>NW_022589729.1:9207427-9692427 GCF_004348235.1 Phoca vitulina
TATATATATATATATATATATATATATATATATATATATGTTTTTCTCTCTTTAAAATTTTGAGATACAGTTTCTTCTAACAGATCAAAATATACCCTAAATCTCTAGTGTATGGCTTTGTTTTAGTCTCCTGCCTGATCACATTCTCTTTTTTTTTTAAATCCTCTTCTTTCTTTTTTCAACCAACTTCTTATCAATTCCTTTTATAAAATCTTTTATAATTTTCATCTTTACAGTCATATTCCATCCCTTCATCGTATTAACCCTTATTTTTGTACATATATAAGTTTTTCTTTCTTTAAAATTTTGGGAGGCACTAAAAAAAAAAAAAAAATAAAATAAAATAAAATTTTGGGAGGCACTTTCTTCTAACAGACCAAAATACACCCAAAATCTAGTGTGTGGCGCTGATTTATGCACCAGCCTGATCATATTTGATCATATTCTGTTTTTTTTGTTTTGTTTTTGTTTGTTTTTATCTTTTTCTTTTTCTTTTTCTTTTTTTCTTTTTCTTTTTTCTTTCTTTCCCTTTCCTTTCCACTGGTTTCAGGTCTTTTCTGATTTGTTTAGTGTATATTTTCTGGGGACGTTATTACCTGTTAGCATTTTGTTCTCTCATTCATCTATTCTCCTCTGGACAAAATGACAAGATGGAAAAAATCACCTCAACAAAAAAAACAAGAGGCAGTACTGACTGCCAGGGACCTAATCAATACAGACATTAGTAAGATGTCGGACCTAGAGTTCAGGATGATGATTTTAAAGATACTAGCTGGGCTTGAAAAAAGCATGGAAGTTATTAGAGAAACCCTTTCTGGAGAAGTAAAAGAACTAAAATCTAACCAAGTCGAAATCAAAAAGGCTATTAATGAGGTGCAATCAAATATGGGGGTGCTAACTGCTAGGATAAATGAGGCAGAAGAGAGAATTAGTGATATAGAACACCAAATGATGGAAAAAAAAGAAGCTGAGAAAAAGAGAGATAAACAATTACTGGACCATGAGGGCAGAATTCGAGAGATAAGCGATACCATAAGATGAAACAACATTAGAGTAATTGGGATCCCAGAAGAAGAAGAAAGAGAGAGAGGGGCAGAAGGTATATTGGAGCAAATTATAGCAGAGAACTTCCCTAATTTGGGGAAGGAAACAGGCATCAAAATCCAGGAGGCACAGAGAACCCCTCTCAAAATCAGTAAAAATAGGTCAACACCCTGACATCTAATAGTAAAACTTATGGGTCTCAGAGACAAAGAGAAAATCCTGAAAGCAGCTCGGGAGAAGAGATATGTAACCTACAATGGTAGAAACATTAGATTGGCAACAGACCTAGCCACAGAGACCTGGCAGGCCAGAAAGGCCTGGCATGATATATTCAGAGCACTAAATGAGAAAAATATGCAGCCAAGAATACTATATCCAGCTAGGCTGTCATTGAAAATATAAGGAGAGATCAAAAGCTTCCAGGACAAACAAAAACTAAAGGAATTTGCAAACACGAAACCAGCCCTACAAGAAATATTGAAAGGGGTCCTCTAAGCAAAGAAAGAGCCTAAAAGCAACATAGACCAGAAAGGAACACAGACAATATACAGTAACAGTCACCTTACAGGCAATACAATGGCACTAAATTCATATCTTTCAATAGTTATCCTGAATGTAAATGGGCTAAATGTCCCAATTAAAAGACACAGGTTATCAGATTGGATTAATAAACAAGACCCATCGATATGCTGTCTGCAAGAGACTCATTTTAGACCCAAAGACACCCCCAGATTGAAAGTGAGGGGGTGGAAAACCATTTACCAAGCTAATGGACACCAAAAGAAAGCTGGGGTGGCAATCCTTATATCAGACAAATTAGATTTTAAACCAAAGACTGTAATAAGAGATGAGGAAGGACACTATATCCTACTTAAAGGGTGTATCCAACAAGAAGATCTAACAATTGTAAATATCTATGCCCCTAACATGGGAGCAGCCAATTATATAAGCCAATTAATAACAAAAGCAAAGAAACACATTGACAACAATACAATAATACTGGGGGACTTTAACACCCCCCTCACTGAAATGGACAGATCATCTAAGCAGAAGATCAACAAGGAAATAAAGACTTTAAATGACACACTGGACCAAATGGACTTCACAGACATATTCAGAAAATTCCATCCCAAAGCAACAGAATACACATTCTTCTCTAGTGCCCATGGAACATTCTCCAGAATAGATCACATCCTAGGTCACAAATCAGGTCTCAACCAGAACCAAAAGATTGGGATCATCCCCTGCAAATTTTCAGACCACAATGCTTTGAAACTAGAACTCAATCACAAGAGGAAAGTTGGAAAGAACTCATATACATGGAGGCTAAAGAGCATCCTACTAAAGAATGAATGGGTCAACCAGGAAATTAAAGAATTAAAAAAATTCATGGAAACAAATGAAAATGAAAACAGAACTGTTCAAAATCTTTGGGATGCATCAAAGGCAGTCCTAAGAGGAAAGTATATAGCAATACGAGCCTTTCTCAAGAAACAAGAAAGGTCTCAAATACACAACCTAACCCTACACCTAAAGGAGCTGGAGAAAGAACAGCAAATAAAGCCTAAACCCAACAGGAGAAGAGAAATAATAAAGATCAGAGCAGAAATCAATGAAATAGAAACCAAAAGAACAGTAGAACAGATCAATGAAACTAGGAGCTGGTTCTTTGAAAGAATTAACAAGATTGATAAACCCCTGGCCAGACATATCAAAAAGAAAAGAGAAATGATCCAAATAAACAAAATCATGAAAGAGGAGAGATAACAACCAACACCAAAGAAATACAAACAATTATAAGAACATATTATGAGCCACTCTATGCCAGCAAATTAGATAACCTGGAAGAAATGGATGCATTCCTAGAGATGTATCAACTACCAAAACTGAACCAGGAAGAAATAGGAAACCCAAACAGACCTATAACCACTAAGGAAATTGAAGCAGTCATCAAAAATCTCCTAAAAAACAAAAGCCCAGGGCCAGATGGCTTCCTAGGGGAATTCTACCAAACATTTAAAGAAGAATTAATACCTATTCTTCTGAAACTGTTCCAAAAAATAGAAATGGAAGGAGAACTTCCAAACTCGTTTTATGAGGCCACCATTACCTTGATCCCAAAACCAGACAAAGACCCCATCAAAAAGGAGAATTACAGACCAATATCCTTGATGAACATGGACGCAAAAATTCTCACCAAAATACTAGCCAATAGGATCCAACAGTACATTAAAAGGATTATTCACCACGACCAAGTGGGATTTATCCCTGGGCTGCAAGGTTGGTTCAACATCCGCAAATCAATCAATGTAATATGATACATTAATAAAAGAAAGAACAAGAACCATATGATCCTCTCAATAGATGCAGAAAAAGCATTTGACAAAGTACAGCATTGTTTCTTTTTTTTTTTCTTTTTTTTTTTTTACCATGCAACAAAACTTTTATTAACATTTTGAACAGCTATTGAGAAAACCAGTGATTCAGCGGTTACTGAAACTGGTAATTTCTAAACTTAAATTGGGGCAAATGGCTATAGTGCAGAGCAATGCCATCACTGGGCACTATGAATTCAAGACTGAAGAATTAACAGCCACCCCTCAGACGGAGAACCAGGTGGAGAGTTGACTCTTTCTGGATGTTGTAATCAGAAAGAGTGCGGCCGTCTTCCAGCTGCTTGCCTGCAAAGATGAGCCTCTGCTGGTCAGGGGGGATGCCCTCTTTATCTTGGATCTTGGCCTTCACGTTTTCGATGGTATCACTGGGCTCCACCTCCAGGGTGATGGTCTTGCCGGTCAGGGTCTTCACGAAGATCTGCATGCCACCCCTCAGGCGCAGGACCAGGTACAGGGTTGACTCTTTCTGGATGTTGTAATCAGAAAGAGCAGCATTGTTTCTTGATCAAAACTCTTCAGAGTATAGGGATACAGGGTTCATACCTCAATATCATAAAAGCCATCTATGAAAAACCCACAGCAAATATCATTCTCAGTGGGGAAGAACTGAGAGCTTTCCCCCTAAGGTCAGGAACATGGCAGGGATGTCCACTATCACCACTGCTATTCAACATAGGATTAGAAGTCCTAGCCACAGCAAGCAGACAACAAAAAGAAATCAAAGGCATCCAAATCGGCAAAGAAGTCAAACTCTCACTGTTTGCAGATGATATGATACTTTATGTGGAAGACCCAAAAGACTGCACCCCAAAACTGCTAGAACTCATACAGGAATTCAGTAAAGTGGCAGGATATAAAATCAATGGGCAGAAATCAGTTGTATTTCTATACACCACCAACAAGACAGAAGAAAGAGAAATTAAGGAGTCGATCCCATTTACAATTGCACCCAAAACCATAAGATACGTAGGAATAAATCTAACCAAGAGGCAAAGAATCTGTACTCAGAAAACTATAAAATACTCATGAAAGAAACTGAGGAAGACACAAAGAAATGGAAAAACATTCCATGCTCATGGATTGGAAGAACAAATACTGTGAAAATGTCAATGCTACCTAGAGCAATCTACACATTCAATGCAATCCCCATCAAAATACCATCCACTTTTTTCAAAGAAATGGAACAAATAATCCTAAAATTTGTATGGAACCAGAAAAGACCCCGAATAGCCAGAGGAATGTTGAAAAAGAAAAGCAAAGCTGGCGGCATCACAATTCTGGACTTCCAGCTCTATTACAAAGCTGTCATCATCAAGACAGTATGGTACTAGCACAAAAACAGACACATAGATCAATGGAACAGAATAGAGAGCCCAGAAATGGACCCTCAACTATATGGTCAATTAATCTTCGACAAAGCAGGAAAGAATGTCCAATGGAAAAAAGACAGTCTCTTCAACAAATGGTGTTGGGAAAATTGGACAGCCACATGCAGAAGAATGAAACTGGACCATTTCCTTACACCACACACAAAAATAGACTCAAAATGGTTGAAAGACCTAAGTGTGAGACAGGGTCCATCAAAATCCTAAAGGAGAACACAGGCAGCAACCTCTTTGACCTCAGCAGCAGCAACTTCTTCCTAGAAACATCGCCAAAGGCAAGGGAAGCAAGGGCAAAAATGAACTATTGGGACCTCATCAAGATAAAAAGCTTTTGCACAGCAAAAGAAACAGTCAACAAAACCAAAAGACAACCGACAGAATGGGAGAAGATATTTGCAAATGACATATCAGACAAAGGGCTAGTATCCAAAATCTATAAAGAACTTATTAAACTCAACACCCAAAGAACAAAGGATCCAATCAAGAAATGGGCAGAAGACATGAACAGATATTTTTGCAATGAAGACATCCAAATGGCCAACAGACACATGAAAAAGTGCTCAACATCGCTTGGCATCAGGGAAATCCAAATCAAAAACTCAATGAGATATCACCTCACACCAGTCAGAATGGCTAAAATTAACAAGTCAGGAAACGACAGATGTTGGTGGGGATGCGGAGAAAAGGGAACCCTCCTACACTGTTGGTGGGAATGCAAGCAGGTGCAGCCACTCTGGAAAACAGTATGGAGGTTCTTCAAAAAGTTGAAAATAGAGCTACCATAGGATCCAGCAATTGCACTACTGGGTATTTACCCCAAAGATACAAACGTAGGGATCCGAAGGGGTACATGCACCCCAATGTTTATAGCAGCAATGTCCACAATAGCCAAATTGTGGAAAGAGCCAAGATGTCCATCGACAGATGAATGGCTAAAGAAGATGTGGTATACACACACACACACACACACACACACACACACACACACACACACACACACAATGGAATATTATACAGCCATCAAAAGGAATGAAATCTTGCCATTTGCAACGACGTGGATAGAACTGGAGAGTGTTATGCTTAGTGAAATAAGTCAATCAGAGAAAGACATGTATCATATGACCTCACTGATATGAGGAATTCTTAATCTCAGGAAACAAACTGAGGGTTGTTGGAGTGTTGGGGGGTGGGAGGGATGGGCGGCTGGGTGACAGACATTGGGGAGGGTATGTGCTATGGTGAGTGCTGTGAATTGTGCAAGACTGTTGAATCACAGATCTGTACCTCTGAAACAAATAATACATTATATGTTTAAAAAAAAAAAGAAGAAGATAGCAGGAGGGGAAGAATGAAGGGGGGAAATTGGAGGGGGAGATGAACCATGAGAGACGATGGACTCTGAGAAACAAACTGAGGGTTCTAGAGGGGAGGGGGGTGGGAGGATGGGTTAGCCTGGTGATGGGTATTAAAGAGGGCACATTCTGCATGGAGCACTGGGTGTTATGTGTAAATAATGAATCATGGAACACTACATCAAAAACTAATGATGTAATGTATGGTGATTAACATAACATAATAATAAAAAAAAATTAAAAAAAAAAGACAAGGTTAAATGGCCCAAGGTCATGGCCCTATTTCAATGATGTCATATGTAGGCACCATTTATTGGGCACTTATATTTCTCAATGGATTCTCCCCCCAAAATAAGACAGAAGAGTGAAGTAACTTTATCCTGGACCCACACTGAGTAAGTGGCAGGGTGGACCCCCATGTGACCTGCTCTACTGTCCTCTCCCCTGGCCTGACCCCCATGTGACCTACTGTACTGCCTTCTCCTCTAAGGCTTATTGTCCCACAAGACCTACGTGGGAAACTGCTCCGAGTCACTCTAAGGTCCTATCTTAGAGGCATTTTCGAAATGCCATGGAAACATAGAGGAGGAAATATTTCTGCCTGTATATGTGAGCAGAGGTAGTAAATTTATAGCAACATTGGCCTATATGTACTTTTAAATAATTTGTCTGTTTTTAGAAAAGTTTTTACAATCACTCGATTCCTTCCTGGTTGTCTTCTTCTAGATATGCAACCATCATACGTGTCATTTCTTTTCCTTCCTAAATCTTCTAATGATTCTAGAAGATACAATGTTGATTACTGAGATTGGCTCGCAGTTCTCATATTAAAAAATAATCTACAACACTCAGAAAATATTTAGAAACATGCCAAAATTTGGCTGCAACATGTCATATTTCCTTAATCAATAGGCTAAAGATAAACGTGCTATTTCAGAGCTGTGTTTGAAGGCTGGTAATCAGTAAAACAGTATTTTTTATGAGTTGCATAAATGCTTTGTGGTGTTACTGAAATATCTTAATTGCTTTTATGAATGTATTTAATGAGTTCCATTTAAAATGTGATGTTATTTACCTTATGGGATTAAATGACTCACTCCATCCAGACACTGTGCAAACCCAAAGGAACATTGCTTTTTGTCTGCAGTGCAGGGTGAACCAGAAAGCTCTAAATCCAACTGTTAGTTGCTCTGCTCTGCCTGGGTGAGCTCCGTGCTGTACCCACAGGAGATCTGGGCTGGGGACTCTCCGTCCAGGAGCTTCTGGTCTGGTATCCAGGCTTAATTGAATAACAGCAGGGGCTTCAGCTAGAAGAGATGAGATGGCCGGTCAAGATGGCTACAAGGTCAAGAAACAGCCTCAGAGGAAGCAATGTTTGTGTCACAGAGTCGCTGGAAGATCAGTTTCCAACAGTTAGCGTGTTACTGAGAAGAGTTTTGTTATCTCATGGACAGAGAAAGAGGAGGACAAGAGGAACACCTACTGTGTTAGAACCCTGATGATCAGTGTAGCTCAGAGTAGAAGCTCTTATTTTTCTTTTTAGCCCTTTTTAGTTCCTTCGCTTTTCTTCTCTCGTCTCTGATTTTAAACTTTGTTTATTACACTTTGGTCTAAGCAGTAATAAAAGCTAATTCTAATGAGCACCTACTATGCGCTATACATGGTACTAAACACTTTTATGTGATTATTTCACCTCATTGTCCCAGCAAACTCTATGAGGTAGATGCTATTATTATTATTATTCCACTTTTATGCATGAACAAACAAAGGCTCGGTGACTTTGCTTAAGGTTATGCAAGTATCGACTGCAAGAGGTAGGATTTATTTAACTATCTATTTATTTTTGTGGAGAAAAGGGAATTTTACTTCAGGATCATTGAATAAAAACAGTAAAAATTGACATTGTGAATTAAGCAGGGATTTGTGTTCAATAGGATGGTTGTGTTTTAAAGCTGGCAAAGGAAAATGACTGCTCTTTGGTATTAAGGAAATCCATTCAGAGTTTAATATTATTCTTTAATCTAATGAGAAAATAGTCAATGTTGAGAGTAGCCAAAGCACACCTCCCCTCCCCTCCAGATTGGGATTTTCTAGTCCATTTTTATGAATTAGCAGCAGATACTGCTCATTCTCATTCCCATGGTAAAATGGAAAAATTAATTGTATCCCCAAAACTTCTTGGAATAATGGGATAAAATGATTTTTAATGAAAAAAATTAAGATAATTATTTTAATACTCAAATAAGCAAATGCAATATCATGAGATTAAACTGGAGTGGAGGGAATCCAGTGAATCTCACAAGTAGGTGTCAATCACTTATATTTGTAAGGAAGTAAAGAAATGTTACTTTATCAGAGTTAGAATTCCTGTTGATAAGCAATTTGGTGGGAAGAAAACATGGGTAAGAATACTGAGAATAGAGGAGAGGAGGAAGGTCGGCAAGAGGGGGTAAGGCAGGGCATTCTTAGGGGAAGTGGCCAGTAAAATTTCCACTATGGTGAACATTTTGAGACTTTAAAGAATTTCTCTCTGGGGTGAGTGGAAGAGATGAGTAGGCAGAGTACAGAGAATTTTCAGGGCAGTGAAAATACCCTGGAAGATATTATAATGAGAGACATAGGCTACATTTGTCCAAACCCATAGAATGTACAATACCAAGAGTGAACTTTAATGTAAACTATGGACTCGGGTTGATTATGATGTGTCAGGATAGGCTTATGTGCCATTCAGGTGACAGTGATAAGGGGGAGGCTGTTCATGTGTGGGCACAGAGAGTATATAGGAAATGTCTGTACCTCCTTCTCAATATTGATGTAAACCTAAAACTACTTTTAAAAAATAAAGTTTTTTAAAAAGTAGATGAAAAATAGAAAGTTAAAAAATCAGATTGTCTTATTGATTGAAAGAATTCTTTATAGATTCTACATATAAGTCCTTTGATTCATCTGTCATGTGTTCATTCTGCCTACCTCCTACCAAATAATCTATTATTATTTATTGACTATTCCTTATTAGACACTTTAGTAGATCTAATAGTGTCCTCCCAAATTCATGTCCCCCTCGTGCCTCAGAATGTGACATTATTTGGAAATAAGGTCTTTGCCGATGTAATTCATTAAGGGTCTCAAGAGAAATCATCTTCAGTATAAGGTGGGACCTAAATTCAATGACTAGTGTCCTGATAAAAGAGGCAAGTACACAGAAAGAAACACAAAGAAGACCACATGAAGAGAAAGGCAGATATTGGCTTTACGTTGCCAGAAGCCAAAAACACCAGGAAGCACCAGAAGCTGGAAGAAGCCAAGAAAGATTCTTCCCAGAGCCTTCAGCAGGTGCATGGTCCTGCCGACATCTTAATTTTGGACTTTAGGCTTTCCAAACCAAGAGAAGAACTTTCTGTTCGATTTAGCCACCAAGTTTGTGTTAATTTGTGTAGTCGCTCTAGGAAACTGATGCAGACACTCTTCCCGGAGACTGGCTACTAAAATGAATAATATACAGTACTCGTCTTTAAGAGGTTGAAAGAGTGATGTTACAAGATAAACAGGCAGCTATTTGTCGAAAGCACCTGCAACGTTTTTATAGAATTAACAATGAGTGTATTTTTAAAAGGATGGCTAAGCATTGCGTGGTCAGCTGTGGGAGGTGGGGAGGAAGAATCAGAGAGGCAAGATACAGCACCTACAGCAAAGTTGTGGAACCAGAAGAGAACCTGGTAGGGAGGGAGAGTGGGAATCTCACCGAGGCCAGAGCCAAGAAGAGGTCGGGTAGGAAATAAAGTTGGAGAAGGTAGGAGGTGTAGGTAATTTGAACGGCCTTGTGTGCTGTGCTGAAGAGTCTTTTGTTTTACTCTGTAGGCAATGTAGAGCAAACCAAGATCTGAAAGATGGAAAACGATGTGATCAGACATCAGTACAGTGGAGTGATTAAGAACACAGGTGCCTGGACCCAAACCCTGGCTCTGCTGCTTATTAGGTAAGTACACGTGGGCAAGTTTCTTATTATCGGACTGTCATCTGTAAAACAGAGACAACAGTTCCCTGGCAAAGTGCTAGGGTGAGGAGGGTGAGGGGTAAGTGAATTCAACAGGCGTCATCTTTAGAACAATGTCTGGAATCTACGAGGCACTTAACGCTAGTCATTATCATCTGCTGCACATTTCATTACTAGAAAGTTCATTCTGGCAGCAATGTGCAAATCCCAAAGCAGAGAAAACAGAAGGTAGTAGCATTCGCTTAAGCAAAAGCCTGAACAATGTAGTGAGAAGGAAGGAGAGTTTTGTGGAGATGTTTCTTGAATAGAATCAAAGGGTTGTATCGATCAATGTGATGTGAAGAATTAGGAAAGAAGAGAAGATGTTGGCTCAGAGATTTCTTCCTTGATGAAGAGTAAACACTGATGCCATTAGCAGTGAGCGGGAATACAATGCCAGCGATGGGGTTCTGGAGAGGTAGGGCAGGGGACAGGGAAATACATTTGATTGTAGACATGGTTAAGTTTCAGGTGACTGTGACATCCAGGTGGGGAAGCTTAGAAGGCAGTTTAGAAGGCATTCTAAAAGAAAGGGAATGGATGAAAATTCTTAAAGTTATGTTTCTTAAAGGGAGCTCCTCTGGACAATGCTTGATGAGAATCATCTGGTGCTCTTATTAAAAATGCAGATTCGGGGCACCTGAGTGGCTCAGTTGGTTAAGCAGCTGCCTTCAGCTCAGGTCATGATCCCAGAGTCCTGGGATCAAGCCCCGCATGGGGCTCCCTGTTCAGCGGAGAGCCTGCTTCTCCCTCTCCCTCTGTCTGCCGCTCTGCCTACTTGTGCTCTCTCTATCTCTGTTAAATAAATAAATAAAAATCTTAAAAAAAAATAAATAAAATAAAAATAAAAATGCAGATTCTTAGATCCCACTCAAATCCTACTGAATAGAAATACCTGGCAAGCAGTTATTGAAGGGTTGCATTTTAAGGACTCTTCCTAGGTGATGCTTATGCATATAAGAATAATTAGTTTCTGGGAAACCTATAAGCCTCCAGTTTTGGCTGTTGATTAGAATCATCTTAGGAACTTTTAAAAGTACAGAGATACTGATGCACGGACTCATCCTCAAAGAGATTCTGATTTAATTGGGCTAGGATGGGGCCACAGCTTCAACTTGTTTAAAAAGTACCCCAAGTGATTCTAATCTGTAGACAGGAACTAGAAGGAGAAAAAAAGAATACTCGAGAAGGCAAAAGATCTGAAGATCAGAAAAAGGTTTCATAAAAGACAGAAATGAAGATATCTGGATGTTAACTGTGCAAAGGTTTTTTTTTTTTTAAGATTTTATTTATTTGAGAGTGAGAGAGAGAGAGTGCGTGCACACAAGTAGGCAGAGCGGCAGGCAGAGGGAGAGGGAGAAGCAGGCTCCCCGCTGAACAGGGAGCCTGATGCAGGACTCGATCCCAGGACCCCGGGATCATGACCTGAGCCGAAGGCAGACGCTTAACCGACTGAGCCACCCAGGTGCCCACCCCCCTTTTTTTTAAAAGTAGGAATAGGTAACATTACTACATTCAATAGAGATTTTGGCAGAAGAGAAACAGAACTGAAAATAGTCTAGTGGATTTGACCAATAGGCGATCAGTGACGATTTAGGGAAGGTATTTTCAATGGAGTGGGATAGAGATCGAAACGAGAGAAAGGGGGTGCCTGGGTGGCTCAGTCGGTTAAGCATCTGCCTTCTGCTCAGGTCTGTCCTGGGATCTAGCCCAGTGTCAGGCTCCCTGCTTAGCAGGGGAGTCTGCCCCTCCTCCAGCTTCCTCCCCCCACCCCCCACCCAAGGTTTCTCTCTCTCTCAAATTAAAAACAAAACATGAGAGAAAGGCTTGAGGACATGGAGACAAAGAGCTCAGACTACTTTCACAAAGTTTTTGTTTTTTTTGTTTTTAAGATTTTATTTATTTATTTGCTAGAGAGAGAGAGAGAGAAAGAGTACAAGCAGAGGGAGTGGCAGGCAGAGAGAGAAGCAGGCTCCCCGCCGAGTAAGGAGCCCGATGTGGTACTCGATTCCAGGACCCCAGGATCATGACCTGAGCCGAAGGCAGACACTCAACCGACTGAGCCACCCAGGCGTCCCCACTTTCACAAAGTTTGAAGAGATCTGGAACACAGCTTACAGCAAGAGCAAGGCTAATGCCATCTTTCCCTTTCTCTTTTTCCTCTCTCTATATGAATGAATTAAAATATTTAAAATATTTGTAGCTGAAAAAGAAAATACCAGAGGAAAAGATAATTTTTTAAAAAAGATTTTATTTATTTGAGAGAAAGAGAGCACATAGGCAGGGGGAGGGGCAGAGGAAGAGGGAGAAGCAGACTCCCCTCTGAGCAGGGAGCCCCGGGGCAGGACTCTATCCCAGGAGCCTGGGATCATGACCTGAGCTGAAGGCAGATGCTTAACTGACGGAGACACCCAGGCGCCCCTAAAAAGAAAATCTTAAGTATATTTCCAGAAGTAGTCTGAAGAGGAGAAGTTCAGAGTTTTGTATGTAAAGAGGAAAGACATGGTCTGTCCCTGAGAACAAGAGGTAAGGATGAAGGAAGGGGTAGTCAGTGGGGATGGGAGCATATTTACCATCGCCCACTGTGAAAGAGGGCTTTGGAGGATGAGGGAGGGCTTGAGGGAATGCTAATTGTTTGCATGGGGAATTCTAGAGGAAATGACCAATATAAACACTCTTGGATGGTGTTCAGAAGTCCCACTGGGATATGAAGTCCTAGATTTATAGTGGCAGCAAACCAGATAGCCTAGTGAGTCTCTCCAGCAACCGCTGGCAGTTCATACATGGGAAATACAAGGCTGCATCTGGGTTGGGACCAGCAGGGGTAAAATGGAAGAACGAAAGTGATGAGACTGTTAGAGCACGGGGATTCATATAATGACTTTATGGTGTGGGTAGGAGTGTGGAGTGAAGAGGCTAGTCTGGGATAATGAAGGATGATGCAAGGATTCATGGTTCTTCATGAGGTCTTGCTGTAGTTTACTAAAAGTGAGGGAGTGAGAAAGAGGTGGGAAAAATAAAGGTTGTAAGCTGTAAGTGGGATTTCTTGGTTTAAGATTTCAGAGTAGGGAAGGTGTTGGTGACCACAATACCCTCGGTTTAGTGAAGACCGTGAGTTGCTGATTGTAGCACAATAATGATAAACTGGGGTGAGAGAGGGAGGGAGTCCAGATGCCTGGGTTCTTCATGAACTTGCATAGTGATTTGAGTTGTGAGATGGCAGTGATGAATTTGATAAAGTCTAGGGTGTAGCCCAGGTTTGTAGCCTCTGAAGAGAGACCATCCTGGGTTGGAATCCTAACTCTTATCCTTTACCACCAGGGTAATGTTGGGCAGGTTATTTCTGTGATCCTCGACTTTTTCATTTATAAAAACAGAGATAACAGCTGTCTCTTAGTGAATTTTTAATTTTATTTCTATTTCTGGCCTCTCTTATCCCTTCCTTGAGACAATGAGCAAAAAGCTTGGCTACTTGAGAAGGAGGGGATGTGAAGGGAAAGTAAATTTTGTGGAAGAGTAATCGGTATTTTGGAAAGGCCCCCCCATATATGACCTATAAATTGTCTTTCTGAAATTAGTGCACTCTCAAATCTCTTACCTAAGCTAGTCCTGAAAAATAGTGATGAAAATTCTAGACCAAGTTGGTTGGTGTACCATTTTGTAGCTCTAGTAATTGAGGGGCTGGGATTCCAAAGAGAAAATGAGAGAGAAATTATTGGAATTAGCCTAAGTAACAGCTGATTTTGCTTAGTTCCTACATAGAATGCAAAACTTCTACAGCTTGTTGATTAGTGAATATGCTTTTGGAGAGATTGTATATAATACAATGAAGGGGTACTTGTATGACATGGATACTTGTTTCGTAGATAGGCCCATTGCCCTTTCTTTTTTAAAAAAAAAACTTCATTATTTACTTGAAAGTAGATGGTTCTTCCTTTTTAAAAAGCTTCATAGAATGCAATTGTCACAAATGGTTTTAAAATTCAAGCCTAAAGTACTTAAGATCAAACTCGTTTAAAATTCTTTCAATGTTCAAAACATGTTTCAGACTAATTAATGACTTGAAGTGTAACTGAACTGCATATTTGACTCCAGACTTCTTTTCTACATTAACAAATCTCAGAAGAGAAAAACAGAATTCCTGTGTTCTTTCTGCAAAATACACATGCCGCTGCATTGTATCAAACAATCGGGGCACTATTCACGTTGTATTCTTTCTAAAAGGTACTCTTCAGGCACAATTCTAGACTCCTGCTATGTGAGAGAAGAAGCAACACCAAGAAATTAAGGATAAGGAAATAGTGGTATAAAAAATCAGAACAAGAATATTGAAATCTAAATAAGGATCGAAATCACATTGTTCTAAATTTGGGTAGGAAACAGTAAAACCAATCCAAAAGAAGATTTGCAATGTAAACTGCAGAAGTCACAGTGATCCTAAATATTTTCAAAAGTAGCTTGTTAAGATCAGGAAGAGGTAAAAGTAGAGATGAATGAAGATGTAATTAAATCACCCCCTACTAATGGTGGAACCAAAAGAACTTTAGTTTTGCTCCTAACTTTGACAAATTAGAAAGCAATGTTAAAGAATGTTTTGAGACTTATATTATTCAAAATGAGTGACTGAGCACACGGAGTGCCCCCTAATATTAAAAATGTTGGGGAGGGGGCGCCTGCCTCACTCAGTCATAGAGCATAGAGCATGTGATTCTTGATCTCAGGGTTGTGAGTTCGAGCCCCACTATGGGTGTAGAGATGACTTAAAAAAATGTTGGTAAGATGACCAAAAATCAACACCACAACCATGCTGAAACACAAAGGGGGAATCTTCATGCCAAAAGCAAGGAGAGAAAATTATAGATGGTAAGGAGATTGTTCCAGATTGAAGAAATAAATCAGAGTGGAAAGCTCAATGGAACCTTAATGCCAACAAAGGTAGAAGTAGCACCTGGAGCAGGGCGGGGCAGAGAGGCGATCCACAGGCTGATGAGTTCCAGCTACACTACTTGATTGATCCTGGCAGCATCCCCCTTTCCTTTTCCTTAGGCCAGGGAAAAATGACAGAGACAGAGGTTAGGTATGGGAGCTTGAGACAAACAGACTGAAAGGCTGGTCAGAACGGGAAGAACACGAAACATTGGCACCTGCAAAACCAGTAACTAAAACATCTCCTTGACCTTTTCTCTCTAAATATGCAGAAATACGAACTAGCCTTCAGTTTCATGTCTTTTCAATCAGGTTGCCCACAAAGAAATTGCAGACTATCTAATTGACAATCTGTATAAAAGCCTGCATTCAGGACTCCTCAAACGTTGGAGGAAAACTCAACACTTGAGAGAGGAGAGATTCAAAATAGAGAAAGTTTCTAACAGAGTTTGCACTATAAGCGTGACTTTGGAAAAATCATAGTAAGTATCCATGGAAAGATTAATATCAGAGCAAAAGACAGGACAATTGAACTACCAAGAGAGATGGAAGTAAAATTAAATTTTACCATTGAAACAAAGAGCTGGCTGGATTAGCCCAAGGGACATAGCCAAAGGTGCCTCTTGTAAACTAGAAGATGAACAAAGAATTATCCCAAATGTAGTACAAATACATGAAGAGAAATACATCTGAAATATGTGGGATAAATACATTACTTTTAATAATTTGTCTAATAAAATGTCCAGAGAAAAAAGGCAGAGACTATAGAATAGAGAAACCATCCAAACTATAGGCAGATGATGATGTCCCAGGATGACAGCAAAATAAGAATTTTCAAATTGAAAGGGTTAACTATGTCTAGCAGCAAAAATTCTAACAATGACTCCATATTCCAGGCTCCACACTGGGAAACTGCAGAAAGAAAAAATTGTAAAACTCTGAAGATGGGAATGGGGGAAACCCGATTACCTACAAAGGCACAATAACCAGTTTGATATTGGGTTTCTTATCAGCAAAACCGGATGCAGAAGGATGTGGAACATCGGAGATCTTGGGATAAAGAATTTTAACGCAGGATCTATACCAAATAAAAATATCACTCAAATATGAGAATGAGTTAAAGACATTTTCAACTATGCAGGAACTCAGAAATTTAACCATTCATGGACATCCTGTGAAAAATAAACCATTGCTTCAGCAGGAAGGTAAATGTGTGGGGGGTGATAAATGGAATGGAAGAAGGAATATTGAGTTGCTTTAGTAAAACTCGGGGATCTGTCCATGTCAATGTCGACCATTAGTTTAAAATGCAATTTGGAACTCATTCAAAATGACACACCCATATTAGAGGGAAGACGATAAATGTGGGAACAAGTAAAACTATGCTGAAATCCTTGACTTTTAGAAAAAAGATTCTGATGAACTCTACATATTTTGAAGAAAATCATAAGGAGGTAATCATTATATGAATATGAATTATTTTTTAAGAGTATGAATTAAATGTATAAGTTTGTCATCAATGAGTAAAGAAAATGGATCAGGAAAACTGTTCAACCCATTTAAAGGCAGAAACAGGGATAAATAGTAGCATAAATAAGTAAGCCCTAAAATATCAGAAATAATAACATTTAATCCATGAACTAAGCTCACCTATTAAAATACAGACACTGATTGGCTTTTTTCCCCTAAGTTTTTGTTGAATTCTAACATATATGCAAAGTGTACCAATCATGTGTGTTTTATGCAAATTGAACACGTTTTCACAAATTGAACATACCAAGTAGCCAGCATCAAAATCAAGAAATGGAACATTTACAGACCTTCAAAAACATCCCCTCTTCCCCCTTCCCCCCACCTACCCCTTTAACCCTCCTTCCATTCAGGCATTACCTCTTCTAGGGAAACCACTATATTGACTTTTGTCATAATACATTAGTCTTCCCTGGTTTTGAATTTTATGTAAATACAATCTATGTTATGTTTTATTTCATGGATGGCTCTGTCACTCATCATGTTTGTGAGATTCAAACATGTCATTGCATGTAGTTATCAGCTGTTCATTCTCAAGGCTGCATGGAGTCTCATTGTATGAATATTCAACAATTATTTATCCATCCCATTGTTGATGGACATTTGGATTTGAATTTTCAGTTTTAGCCATTACGAATAGCACTGCTATGAACATGATAATACATATAAACATATGTCATTTAGTAAACATGTACACACTTCTTTTCAGTTTAAGCCTAGGAATAGAACTGCAGCATATATGATCTCCAATTATACTGCATCTTTGCCCCTACATGGTATTTCTTATCTTTTTAATTTCCTCTATTTTGATTGAGGTTCATTTTAGCTATTGCTATTGTTTTTAATTCTTTGATTGTGGAGGAAGTTGGCATGTATTCATATGTTTACTGACCTCATGTGAAAAGTTTATTCAAGTATTTTGTCCATTTTTCTATATCGTTTCTCTGTCATTGACTTGCAGGTGTTCTTTATATGTAGGTGTTCTTTATATACTCTGGATAATGATTGTTTATCAGATATTGCAAATGTTTTATCCCACTATTTGACTTGCCTTTTTACTGTCTTACTGATGTTTTATATAAACAGAAATTTCCAATTTTAAGGTATTGAGTTTTTTTCTTTCATATCATGGCAAAAAGAAGAGCAAAACAAAAACAACATACCTGTCCCACTTCTCTGAAGTGCAATGTTTTCATAAGTTAAGTGTCTATATAGGTATAAGTATGTTTCTGGGCTCTCTGTTCTCTTTGCCTTGGTGTCTATTTTTACCCCTCCCACAATGTCTTATTGTACCTTTATTATGTCTTATTGTCCACTAGTGTCCTTTCCCAGCTTCTTTTTATCTCTCTAACTTGTTTTTCCTCTTCATGATTGTTGTAACTATTTGTCCTTAGTTTCATATAAATTTTATTTTATTTGTTTTTTTAAATATTTTATTTATTTAATTGTCAGAGAGAGAGAGCGCACAAGCAGGGGGAGAGGCAGGCAGAAGGAGAAGCAGGCTTCTTGCTGAGCAGGGAGCCCGTTGTGGGACTTGATCCTAAGACTCTGGGATCATGACCTGAGCCAAAGGCAGATGCTTAAGCGACTGAGCCACCCAGGAGTCCCTCATATAAATTTTATAATTGAATTGCCTTATAACGAACACAGCTAAATAGAATTTTGATTTCTATCAAGAATGGACAGCAAAATTTTATTACATGTTTTTTCCTAGTCTTTTCTGGTTTCATATGAATTTTAAGATTGTTTTTCCTATTTCTGCAAAAAATGTCATTAGGATTTTGATAGGGATGGCATTGAATCTATAGATGGTTTGGGGGAGTTTGGCGATTTTAACAATATCCAGTCTTCCAAGTCATGTACACAGGATGCCTTTTGTCCCATTTGTCTTGTTTAATTTCTTTTTTTTTGGTCTTGTTTAATTTTCTTGTCAATGTTTTGTAGTTTTCAGGATACAAGTTTTTTATTGCCTTAGTTTATCCCTAATTATTTTCTTCTTTTGATGCTATTGTAAATGGGATTGCTTTCCTAATTTCCTTTTCAGATAATTTGTTGTTAGCATACAAAAATCAGTAATGTTTCTTTCTTTTTTTTTTTTAAAGATTTTATTTATTTATTTGAGACAGAGAGAATGAGAGAGAGAGAGAGCACATGAGGGGGGGAGGGTCAGAGGGAGAAGCAGACTCCCTGCCAAGCAGGGAGCCCGATGCGGGACTCGATCCAGGGGCTCCAGGATCATGACCTGAGCCGAAGGCAGTCGCTTAACCAACTGAGCCACCCAGGCGCCCCAAAAATCAGTAATGTTTCTATCACTAATTTTGTATCCTGTTGCTCTTCTGAATTTATCAGCTCTTAGAGTTTGTTTTGTTTGTTCTTTCTGCAGCATCAGTTGTATTGTCTCCTCTTTCAATATGGTTTGTTTTATTTCAATCCTCTCTCTCTCTCTCTTAGTCTAGCTAAAGGTTTGTCAACTAATTACCTTTTCAGAAAATGTAGTTTCCACAACATTTTTAATTTTTATTCTCTATTTCTTTTCTTTTTTTTTTTTTTTAAAGATTTTATTTATTTTTTGACAGAGACAGCAAGAGAGGGAACACAAGCAGGGGGAGTGGGAGAGGGAGAAGAAGGCTTCCAGCCAAGCAGGGAGCCCGACGCAGGGCTTGATCCCAGGACCCTGGGATCATGACCCGAGCCAAAAGCAGATGCTTAATGACTGAGCCACCCAGGCACCCCTCTATTTTGCTTATTTCTGCTCTATATTTCCTTCTTTCTGCAAACTTTGGGCTTAGTTTGCTCCTCTTTTCTAGGTCCTTGAGGTATAAAGTTAGGTTTATTTTCAACCTTCTTTTTTAACGTAAGCCCGTATCACAACAAACTTTCCCCTTAGTCCTGCTTTTGCTACGTCCCATCGGTTTTGATAGATTGTGTTCATTTTCATTTGTCTCAAAGTATTTTCTAATTTCCTTTTTGATTTCTTCTTTGATCCAATGGCTGTTGAAAGTATGTTGTTTAATTTTCCCATATTTGTGAAATTTCTACCTTTATTTTATTGATCTCTAGTTTTATTCCATTGTGTTCAGAAAAGATACTTGGTATGATTTCAGTCTTCTTAAGTTTGTTAAGAATTGTTTGGAGGCCTACCTTATGATCTATTCTGGAGAAAGTTTTGTGGGTGAATGAGAAGAATGTATATGCTGCTGCTATTGGGTGGAATGTCTGTATATGTATGCTAGGTCCATTTGGTTTATAATATTCAAGTCCTGTGTTTCTTTATTGATCTGTCTGAATGTTGTATACATTATTGCAAGTAGGATATTGAAGTCTCCTACTATTATTTTATTGCTGTGTATTTCTTCCTTTTGGTTCTGTCAATATTTACTTTATGTACTTTGGTACTCTGATATTGGGTGCGTATATATTTATGATTCTTCCTGGTGAATTGACCCTTTTATCATTATATAATGTCTTTCCTTTTCTCTTGTGATGGTTTTTTACTTAGTCTATTTTGTCTGATGTAAGTATAGTCAGCTAGGCTCTTTTTGGTTACAATTTGCATGGAATATCTCTTTCCAGCCCTTCACTTTCAGCATATGTGTGTTTTTAAAGCTGAAGTGGGTCTCATGTAGGCAGAATATAGTTGGGTCTTATTTTTTTTAATCCATTATATTACTCTCTTTTGATTAGAGAATTTAATCCATTTACATTTAAGTTATTGATAAAGATTTACTACTGCCATTTTGTTAAATGTTTTGTTAGTCTTTTATTCCTTTTGTCTCTCTTTTTCTCTGTTTTGTTTTGTTTTGATCTGCTTTGATTGTTTTCCCTTTTGTGCAACTTCTATTGTGTGTGTGTGTGTGTGTGTGTGTGTGTGTGTTTCCTTGGGACTTACATAAAATATCTGATGGCTATAACTATTTTAAATTCTGGTCTATATATATAGTCTATTTTAATATATCTTAATATATCTATGTTAAGCTGATAACATGTTTAGTTCAACTGCATACAAAAACTACACTTAAATCCTCTTCCTACACTTTATGTCCTAGTTGTCACAATTTATATATATACTTACTGTGTATGTCTTACCATTTCTTTGTTATGGTTATTTTTAATACTTTTGCCTTTAATGTTTATATAAGGTTTAAAAGTGATTTACTCACCACCATTAGAGGAGTACAGAATTCTCTATTTGTCTTTTTTTGCTTCTGTTTTAAAATTTTAATTCCAGTAGAGTTAACATATAGTGTTATATTAGTTTCAGGTGTACAATATAGTGATTCAACAATTCCAAATATTACTCAGTGCTCTTCATGATAAATGTACTCTTAATCCCCTTTACCTATTCCCCCATCCCCCACCCACCTCTCCTCTGGTAACCATCTTTTTGTTCTCTAGAGTTAAGAGTCTGGTTTCTGGTTTGTCTCTTTTTTTGTCCTTTGTTCATTTGTTTTGTTTCTTAAATTCCACATATGAGTGAAATCATTTGGTATTTGTCTTTCTTGTACTTATTTCACTTACTATTATACTCTCTAGGTTCATCCATGTTGTTGCAAATAGCAGGAGTTCATTCTTTTTTATGGCTGAGTAATATTCCATTATAGACATACCACATTTTTATCCATTCATCTATCAGTGGACACTTGGGCTTCTTCTGTACTTTTGCTATTGCAAATAATGCTGCAACAAACATAGGGGTGCTTGTATCCCTTTGAATGAGTCTTTTGTATTCTTTGGATAAATACCAAGCACTGTAACTACTAGATCATAGAGTAGTTCTAGTTTTAATTTTTTGAGGAACCTCCATACTGTTTTCCACAGTGGCTGTACCATTTGCATCCCCACCAACAGTGCATGAGGATTCCTTTGTATCCACATCCTCACCAACCCTTGTTGTTTCTTGTGTTTTGATTTTAGCCATTCTGATAGATGTGAGGTGTTTCAGACTTTCTTATGCTATTGTGTTGTTATTTAAGCAACTTTTCAACTGAGAAAACTGCCTTTAACATTTTGTAAGGCAGGTTTAGTGGTAATGAACTCCTCAGTTTTTGTTTGGGAAAATCTTTATCTTTCCTTTATTTTTGAAGGAGAATTTTACCTAGTATAGTATTCTTGGATGGCAGGTTTTGTTTTGTTTTGTTTTCCATTTTGCACTTTGACTATATCACCCCACTCTCTTCTGACATGCAAGGTTTGTGTTGAAAAATCTGCTGAAAATCTTATGGAAATTCCCTTGTATATGACAAATCCCTTTTCTCTTGCTACTTTCAAAAATCTCTTTGTAACTTTTGACATTTGATTATAAATGTCTCTATTGTATTCTTTTTTTTCTTTGTCTTTTGGGCTTTTGAATCTTGATATGCATTTCTTTTGCCAATTTTGGGAAGTTTTCAGCCATTAATTGTTCAAATAAGCTTTCTGTTCCTTTCTCTCTCTTCTCCTCTGAGACCCCCTTAATGTGTATATTGCTCTGCTTTGTAGTATCCTATTAGTCTCTTCAGCTTTCTTCATTCCTTTTTAAATCTTATTTTCTTTTTATTCCTTTGACTGAATCATTTCACTGACCTGTCCTTGAGTTCACTAACTTTTTTCTTCTGGTTGACCTAGTGTATTGTTGAATCCCTCTAGTGATTTTTTTTTTTTCCAGTTCAATCATTAGGTTCTTCAGCACTGTGATTTCTTTTTAATATTTTCTCATTGTTGAAATTCTCATTTGGTTCATACATTGCTTTTTTGAACTCCGTAAGCATCTTTATAACCATTATTTTGAATTCCATGTCAGATAAATTATGTAATTCTATTTCATTAGGTTCAGTTTCTAGAGATTTATCTTGTTCCTTTATTTGGAAAATCTTGGTCTAATTTTTCATTTTCTTTGACTCTGTTGTGGTGTTTTCACATCAAAGTGGCCACCTCTCTTATTGTTAACAGATTGGTCTTGTACAGGAGAAGACACCTACCAACCAGGCCAGCCAGAGAGTCTGGTGGGCCTCTTAAATTTTTTTGGTAGTCTAACTCACTTTTCTTTTTCTTTCTTTCCTTCTTTCTTCCCCTTCTTCTTCCTTCTTCCTTCTTCCTTCTTCTTTTTCTTCTTTCTTCTTCTTCTTTCTTCTTTCTTCTTTCTTCTTCTTCTTCTTCTTCTTCTTTCTTCTTCTTTCTTCTTCTTCTTCTTTCTTCCCCTTCTTCTTCTTCTTCCTTCTTCCTTCTTCTTCTTTCTTCTTTTTTCTTTCTTCTTTCTTCTTTCTTTTTTTTTTTTTTTTTTTTTTTTGCTGTCCCCAGGCATCTAGTGTCCTGCCAATGCACTGGGGAAAGTGAAACTGAATCCTATTCCTTTGGCCACTCCCAGAATAGTTGGATCTTTGGATACTGTGTCTAACTCCTTCCCTCTCCAGGGAGAAGCTGTGAGCTGGGTTACTCAGCCATTCACTCTGTGCTCAAGAGGGAGATGGGACTATGGCAACTGCCAGCCAAACTGTCTGTCTGTTCTTAATTGCCCCTAGATAGCTAGACTGTTTCTTTTTGTCAAAAGTCTATGACTAAAAAGAGAGTTGCCCATTCTCTGGTTATCCCTGGAGAGGTTGGGGCATTGGGCACATCGATCAATACTTTCTCACCCCAGAGGCAAGCTGAGAGCTGGGATTTTTTTCTCTGTGCTGAGGTAGGGTGGTGGGGGAGGAAGAGCCTTGATATCGACTAGTCAAGTCATTGTCTCCATTTTCTCCCATGCAGGTAGACTGTTCCAATCTCTCAGAGCTCCAAGACTGGCAAGACTGAAGCCAGTCATTTAGGGATTCCCCTTTGAAAAGTTGAGATGCTGAATGCATGAATGAACTCTCTCCTTCCCCTGAGGAAATCCAAGAGCTGGTGTGTCTTTTGATTGCATGGCACTGTGCCAGGGGTAGAGTTTCTGGTGATAAGAGGTCTTGAATCTCCAGCTTTGGTGATTTTGGTATTTTGTTCACCTGGTGTGCAGGAACCTTTCAATTAGTTTTTATTTCTCACAGAAGGAATTTGGCCATCAGTTGTTACTGAATTGGTGTTTTTGTTGGGATTTGAAGTGTTCTGGGCTTCTTACTGTGCCATCTTACTGACATCATTCCTCTAGGGATTTTTTTGGGGGGGGAATTTTAAAATTATTCAATAATTGTACTCCCTTCCCAAACAAAAGCACCAGGGTCAATCACTTTTTTTCTGAATTCTTCCAAAATTTCCAAAGGACATTTAATTACCATTTTATAAACATTTTTCCATAACAGTCAGTGAATGAAAACTTGCCAAATGATTTTAGTAAAGTAACAAACCCAAATATAAAAATCTTACAAAAAGTCCTCTAATCCTTGAATATTTTTTAAATTTTATTTTATTATGCTATGTTAATCACCATACATTACATCATTAGTTTCTGATATAGTGTTCTATGATTCATTGTTTGCATATAACACCCAGTGCTCCATTCAATACATGCCCTCTTTAATACCCATCACCAGGCTAACCCATCCCCCCACCTCTCTCCCCTCTAGAACCCTCATTTTTTCTCAGAGTCCATAGTCTCTCATGGTTCATCTCCCCCCTCCAATTCCCCCCCCCTTCATTTTTCCCTTCCTACTATCTTCTTTTTTTTTTTTTAACATATAATGTATTATTTGTTTTGGAGGTACAGGTCTGTGATTCAACAGTCTTACACAATTCACAGCGCTCACCATAGCACATACCCTCCCCAATGTCTATCACCCAGCCACCCCATCCCTCCCACCCCCCACCACTCCAGCAACCCTCAGTTTGTTTCCTGAGATTAAGAATTCCTCATATCAGTGAGATCATATGATACATGTCTTTCTCTGATTGACATATTTCGCTTAGCGTAATACCTTCTAGTTCTATCCACGTCGTTGCAAATGGCAAGATTTCATTTTTTTTGATGGCCACATAATATTCCATTGTATATATATACCACATCTTCTTTATCCATTCATCTGTTGATGGACATCTTGGCTCTTTCCATAGTTTGGTTATTGTGGACATTGCTGCTATAAACATTGGGGTGCATGTACCCCTTCGGATCACTACATTTGTATCTTTGGGGTAAATACCCAGTAGTGCAATTGCTGGGTCATATGGTAGCTCTATTTTCTACTTTTGAGGAACCTACATACTGTTTTCCAGAGTGGCTGCACCAGCTTGCATTCCCAACAGTGTAGGAGGGTTCCCCTTTCTCCGCATCCTCACCAACATCTGTCATTTCCTGACTTGTTAATTTTAGCCACTCTGACTGGTGTGAGGTGGTATCTTTAATGTAAATTCCTAAATAAAATACCACAGCATCTAATCTACTTATATATCACAACCAAGTGGGTTTGCCTCCAAAAATGTAGAGGTATCTAACATTTAATAACCTATCAATAAAATGCTACACTGTTATATCAAAATGGAAAAAACAATCTTTTTGAAATGTGAATTAAAATTTGTAGAAGCAGTATGAATAACACCTAGAAATACAAACATACCTTGTTGATACATTTTTAAAAAACATTTTATTTATTTATTTGAGAGAGAATGAGTGCAGGAGAGAGAGAGCAGGAGCAGAGAGGCAGAGGGGTAGGAAGAAGCAGGCTCCCCACTGAGCAGGGACCCCAATGCAGGGCTCAATCCCAGGACCCTGGGACCATGATCTGAGCTGAAGGCAGACACTTAACCGGCTGAGCCACCCAGGCGCCCCATTGTTGACTTTTTAATAAAGTAAGTGATTTTTGCAGTTTTGGCCTTATAGTTTTCCAGTGGTGGAAGAATCATTTACATTATAGTAATGAATAATATAACAATGCCTGCTGTCACCCTCATCACTAAATTTTGTTCTGAATGTTTCAGAAAATGTGATATTGTATAAAATAAAAATAAAAGCAGTAGCTATTAGAAAATAGGAGGTAATATCAGCAACTCTGCAATTGATATTCTGCAATTAAGACCTAAGTTAACTGAAAAATTGAAATATATTTCAATAAGCTGACCAGGTATATATATGTATAAAACATAAGTACATTTTTTGTATATGACAATGATCATTTAAACATTTTACTGAAAATAAATTATGTCATACATGACATTTGAGAAAATATAAATTACATAAAAATAATAAAAAGAAATATTTGAGAACTTTAGGAATAATTGTATTTAAAAACCTTTACCTGGGAATTTAAAAGAAATCTTGAATAAACATAAAGATGTACCATGTTTATGGGAGGAAAGGATAAAATTTTAAACTTTTAAAAATTGTTAATTATTTTTAGATTATCTTACATGTTAACATCATCTCACATATGCTAACAAGATTTCTTTATTCAATTTTGAGTAATGCAATTCAAAAGAGTCTAAAAGAATAATTGTGGGACACCTGGGTGGCTCAGTTGGTTGAGCATCTGACTCTTGATTTCAGATCAGGTCATGATTTTAGGGTCGTGAGATCAAGCCCATGTCAGGTTCCCAGCTCAGCAGGGAGTTGGCTGGAGATTCTCTCTCTTTCCCTCTGCCCCTCCCTATTCCTGGTCTCTCTCTCTCTCTCTCAAATAAATAAATCTTAAGAAAAAAAGAATAATTGTAAGAAGCATCAGTAACTTTTTCAAAGGATGGGGACACAAGGGGGGTTACTTATTTCACTTGTTATTAAGACGTAATGTAATTCTTTAATATTTAATGAAGTCAAGGTATAAGATCTAACAGAATCCTATAACAGATAAGAGAGTTCAGAAACAAATCTTATATGTAATAATTTTTTATGATAAAAGTGCCACTGTCACATTTATAGTAGAAATGGAGATGACCTTAATAAATGGTGCTCTGTTGATAGTTACCTTTAAAAACAATACTTGAATTTAAAATTATACCACAAAATGAGTTTCTTGTCAATCACAGGAAAGTTTCCATAGTTTTAAGCATAAAGCAATAAAGTAATCACAAAGAAGAAATTTGGATAAGTGATTTTTATGTTTAGGTATAAATTTATGTCAAAACCCACACGCAGCCAGTGAGCACATGAAAAAGTATTCAACATCACTAGTCATTGGGAAATGCAAATCAAAACCACAATGATATATTCCTTCATACTCAATAAGATGGTTATTAATGAAAACAAAACAAAACAAAACCAGGAGGTAATAAGTATTGGTGAGGTTATGGAGAAATTTCAACACTTACAAATTGATGGCAGGAATTTAAGTGGTGCTGTCACTGTGAAAAACACTATGGTGGATCCTTAAAACATTAAACATAGAATTATTATGTAATCCATCAATTCTACTTCTGGATACATACCCAAAAGAATTGAAAGCAAGGACTTGAACAGATGTTTGTACATCAATGTTCATACCATCATTATTTTCAGTAGCCAAAATGTGGAAGCAATTCTAGTGCCCATCAAGAAATGAAGGGATAAGGAAAATGTGATATCTACTTACAATGGAATATTATTCAGCCTTAAAAAGGAAGGAAATTCTAGCCCTACGCTACAAAATGAATGAACCTTGAGACCATTTTGCTAACTGATGGGGCACCTGGGTGGCTCAGTAGGTTAAGCATCTGCCTTCAGTTCAGGTCAAGATCCCAGAGTCCTGGGACTGAGTCCCACATCAGGCTTGCTGCTCAGTGGGGAGTCTGCTTCTCCCTCTCCCTCTGCCTCTCCCTCTGCTTGTGCTTGTTCTCTCTCTCTCTGTCAAATAAATAAATAAAATCTTTAAAAAAAAAAGAACATTATGCTAAGTGAAATAAGTAAGACACAAAAGGGCTAATATTGTATGATTGCACTTATATGAGGTAACTATCATAGCCAAATTCATAGAGATGGAATGTTGACTTTTTAAAAAGTCCATTTGGGGCTTCTGACCCTGTTTAAAATTCTTTTTCTTTTATTTTTCCCCTCTGACTCTTTTAGTTTCTCTTTCCCTCTGTTTGCCAGTCTTCCATATCTTTATTTACCTTTTGTTGGTGTTTTTAGGAGCTCTCAAAGCTAGTATATCTTGCTATAGTTCTGGGTTTTATATGTCCCCTGAAGCTAAAACTGGAACATAGAGCATGGCTGTCCAGCATATGGGTTGGCACCCCAACCACAAGCTGATTCGAGATTTGGATCATTTGTTTACTCCTTCATTCATTCAACAAATCATTAATTACTAGCTATGTGTTGGTATTCAACTGGATATGATACAGTCATGCACAGTGACCCTTTCTTGTAGAATTGCTGAAGATCTTGTATGTCCCATGGTCAATCTTCAAGTAATTCTTTCCTGTAGCCCACTTTCTCACCTATTATATGTCTCATCAGACCTTTGCCCATACTAATTTCTTTTGAACTCTACTCTGCTTTAGATGAGTTATTTGAAGACTGTATTCCAATTCCATTTCAATTCTGGTAGTCAGTCTTGCAACTGCCTAACAAAGAGTTCCTTTTTTTGTGGTCATAGTATCTTGTTAAGTTAGGTTACTCTTTATTGCATTCTCAATGCAAGCTGTGATTGAAAGAGAGAGTATTTATCCAAGTAGAAAGAATTTTATAACCCCTATAGTGGTACTTTAGGTTAAAATTATAGTTGATTCATTTGCCCCTACATAAAGTGATTCCCTTATTGCCAATAACTTCAGTCTTATCAAGTACTCATTCAAAACTGTGCTTTACTCTACATTTTTTCATCTTCATGGCTTTTTCTCAGTTAATCCTTCTAAACCTGCTCTATTAATGTTATTTTAGAACAACAGACCTGGAGACATCTGAACACACTACAGCCAAAAGGTGCTGCTTCTGTGGATCACAATTAAACTGAGGGCTTTCTATTCCCTCCTGAAGTAAAATCTTTTTTTCTTAAAGCAAAAGGCCAATCCTCAATTTCAAGAGTTTTCTTAGGGTTTGTATCCATTCATCAATTAGTGTAGCCTTGTGCCTGGTAGACTGTAGATGCTTACTATCACCTTAATTATTTTAAGGGCTATATTTAGAATAAAAGAAAATATCTACTATTGGAATGTTCTCTGAGATTAATGCTTTTAAGAACAACCTGGCATTGTGGTGAAGATTTAGATGGAGCTAGATTTGAATCTTGTTTTTCCTCCTAAATATTAATTGTCAGACTTTAATAAATTATTTAATATCCACGGCTCAATGTCCTGATATCTAAAATAGGGGCAGTATTAACTATTGCTTGAAGTTAGATCAGGTTATTATTTCCCACATGGTGTCTGACACATACGGTGCACACAGCATCATTAGTAGTATTGTTACTATTTCAAAAAATTGTTCACAGGCTCATGTTCCTTCATTGCTCTCTTCATGCACATTTTGATTTTACATACTAATCAAATATGTTCATGAGTATGGAGTGAGGTAGGAATCATGTTGGCTTGGGCATCAGAAAACCTGGGTTGGTTCAAATACAAACAATATTTTGTCCCATCAGGACTGAGCATCATGTCACTTCTCTTATACGCAATTTCTTAGTAAAACCTCTTATTTCTCAAACTATCCTCTTTAGTTATACCAATAATGTGAGTGTTTGCATATGTCTTAGAAACTGTTCTGCAGATCTATTTTGTTCCAATTTTACTGTCCTAACCATTTCTCTATTTCTTGCTCTCTTCTTCTCGAAGCTTTTGGCTTCTGAACCTAAAAATCATATGAACAAGCCACATAAGTAGGTTACAATGGAAGGTTACAAAGAGCACTTTAGAAGAGTTTACTAGTATAGCATATTCCAGATTATTTCCCAGCAATCGAAACAAAAACACTCTCAAACACATTTGTTTTTTTCTCCTAAGCAAAGCAATTTTTGTCCCCATCATCATGACTTTTATGTCCTCCATTTCCTCTAAATATAGCACACATTAATTTTCACTCACTTTGTTTTAGGTGTTATTCAATCGGCTGGAGTGTCAAAGACCAAATATACCACCCTCCCTGCTTAGTTCCCTGCGCCACGCATCCTGCTCTGTCTTCATGATTCTCCCCTCAAGATAACGGCACTTTTCCAAACACGTTTCGAAACCACACACCCATGGATTTCAGGCAATTCAGAGTTTCCCACCTTGTGAAAGAGGCGCCATGTCATTTTGAGGGGCACGGCTCTTTGTAGAAACTTGACCCTTAATTATTGCCGATTGTCTGTTTGGCTTGAGCTCAGTTCTGTGCTCTGCTTGCCTGCTGTCCTTGCCCACATTGTGTCATTTTCATTTTCAGACCCACACCCACCTATTTGTCCTGCTCACCAGCCATTACTTTGCCTGCCGCTAACTGTCCCATACTGCTTCCCAGCTGTTACTTCGCTGCCAGGCGCAGAGCTAGAGAGCCACTCTTGAATTCATCTGCCAGGCTCAGTCTGAGCCCTTACCCAGGCTGAGAAGAAAGAATGGACAGGAATTAGATGGCCTGCCACATTCTATCAATGGTATCAAGTTCTCCTCCTGTCCCAGTGTAACCTGAAATATCTATGTGAAGCTTTTATACCTCAAACAAATACGATTCTTGGATCATTGGAGAGTTTGCATAATTTAAGAAGTATAAGAACATGTGTTCAACAATTTTGATCAAGGCAATAGAATAAGAATTGATAGGGCCTAGATATTGAATATAAAACTGAGGCTCTTCAAAGTTGCTTTATAATACCCTTGTTAAAGCTTTGAACATTTTCAGAAAAATCTGGAAATCTGATAAATTCGACATTAGAGGGCTGAATTGTATTTCTCTACATATTTCTATAGGAAAAATATGTCCCATAAATGTGGGACAATCTTTATTCTAAGCTCAATGTCTTAGGTTGTTTCTGTCAACCTAATGCTCATTGTTCTCTATAAAAACCATCAACTTTCCAGGCACAATTCAACACCCCACCCCCCTTCCATGAAACCTGCTTAGCTCAACTTTGGTATAAAATGAAAAGCACGAGGCTCAATCCAGATAATCTGGGCTTTGTCCAAGCTTTGCCACTTACCAGTCAAGTGACTTTGAGCAAGGCACTTTTAAGCCCTGATTCTCATTTTCTTCATGTATATTTTTGGAGCAATGTTGTCTCTGTCCAGTTTGTAGAGTTGTCATAAATATCAAATGAAGTAATCTGTGAAAGTGTTTGGTAAACTTTCTAATGACAGAGAAATATTATGGTAGCATTTTCTCCAAATGTGCTTATTCTATTTGCTTTTGGATGTTCAATTACAAAATATCTCATTAAGTATAAATAGTAAAAAATAATATAACGAACGCTAATAGTGAAAACCCAGTCATTGCTTTTGTTCTCTACATTTAATCCCCCAACAACCCTAGGAGATAGGTCACATTTTCATTTTATAGATGAGGAAGCCAAAGCAAGAAAAGTAACCCACCAACAACGCACAGGCAATAGGCAGGGGAGCCAGGCTTCTTACCCAGGCTGTCTCTGGAGCTTGCATTCTTAACCACTAAATGGTTAACCACCCATCCTGATGCCCTGGCTGATGGAGGGAATATGGTTCATTCATCCAACCTTTTATTATTTTGGTAGGGGGAGGAGGAGGGGTTTTCTAAAACATAATACTTCCCTCACCAGCTTCTCTACATCTTATGGGAGATGGGGCTAAGCCACAGCAACGAGGCATGACGTTTTGCCTCTTTCCAGTGACTATCTCTTCAGACTGGGAAACATTCCTTCACTGTGGCCCACTAAGCCCTCAAGGGTCACTTTTCTGTGCATATGTCTCTGGTTCCATCAGGCAGTGCTGTCCTGGGGCTTATCAGTTTCTGGCTTGTTATCCTTAGCTGTGAGACGTTCTGAAGTTTCTGATATTTTCAAGGAGGCAAATGCTCCATTATCCAGGTTCTAGGCCTGCCTTTGAGAATCAAACAATGGGGAGAAGTCAACTTCCATGGAGCCCCGGGGTAAATGGCTAACCCATTCCAAGAAAGATGGCTTCCCTTCTATGGCATCGTTGAGTTTTCCCGAGAATTAAGGTGTAGCTCCTTCCTGACACTTAAGGAACTTCCTAGTTGCCCCACCATAGGGGGTGGGTGACTGGAAGTGAGACTGTTCGGCACACAATGCCCCTGTCAATGGTTCTGGTTATTTTCTCTGACTTAACTTGCCTCCACCTTACGTACTGTCTCATTCTTCTGTTCCAGCCATCCCTTTACCTGTCCTTTTCTTCCCACAGGCCCTTGTTGGGGAGCTTCCTCTCTGGAAGAGTCTTGCTTGCCAGAATAAATGATCTCCTTTTCCAAGACCCATGTGAGAAGATTGTGGTCAGTTGTTTGTTTTGGTCTTCATCTGCTGACCCACTGGATCCAACACTAGCTTCTGTGGGTCGGCTAGCTGCTGCTTTCTCAGATACACTGGGAAAATTAGAGATGCCCTAACTCCCTTCTAGGCACTGCAAGTAGATGCTTCCCCTCTGCAGGGTCAGGCCTGCCAGCTGACAGGAGGAAATGTATTACTGTGGTTGCAGATTAGGTCATTAGCTGTCCATGCAGCGTACCAGCCTTGTTCTAGAACATTTAATAGGAGTGCCGGCAATTTTCCCAGTGCCTGTGTGGGTGTATAAGGAAATGCAGCAGGCCCTGTGTACCACACGGGGTAGTCCTTATTCTCATAACAAGCGATCCTAACATCTCAAAGACTTCAAACCATATGGGTTTACTTCTTGCTTTTGCTACATGTCCCCCATGTTACCTGTACATTGCAGGTAATCAGGGTGTTCTAGGTGTTGTAGTCATTTGGAAACCTGCAAGATGCTGGATGCTCCGTCTTGATAAAATCACATCAGGGGAGGGGGCCACTCCGGCACTGGCTTCTTTAAACTTTCTCCTGCAGGTGACACATGTCACATTTACTCACATACTGTTTCTTAGATTTATTCTCAGGTACCTTGTCTTAGCAGCCTTAGGAAGAACTTGGAAACCAAGTGACAGGCGAATTATTGCTATGCACCAAGAAAAAAGTGATTTCATTTACTCTCTGAATGTTAAGCATTGCAAAGGGTCGTACTGGTTCAGAAAATTGCAAAAGGAAATGGAAGAGAGTTTTCAAAAATAGGAAGAATTTTCCTAAACTTTTTCAGAATGTTGAATCTGTTTTGTGTAGAAAATACGTGCTTCGTGTTTGTAGAAAAAGGTAAAGATTCTAACAGCAGAGGGATAGAGTAGATGATTGTGGGATGTGGCTGAAGTCTTTCAGTTGGTCTCCCCACATGGCTTTAAAAGTCTTTTCTACAGTGCTCATATGGTACTATGTAATTCTAAAAGACAAGGAAAATGTATGGGGTGGAGGAGAGAAGTTGTTTTTCCTCCTCTTTTTAAATATGCTTTAATTGTGCTTACCCATTTTAACCTGTGGCAGAAGACATGCTGTAATGGATTGGAGAACTGTTTCGATAGCCAACTTGTATCACAGAAATCCACAAAAGATGGGAGAAAAGGAGAATAAATAAGAAAAAAAATAATATAGAATGAGATAAGCAGCAGAATTCATGGTAATAGGATAACAACTTATTGATATTTGTCACCGACATGGAGTGTTTTCCAACTTCCTGGCATTACCAAAACCAGCTGTCGTGCACATGTGGAATATACGGGCTGGTTTTCTAATGAAGGTGTGGAAGTGGAAACTTGTGTTTCTTAGGATGTATGTAGCTTCAACTTTTCTAAATATGCCAAATTGTTCTTTGAAGCATTTACATCAATTTACTCTTCCGCCAGAAATATTTAGGGTTCCTGTTACTACCTACTGTCCATTACAATTGGCATTTTCCTGATTTAAAATTTATACTATCTAAATAAAATCTCATTGTGGCTTTAATTTGCCTTTATCTGATTAGTGATAAGGTTGAACACTTCCTATAAGTTTATTGGACCCTTGTGTTCACTCGTCTGTGAAATGCTTGTTCATATCACATCTTTTGAAAAATTCCAGTATTTACCTTTTGATTTGTAGGAATTGTGTAAACATTTTGTATAGTAATCTTTCTTCTGTTATGTGTGACATGTCCCCTAAATGGCTTATGTCACCACGTATGAGGACATTTGGGCAGAAGTTCTTAGTTTTAAAGTAGTAACATTTATCTTTTATGTTTTGTGCTCTTTTAAGAAATACATTCCTGTCTCAAGGGCATTAAAATGTGTTCTTTAATTTCAAAAGACTTTAAAGTTTTGCTGCTTTAACTTAAGTCTCAATCTACCTGTATATGGTAATTTTTATATTTAGTGAGAGATTGGGATCCAATTTCCTTTTATTTTCTAGTAAGGGTAATTAATTTTCCTTGCAACTCTTACTGACTTGTCTTTTTCCTACTGATATGCAGAAAGAAATATAAGTTCCAAGAGGTATGTATTTTCTTGTGGTTCTTTGTGTTTCTCTTGGATTTTTTTCCCCCATCTTTGCACTAATGTTACACTCTCCTACTTTATATGGCTTTAATATATGTCTTGAAATCTGTTAGCAAAGACAGATTCTTGTTGCCTTGTTCTACTTCGGCAATGCCTTGGATACCGTAGTTCTTTGTTCTTCTTTATACGCTCTAGGGTAAGTTTGTCAAGTTCCATAAATAACTCTGTTGTGATTTTTATAGGAATTGCATTGGATTAATAGATTACCATATAAAAAATATAATCCTTATGATAGTCATTTAATCCAAGAACATAATCTATCTCTCCCTTTGTTTTAGGTCTCTTAAATGTTAATCAATAAAGCTTAGCTGGTTTTTTTTCATAGTACTAATGCACTTTTTAGATTTCTTCCTAAGTACCTTATAATATAAATAGCATCGTTTGACTAGTTACATTTTCTAGTTTGCTTATTTCATTCTTTAACTGGCATAGACAAGTGCAATTGATTTTTGTCTATTGATCTTTATATCAGATTGGGTTAAATTATTCTGCAGTAGTAAAGAAGACCAAAATTTCAAAAAAGTTCCTTTAAACAATAAAAGTTTATTTCTCACACATGCTACATGTTCAACAGGGTCGGCAGGGGGGACTCTGATCTATGTCTTCCCAGCCAGGGAAAGAGGCCGACAGAGCAGCACCATCTGGACGTGGCAGAGTGAGAGAGTGAGCAAACATAGTAAATTGCACACCACTACTTGTAGCTTTACCTGGGTAATGACACATGTCACTGCTCATATTTCATTAGCTAAAGCATGTCACGTGACCACCTCTGACTTGACAAGGGGTCAAGTGGAATGTGCCTAGAAAAAAAGAGAGCCCCAGAAACTGAGGAGCAGCATGAATCCTATGTACATCTTCTCTCTAGAACTTAGGTCAAGTGTTTGTCTTTAGATTGTGTTATCTAGAGAGAGAGAGAGCTCATTTGATAATCACCCTGGTTCTTACCTCGGTATTTATTGTCCTTATTTCAATGTACTGGCTAGTGAAATATTTAATAGAGACAGTGATGGTGCATGTCCTTATTCTACTTCTGATTTTACAAAAGTGCTAAACCTATGTCAAGTTATGTTTTTAGTTTATTAAGGGCTTTGGTTCTAAATAAATAGTTTTTGGTTCTAAATTAATAATCTTTTCTTAAGGATTTTGGTCCCCAAAATATCACATGGATTTTTTTCTTTAATATATTTTTTATGGTGAATTATATTAATATGTTTTTAAGTTCAAGTAAATTTTGTAATTCTGAAATGAACCCAACTTGGTGAGGAGATTTAATCTTTTTGTACATTTCTGGATTCAATTTGCTTATGTTTTATTCAGAATTTTTTTTTTTTGCGTTTATATACCTTAGTGAGAATGGCATATAATTTTTCTTTTTTATATTCTCCTGTCTGTTTTTTTTTAATATGTGTATCAGTTATACTAGCCTCATAAAATAAATTGGGAAATATTCTCTTTTATTCCATTTGTAAGAGTGTTTGTAAAAATTAGAATTAGTGTAATTCGAGTTGTTTCTACTTCCTGAATTAGCTTAGGTTAGAAATGTGTTTAGGAATTTGTCTAATTTGTCTAAGAATTCAAGTTCAATTCTCATAAAATTGTCTACAATTATTTTCTTATATTTATAATCAGGTTATACCTAGTTTATGCCTGTATTTTCATACCCAGTATTTATTACACATCTATTATTTTTCCTTGATCCGTTATGCCAGAAGTTCAACAATTTTAATAGGAATTCCATGGGTGCTGGGCACCTGGGTGGCTCAGTTGGTTAAGCGACTGCCTTCGGCTCAGGTCATGGTCCTGGAGTCCCGGGATCGAGTCCCACATCGGGCTCCCTGCTCGACAGGGAGTCTGCTTCTCCCTCTGACCCTCCTCCCTCTCATGCTCTCTGTCTCTCGTTCGCTCTGTGTCAAATAAATAAATAAAATCTTTAAAAAAAAAAAAAAAAGGGCGCCTAGGAATTCCATGGGTGCTAAAAACCCAGGAATAGGAAATAACGTCTTGATTTTGCCCATTAAAACTTTCTCTTAAGTGCTTGAAAACCTAAGCTTATTACAGTAAGTTTTTCCAGAATGAGTATGAACTTGCTTAGAGTTGTCTAACTAAAACCCCATTTTCTTGACTTTTTTCAGAACAAGGAAATAACAATTCAGTGTGACATGATGTCTTTACAACTAGGAAGAGAAATTGCTAGCAACTCTCTGTGGTCGATCACAAAATGGTCACAAACTCTTTCCACTCTGTACGTGTGCCCCTTTGCAGTGCGACTTTGCCATTCCTTCTTTGAAGCATGGAGTCTATTTTATAGCCCCCGAGGCTGGGCTTGGTCATGTGGCTTGCTCCGGCCAATGGGACATCAGCATATGTGGTGGCCGCAGAGGTGTGAAAAGTCCTTGCACCTGGCAGCCTCCCATCTTACGTTGCTGGGAATTTTTCTGCCGCTATCACAATGAGCCTAGGATTAGACTCCCAAAACTGTCAAGACAACTGCTAGTTGAAATAGTGAGGCCAAATCAGACCATCCAACCTCAGCCAAGCTGATCCAAAATAGATGAAGAAAAAAAAAAAAAAGAAGAAGAGAAAGCTTACAGCTACATGTTTAGCTGAACTTCCCTCCTGTACACTTTTATTTTTTCTCTACTTATTTCTCAAGCAGTTATAGGGGTGGTGGAACTGTTGGTGCCCAATTCATTTACCAGATGTGTCCTCAGGATTGATAGGACAGAACTGCAAAAGTTGAAGGATGTGTCAATCCATTGTCTGCCTTTGCAAATTACAGGCAGAATTTCTGAATGTGGAGCAGACTCGCTAATCTTAGATTGTCTATTTTGAGTCATGACTTCCTACTACAAAGCAGCAGTTACGTGGTAGAAGAATTCTTATCCCCAGAATGGTGACCCAAAAGATATACTGTAGTTACACAATTTAAAAAGTTAGGCCTTGGATTCACAAGGCATAAGGGGAAGCCAGTGATTGGTTAACTTGCTTAAAGACAAGCGTGCATGTTTTGTAACAGGTCTGAATGATGCATCTGTCTAATTCACTGCATCCTATGTATCTATTTCCAATTTTCCCAAATTCCCAAGGCCCTACATATTAGCTGGTCTTAATTAGAATTTGTTTTTAATGAAAGTTGCCCTTGCAAGATTGTAATAATCAACAGGTAGAAAATAGGATATTTTGACAAAAGATGAAAGTTTCCTCTAGAAGCACCTAGTTCTGATCAAGTTGATATATAAAAGGTTATGGTTTCCAGATCTCTCACTGAAGAGAAAGTAGAGGAAGTTGAAAAGATGACACTTGGGGTTTGTCTCTGGCTGCCTTACCAACAAGAAACACAATAAAACATTTCTCTCATTTCTAAACATTTCTCTAAATAACTTAGAGAAAACGGAACCACAGTGGACTAGTTGTTTCACAAACAGGTTTTCCATTTATGAGCTAAGAATGGAGCGATAGAAGTATCAGTTGCTTTAGGATATTTCTCATCTAGGATGAGATATCCCAGATAGTAGAAAAGAGAGAGTCTCGATAGAATTGACATCAAAAATGCACTCATAAGTATACACATATTCATATCCAGTTAGGCAGCTAAAATGTCAACAATCCTATTGCCTCTGTAGTTGAATTAAAATCTTCCATTTCCAAATGCAACATTTAGAAATAACACCAGCTGCTCCTCATGATGTAGCGAAATGCCTGCTTAGAAGAGGGTCTCCAGGGGTGAAGAAGGCAGCAACAACAGAAACTTACATCCACTGACCAAGCTTCTAGGGCGTCAATATATTAAGGTTTAGAATTCCATTTTGCTCCCCAGAAAAAAAGAGAGAGCACTAGAAATTACTCCTTGTGTTACTGTCTAATAGTGGTTGATCATTTTGATTCCATGATTAAATGGATTGAGGTGCATGAAAGCGGGGGAAAGGGGAGGGGCACAAAGGGGATTATAGGATAAGGTGTACTGCTACTTTAAAATTATGCATGCCTGGCCCCATCCAGGTCCCTCCCACTGCTTGAAGCACCTGCTGAAAGCTTGGGGAGCTCAGTTCCAGGCGGGCCACCAAGCAGACTGCGCTCTGAGTTTCAGGTAACCAAGTGTTTGTCGTGCAGAATACTCTCCTTGGGTACCCACGTCTTCCTTGCAGCGTTCCTGCTGCCGTGGCCTATTTGCTGAGAGTAACCCAGGGGTTACCACAGCGTTGCCAGGCAACAGGGGACAGTGGTCCTGTGAAGAACCATTTGTCACACTGAGGGGACTGGTTGAAATGCAATAAAGAAATGGTAATTCAGCTTATTTATCAATACAATTACTTACACGGTATTAGGGGTCCATATTTAACCTACAAATAAGTAGTCATATGAGGAAACACGAACACAAACGTTTGTTAAATACGAAGGCATAGGACAGACAGATGGTGTTGGGTTTCTAATCAGCTTTACTGTGAGCTTAAAGTTGCTGCACATGCTGGGATGGGGGGAAAAGGCCCAAAGTGCTTTGGCAGCTTTATTTCGGACATCTGTAAGTTAGCTGTGTGCTACAACATAAGGTGTATGTGTAAAGAAAATCTATGCAATTCTTTTCCTTGCTAAGTAGATAGCGCTAATTCCCTGGGGTAGAGTAGTCATCTGAAATTACTGCGTAATGAAATATAGGCACAAAAATATATATGTATCTGCGTATAACTATATACATAAAGCTGGTTGTCCTGTGGACTCTTCAAGAGTCTGATTTGCCCCACAAAAGGAAGATAGTTACCAAAAGAAGAAGTATTTTCCTCTGGACAAGGTACTTCAAAATGTTTTTTCTTTGAGAAGTTCAATAATGTTTCTTGTCAGGGGCTCAAAGTCCTCAGGCTTTGGATGAACTTATATTTTAAAGATGTAGCAGCTTTTGCTTGACACTTTGTTTTTGCTTCCCAGACACCAGCTGCTTCTCATGTCCTCACCTTTGCTAAGGACGTCTCTGGTATTACCTCAGTGTGAAAACGTATCTGCGGTTTCTGGAAAATGGAGTATCTGAACGTTACTTAAGGTGCCCTGCTTCAGAGCGTGGCTGGCGAGCGGCATTGGCCTTATTATTTATTTAGGAATGTTTCACCAGGAGGAGCATGGTTTTTTGTGAACATGCATTGCCTGGCTCTTTCCCTGGGCTTCCGCTTCTTAACCCACGTCCCAGAAACTTTGCTCTTTGCGTATTTTGCTGCCATCTCCTTGGCTGACTCGCAGGGTCTCTTCCCAAGGCTGGAGAATGTGGGAGCTTTCAAGAACGTGTCTCTTGTGCCAACCCAAGCGACGTGTGGACTCCCAGACCGAAGCACTTTTTGTCATAGCTCTGCTGTTGCTGAGGGTCTTGGGTTCTGTACCCAGCGGCTTTGCATTCAGGATTGCCCCTATAGATCTTCACCTGCCGTCTACACTGCCCTGTTCTCCACAGGCCTTGGGAGCTGCGTCACGGTAGACAAGCATGATCTGTGTCCCAACTGCCAGAGCAATTCCACAAGCTTTATTTTCGGAAATCACAAGAATTGCTTTTCTTCTCCTCCTTCTCCGAGGCTGCCGGCATCATTTACTTTAGCTGTGTGGTTGAAACCTGAGCGAGGAAGTGTAATGTAAGTAGTAGAGTGAGTGTAAGCTTTCCTAGGGTCCTGGACCATCCGTAGTGGTGAAGATTATTGCAACATGAATTCTGAACTAGAAATGAAGGCTAACCCTGGAATTCGTGCGATTGAAGATCAACTCCTGTGTTATAGTCTTCCTGTTCAGGTTTACATTCCAACCTTTCCCCACTAAATTTAGAATTTTTTCTCTCTTTCATGGATGAAGTGAGCCCTCAAAAAAGAATATGTTAAATATTTTCATTGCAGGCAGATCTGTTTCCACGTCTCATTTATTTTCCAGCCATTGAGCGAAAACTTTGGTCTTAGAGGCTCAGCCAGGCTCAGTGTGTGTTTTGAGGTGTAGGGGCTAGTGGCACAAATAACTGATATTTTCTAAGTTCTGATATAGGTTTTTATAAACAACCTGCTCCTGCCAGAGTAGAAAATTTTCTTTCTTTTTTTTTTAAGATTTTATTTATTTATTTGACAAAGAGAGACACAGTGAGAGGGGGAACACAAGCAGGGGGAGTGGGAGAGGGAGAAGCAGGCTTCCCGTGGAGCAGGGAGCCCGATGCGGGGCTCGATCCCAGGACCCTGGGATCATGACCTGAGCCGAAGGCAGACGCTTAACGACTGAGCCACCCAGGCGCCCCGAGTGGAAAATTTTCATCAGGCAGATAGCTCTCCAAGGGCTTAGGACTGTGTTTTATTCATCCTTATTTTCCCAGGAAGAGATGTTTGTTTGACTCATGGAAGATGCCCAATCATATAAGTTGAATAAATGAATAATCCTCTAACTCTGAAAAGTTAACAGCTTTTGGTGCTTTACCCTGTGGTGTTTTCTGTTAGGAAATATATAGGTAAGCATGGAAGATTCCCAGAAGCTTTTATGCCATTGATCACAGTAGAAATGCCTTTGGTGAGTTTGGACTGGGGCTTCCTTAACATTATTTTTTGTTAGTCTATATAATCACCTGTTTTTCATTCTGCAACAGTTTCTAAAACTGACCTCCCATGTGTTTTCTCTCAGTTTGTAGAGCCAATCTGGAGATTTGAATAAGTAAGGAAGTTTGGAGGCATTTTTTGCTTATCTTTTGTCTTCCTGTAGGGGCTTTTGGCTCGTCCCTTTCTGACAGTTTCTTTGTTTGAGAGTGTTGGCCAAATATCTAAAAACTCGTGAAACAAACCAGAAAAGTCTTATAATCTCATAAGCAAATATGACTTAAATGTCTTTGGTGTTTAGTTTTAATTTGCCAAGTGAAAGTTGGCATTTTTCTTCACTTGGAGTGAAAATGATCACAAACCATTATCTCTATTTTTGTATCTCCCCTAAAAGCAAACCCTGTTTTTTTTTTTTTTTTTTTTTTTACTGTTTGAAATGTCAGTAAATCCAACCTACTCAGTTTATGTAAAGAGTATCCAAAGAGTCTTAAAAAAATTGTCTGTTGACAAATATGGCTAGGAAAAATTATTTTTCCCCCCAATTTTTTTCCATGGGATAAGTCTCTACCAAATTCTTCTTCTATTGGTATCATTTTGTATAAATAAGACAGAGAAGGTATTGATAGAGGCAGTGGTACTTGGTTTACGGTCTGGAGAGTTCCATGCATCAAGGTCATTTCCATTCTCAAAACTAAAATAACTATGGGAATTGGGGGAATTTTGAGGTGTTTGCATGAGATAAGTAAAACAAACAAAGCATGGATTATCCAATTATTGTTTATCCAGGAGCAGTATAAATCCAGTTCCTAAATATTTTGCTACCTGCCTTCCTCTCCCATTCATTATCTCCCAAAGCTAGTATGTTTACAAGCAAACAAAATAGCAAGGAAGATAATCAATAACATATTAAGAAATGCATTTTCAGTAAGCTTGGGAAAATAAGCCTGCATTTGGCAAATATATTCTTGAGTAATGGTCAAATTTAAACTTGTTGATTTAAACTCAAGAAAAATGAGTAGAGGCAAACTCTTCTTAGGTTGTTTGAGACCTGGAGACCTGGAGGCAAGGGTGGGGGGTGGGCGGGTCAAGAGACAGTTCTTTCATCCCAGTGATTTAGAAATATCCATCCACCGGAGGGTTAAAAAAAATCACAGTAGAATTTCTATGAAGCCATATTTCTACTTTATATAAAAACTTTGTCAACTAAACCTATTTGCCTGTGTTAAAAATATCCTTGTCCTCATAACTTTATCACTAGAAAAATGTACAAAATATAGGAAAACTGTGAAATAGTAACTAGTAAGTGTTCTCCAATCTTATTTTCACCTCTCAACTCCAAGAAAGAATACATGTAAGTGAGAAGGGACAATTTGTGGAAAACGTGACCTTTAAGGAAAGTTTGAAAACCTCTTTAGCAATAGTTCTTGGTTGGCCTCACCTTATCTTTGTTTCTTTGATGCTGTTTCTTCTCGATTTGGTCTTTGACTCCTTGGTTTTTAGGGCCGGCTGTATACATGGCTCTGCTGTTCTGAGAAAACTCATGAGCTAATGGGAAGACAGATGCATCATGCCATTAACTAATGCAGCACAGTGTGTTAACTGAACACCAAGGAAGGCCGCTTAAGCAACCCTGAGCCAGAGAGAAGGTTCCAGGATCAGGCATAGTCCTGGCGATGCCTGAGCTGAGTAGGAGGCAGCTGGGTGAAGAAAGGGACCCAGACTCCTCCAGTACCTGGTGAAATTCTCCTCCCTGTTGAGTTCTTGTTTGTGAGATGCAGGTTGATGAGCATCTTTAAGAGCTAGTTACTCGGGGAGATGTTAATGGCTAATGTCAGTGAGATATGTCTTTAAATAGCAGATCTTTGGGAATAATCCACTCAGGAGGCTACTAGCAAGCATTCATCATATTCTCTCTTCTGCTAAGAAGTTGAATCATTAAATTGAAATGTGATAGAGAGGAATGAGGCTTCGGTTCATAGCTGTTTCTGTTCAGTGGGTACGGAGTGGCCCAAAACATGTAATCATACAATCAACATAAGAAAATTTATATGAAGCATAAATTAACATAGAAAATAAACATGTATAAAAACACCATTTGTCGATTTAAAGGGATGGGAAAAGCGTGCCACTATGATGAGGATAGAAGTGATTTTTTAAAAATAACTTGGTAATTGGCCTGACATAAGACCTAGGAAATTTCTGAACGTTCTTCTATTTTATCAAAATATTATTTCACTGTTGTCTTTAGACGATTGTATGACCTTTCATCCAAGAGCATCAATGCCCTCTCAGTGCCTCAGTTGGGCTGTGTGGCCTGGGAGAGCTCTTACAGACCCTGGCTTTGGCTTCTGGCCAGTTGATGAGGAAGGAAGTAGAGATTGCAGTTGTCCATTCTCCATTTCATCATGGGAATTCAGTAGAGCGATTCTGACTTCGGGGCTAACACTTTTCAGTCTTCTATGAACACTAAATTCTCTTTACATTATTAAAAAAAAAAAAAAAAAGATTTGCGCAGATGACTCAATCCCCAAGCAGGACATAGTGTCTTGTGCCACTTCCTATAAAAGAAATAGCAGAAGACTAATGAGCCAACAGGCTAAATGCTGGTTTTGCTGGATGATTCAAGCACTTGCGTTTCCATCATGAATCTCTAATAAAGGGTGTTGAAGTTCTGGGGAATATATTGTAAATAAGAATTCTATTTTTTATTGAAATAAAAGGGCTTCTTAATTGGAGTAAAACCTGCTCTTAATATAAGGGCATTCAGGCACTTATTCACTAGGGCGCCCCTCTGAGTGGAGTTTGGAGTTATTTTCACACCACTGTAACTGCACAATGCCTTAGCATGTCTTTTGGTTGGATGCTGACCTTTTCTCTCTTCTGGTTGCTTCCTAAGGTGTGTTATAGAAAAGACGGCGGATGGGCAGATTGTGTTCAAACTTACAATATCCGAGAAAGAGACCATGTTTTATTATCGCACAGTAAATGGTTTGCAGCCTCCAATAAAAGTAATGACACTGGGGAGAATTCTTGTGAAGAAATGGATTCATCTTAGTGTGCAGGTGAGTAAAATAAAAAATATTTAACATTTGGTTAAACACAAGGATCAGTCTTCCTGTCTTTCCTTTAAATGGCATCTTCCCACAAGGTCTGAAGCCGTGCTTTTAGATTTCACTTACGTGTAAATGACAACTAAAGAAAAATAACATTTAAATGACCTAGTGATGTATCTCTTGATATTCCAGCAGTTCCCCCTCAAAATTGCTGTGAAAACTCCCACCAAAGCTTGGGACAATGCTCTTTGGGATGATAACATCCTCCGGAAATTTTTGTTTTATTTGGTTAGTGTATTTTGTTGAAAAATGTGGCAGGGCTCTTTCAGTGCCTGGTACTGCTTTTACTGGTTATGGCACCATGAACCCTCCCGCCTGGTTGTTAACAACTGTCTCTTCCAGATCGCATCTGATGATGTGAATAAAATTTGGTTGTTGCATTAAAATGCTGACCTTAGAACTCATGAACTTTACACTTCAGACGCTCAAAAAGTGTTATATGATTACTTTAGTTGTCAGCCACGGTTTGTTTTAGCCTTAGAAGCTGTTAAAGGCTGAGATAACGGTGAGAAATCTGGTATTTTACAGTTCCTGGGAATGGAGACAGAGTTTATCCTTTCTTCTCCTCAGGGTCCTAGAATGGCCCAATGCAGCCAAAAGCTACTACTCTTGGCTGTCATACCAGAGGTCCAATGTGCAGCCGTCCCCGTCCCAAGTGCTCCCAGGAGTGGCCGAAGAGTGGTTCATGCAAACCCCATTCACACTAGAGGACAGTTGCACCCTCATTCTTGTTAGGACAGTAATCTTTGATGTCTCACATTGTTTTTGCAACCTGAAGCAGTTTGGAAGTAGACTTCCTTTGCGGGCCTTGGGAATTGTTATCTGGGTTTTAAAGTTTATTTCAGCACAGATATCATTCTTGAGGATTTCAATACACTTTGTACATATCCTTGTTTTGCCTGATTGTAACTGAAATTCCACCATGTCTTGGCATAGTAGTACATTAGAAGCCTTAGGAAGAAAATTTAAAATATGAGTGCAGAGAGGTGACAATGATTGATTTCGATAGGAAGGTATTGGCAGAGGAATATCCAATCAGTGTGTTTTGCCTTATCTACTCAGCTTTTACTTAGGATAGGAGTTTATCAAATGCAGTTGGCAGTGAGCGACATTTCCATAGTACTAGGTTTGAAAGGCACTGTAAAAGGGTAAGTCATGTCTGGTTTTAAGGCCCTGTGTGTAGCACATGATGGGTTTAATATGGTTGTGCTTACCTCTCATTTTCCGGTAGTTACAGATAGGGGACTAATTTGTTCTGTATCTTGAAATTGTCCATCCCACCCACTGACCAGTGCAGCAGAATTAGGTTATAATGTTAAAAATATGGAAATAGAAACTGTTGAAGAAAGGGAATCTGTAGAAGATGTCACATAGGTAACGTTTGTTGCATATTTTTGTATCAACAATGATAAAAAGTGTTTTTTACTTCTCTTTATTTTGCCTTATCTGTGAAACTGTGCCATGTTTTGGCAGGCGGTAGTGCATTAAAAGCTTTACAAAAGAAAGTTTAAAATCCAAATGTGAAAAGGTAACCATGACTGAATTACTCTCCCGGGAGTAAAATGCTCTTAGAGTGCCTATTGAAATCAGCATTATCATTTCAATACATGTCAAATATGAGTCATTTCCTAGTTTAGGCAAAAATTTCTTTATAAATCTTTAAATCTTTCCCTTCTTTCAAGAAAAGGTTAAAGTACTTGTGATTTAATGAGGCTGCTTTATTTCATATCTGTTGGACTATCAAGAGAAAACTTGTCCTTTCCAATTTGTGTACTACTTTTTAAAATTTATTTTTACATAAGTTTTTCCCCATTCTACATGGTAAGTTAAAAGAACGGAACAATCCTAAAACATTAGAAAAACCGTATAGATTAGTCATTTGTTCACCTAGCTTTCTTGGTGCATTTGGGTACAACCTAGCATTATGAGAATCTGGATTCATTCAAAGGAAAATTAGTGATTATTTATTCTAAATTGGAGATCTGCATAGGGTTCCTTTAAGTTGGACACCAGCCTGAATACATTGAAGATACTATGAAATTTGTAATAATTCATTTTATAGATGTCTTAAAAGGAATGTGCTCATTCTTTAAAGGTTGCTATAAAGTGGTGGGGAGGACAAGAGATCAGATGTAGGGATAATTTATTCAGGTAATGCTACTCTGTAGTTTTAATGAAACCATTTGACTTAGTTTCCTTACTTATGTAAAAAGAGGTTTGACAAAGGAGGCTTCCTTGAATTCCTTCTGAAGTCACATAAAAAAGTAAGTGGAGTGTGGGGGGAGGCACAGTTGGAGTTTAGAAATCTCTTGCGTTTTGTAGGGTTGTCTAGATGGTAAGTGATGGAGCCAGCTCTGTGAGCTGACCATCAAGCTTGTGCTTTTTTCTGCTTCCCCATGCTGTCTGGTATTCATACAGAAACATTTTTGGTAGATTTTCTGGCCAATATTGAGACAAATGTAGCTTGTAACTCTTTCACTGTGTAACTGCAAAGAATATATTTTAATATAAAATGCAACTTACTGTTGCATTATTATATCGTACATCCAAATTCTGTTTGATTTGGGGATTAGAGACTTCCATCATGCTGGGCATAGGATAGAACACATAACTGATAATCTGGTTTAGTCTCATTTCAAATTGCAAGTCTAATTAATGTGAATGCATATTTTTACTCATCCTCCAATATGGCCACACATCAGTGTATTTATATGGGGTGTGCATGCATGTGCGTGCGTGTGTGTGTATAAAAATAAAACATATACCTTTACTTATAAAATTTGCTCAGAAACCAGAATTTAACTTAAGAAATGGCTATGACATAAAATTAATTAACAGATCTGACCTTACACCCTACCTCAGACAGTTCACTCAGTATCAGCTTTCCATCAGTAAAATAAGAATTTTAATTTCCCAAATTCAGAAAAAAGAAATGAGTTTTAAATAATTAAATCCCTGGGCAAAAAAGATGCCAGGAAGAGCCAGACATACTGAACATTAGAGGTCTAGTTTCTTAAACAAAAGATGCCAGATGTCATAGTAATGGATCTAACAGCTTTTATTCAAGAACTAGCATTTTGAAGCTTCAACCTGTTGGAAAATGATTAGTTTTTAAATTAATATTCATTCAGGGACTTGAATCTGACACGATTGCCAATTTAAATTTCACTTTGGGGTTTAATATATTGGCTATTTCAAATTATATCAAGCTGAAATTCGTTATGTCATATTTTTTGTACTAAAACTGGAAAAAATCATTCAGACTTTTTATTATCAAATGGGGAACACTGATAACATTAGCAGATTTTTTAAAGCTTGGTTTTCAAATTGAATCAGCACGTGCTTATAGTTATTGTAAGAGATCTCTTTTGATTTTCTTTCTTAAAAAAAAGTTTTGAAACACATAAAAGAGTTTTACTTCAGCAGTTTGTTATTGGTTGGGGGGTAGAACAACTTGGAAGTGTATTCACATTTAGTGGCCTATCATTTAAAAGTCAAAGCTCAGACTTTCTTATGGAAAGACGGTTTTCCCTTAAGCAGTTCTATACATTTTATAGGACAAAAAGCATGAAAGAATCATTAGTATAGTAACCTTTGTAGTAATTATGCTGAAATACAGTAAAACAATTTATAATTTGCAACTGACAAAGTAGTACAACCATGGAAACAAGACATGGGTTGTCAGTGGGGTTGCATGCATTTTCTGTGCTCTTTCGAAGGCTCTTTGATACACTGACAGTTCAAGAGCCAAAGATGGTTCTAGCCACGGTGAGGTGAAAAAGAGCAGTTCTAATCTAATACAATGAAGGAAAGAATGCATGGTAAATCAAGTTTTAGGAATCAATAGATGAAGAATAGGGGTTTCATAATCACAGTTTGTTCATGAAATATGTTCTTTGGATTTATGTATTCAATCTGAAAAAAGAAATCTATTGATAGTTCTGGAGAAAAAGAAAATGCAATTTAACACTTGCTGGAATAGATAAGCCAACTCTCTCAATTAATCTCTGGGGTATATGCCCGTGTGCGCATTTTATAAAGGTATTCCATGTCTCTGTTGATTGAAAGAGCATAGAATGTCCATGCAACCTGATGGAAGCTTCCTCCTTCAGTTCAATAAGCTTTGTGTGCTGGGATTCTCATGGGAACACCACCTCAGCCCTCACTCCAAGAGAATCCCAATCCATATTGTATAATACGTCCCATTGCTTTTAACTGCAACTGTTGATATGTGTGGATGCAGGTGTCAAGTGTTATTATTTGTGCAAAGTCTTCTGTTTGTATCCAGCTGCTGAATGTCGCCCGAGTTAGTTGACTAGTTTTAGTTATCGAAAACTAACTGAATATCAATAGAATTTACCAAATTATATTTCAGAATTAGTTAAAAATGCTGATAATAGTAGTTGCCGTTTTTGAGCACTGATTATGTATACTGTATTAAACATGGTATATGCTTAAATTTCAAATGCTAACAATAGTTCTGTGTCATCGGCTTATCTCCATTTCAGAGATGAGAAAAATAAGCCTTAGGTAGGTTAAGTCAGATTTACAGCCTGGATTTATAATCTCTAGTTTTTCTGACCTTTAGCTAAAAAAAAAAAAAAAAATAAATAAATAAATAATAAATTGCCATGAACCTAGGTCACTATGATGATCTAAGGAGTAAAGTTATTTGAATCCTCTTACCCAAAAGTACAAGAACTGAAGACATATCTGTAAAATAAATATAAATTATTTTTGTACATATTTGTAATGTAAATATTTGTAATGCTTCCCATATTGGCATGATTTGTACAAATAATTAAAATTAATGTATTTTACAACTATATCCTCATTGGGACAAATGGTTTAAATGCACAACAGAGTGTAATTTTATATAAAGTTCCGCTTATATGTCTCTGGCTTATGGCAGTCAGGAACGGAACGACTATAGTGGGTTAAAGAAAGAATATCCCACTTACCCCGTCCTGGTCACCAGATCCGTGATGTACAGGACCAAGGCATGGTATGATACAGTAGAAATAAGAGGAGGATTCTTCCCACTTGATGATGGAGAGACGTAAAACCATGCAAGCAAAAATTATTCTCTGTGCATTTTTGCACGTGACTTTCAGTATTTGGTCAGAAGGCGAGGCTTTAATTTTTGACATTTTACTTAAATTGTGCAACCCTCAAGAAACTCGTGTAACTCCTTGAAGTGTTAGATACCCATTACAAATATGGAACAAAGAGAAACCCAGCCTATTTGGTTTATACCATAAACGTGACGTGTAAAGACAATAATGTCTGATAAACCACCTTATCATCTGCTATGATGGAGCTTACAGTCTATTAGGAGAAAAAGACAATCACACCAATAAGAGCAAAATTATAACTGTGATATGTGCTCTGGGATCATATGAAGGACAATTTGATCAAATCACTGAAGTCAAGGAAGGCTTACTTGAAGAAATTACATTAGACATGTGTATTAGTTTTCTAGGCCTGCCCTAAAAAAAAGGTCACCAACTGGGTAGCTTAAAACAACAGAAATGTATTATTACACAGTTCTTGAGGTTAGAAATTTGAAATCAAGGTGTCCACAAGGCCATGCTCTCTCTCTCTGAAAACTGTAGAGGAGTATCCTTCTTTGCTTCTGGCTTCTGGTATTTGCTGGCTATCCCTAGCTTTTAGATGTCTCACACCAAATCTCTGCCTCCATTATCACGAGGCTGTCTTCTCCCCTCGTGTGTCACACTGTCTTCTCTCCCTATAAAGATGCCGTTATATTAGATTAAGACCCACCCTAAATCAGTATAACTTCGTTTTAACTGATTGCATCTGGGAAGACCCTATTTCCCAATGAGGTCCTATTTATGAGCCCTGAGGATTAAGACTTCATCTTTGTGGGAGACACAATTCGGTGGGTAACAAAATGTATTCAGTAAAATGCATAGGATCCAACTAGGCAAAGAGAGGGGAGAAGGACATTCTATACATGCATAGCAAATAGTGCAAACACCCTTTTATAAAAGAGAGTATGTTGCATGCGAGGAACAAAAAGGCCAGTGTGGGTAGAAGGCAGCAAACTAGAACAGCATGTACAATAAGCCAGAGGGGTTGGAAGAAGCTATATTTACAGAACATCGTTGACCATGTTCAAATGTTTTCAGTGGGACTCTATTGAAATGTTTTAGGTAGGGAATAGGTGATGGGGGAGGAAGGAGAAGGAGGGGAAAATATATGACCTAAGCAGATGATCTTCTCATAAAAACCCCTTTGGCTCCTATGAAGGAGAACAGTATGCATGAGGACAAGATTACAGGGTTGTTAGGTTGTGCTCATGTTCCCCAGTGAGATAGAAGTATGCCTTGAACTATAAAGATGATAGCAGATATGAAGAGAAGTGGTCAGGTTTGAGAGCTGTTTGGGAATTTAAAACAAAGGACTTGCTGAAGGAAGAAATTGGAGGTTAAAGGAAGGGAGTTGTGATAAATCCCAGATTCCTGGCTTGGGCAATTGCGTGGATACGTTTCATTTGCTTAAATAAAAACACTAGAAGAGAATCAGATTTTTTTTTTAAGATTTTATTTATTCATATGAGAGAGAGAGAGCACACAAGCAGGGAGAGAGGCAGAGGGAGAGGGAGAAGCAGACTCCCTGTTGAGCCAGCCGGGAGCCCTATGTGGGGCTCCATCCCAGGACCTGGAGATCATGACCTGAGCCAAAGGCAGATGCCTAGCCATCTGAGCCACCCAGGCACCCAAGAATCAGATTTTTGGTACTTGGCATATATGAATTAGAATTCGGCTCAGGGCAATAATTCTCAACTATAGAAATCATTAGCATCATAGAAACTTTAAAAAAATATTCTGATGCCTACACTCCATTATGTCTTCATTTGTCTGGGTGAGGGCCAAGGATTATCTCTCCTTCCTTGCTCGATGGGTTAAAGTGTGTAACAAAATAAGATAATCTGAATTCCAGACAGGAAATGATCATCTCCAATTCAGGTATGTCAGGAAACATGAATAAAGAAGGTAGGGTATGAGGGGCGCCTGGGTGGCTCAGTTGTTAAGCGTCTGCCTTCGGCTCAGGTCATGGTCCCAGGGTCCTGGGATCGAGCCCGGCATCGGGCTCCCTGCTCAGCAGAAAGCCTGCTTCTCCCTCTCCCACTCCCCCTGCTTGCATTCTCTCTCGCTGTCTCTGTCAAATAAATAAATAAAATCTTAAAAAAAAAAGTTAGGGTGTGAGTTAACTCTTGAAGCTAGATAGGATTTAAGTAGGTGGAGAAGAAGAGGAAGGAAAAGTTCAGTAGATCAAAAACAGGGGAAAAATGCCTGGGAGGTGAAAATAGCAAAAGGTTTCAGTAAGAGTGGGGGTCTGAGTTTCTTCGAAAGAAATACATCGTGTCTTAAATGAAAAAGGCTGAAAAAAACAATAGATTAGAGGTTTACATAGAGCTTGGAGTTTGGTTTTTTTCCTCCTGACAAGCAACCCATTTTTTTTTTTTTCCACCTGTTCCTAATCCAATCTATTTGGTACTGGCCATTAGTATGCCATTGGTATATAAACAATGCATAGACACACACACACACGCACGCACACACACGCACACGCACACAGGTTAGCTAATATGAACAGAAAATCATCACACATCACATTATAATGTTTACCTTTTACAGATCTGAGTGTTATCAGTCTAATATTTCATAGCAAAAATTTAAGTTCGGTAAGACCTTTCCTATGGAAACACCTCCAATGAAGTTCTAAAGCAAGCCGTGAGTAAATAAATGTTTAAACTCAGAAAATGGTCTTTGAAGAAGTTAGCAATTTTTCTTGCTTGAAAATGGTTGATTCTCTGTTAGTAGAGCTAATAGCTATAAATATATAGCCTCCAGCTATAAAATACAAAAGGAAAATATATATGAATATTATCGTACACATTTATTACATATACTAGTAAAATTGAAAAGTGCTATCAAAAGAGTATTTTCCAGTGTCTACATATTTGTTTTCAACAATCTCTAGTCTTGAAAATGCCACTATGGTAATCCTGTAAAATTTGTAATGGTCAAAATTTGATGGTAATGCTTTTTAAAACCTATATTATTTAATGGAATTGTCATTTATATTATGTCACTTTCATCTAAAAGCCAAATATAATAAGACGGATAATTTGTGATTTTTTTTTTTTTTTGAGGATAGGCATTCTTGTGCCCACAGGGCTAACTGATGGCTTCAGTTATACATGAACAATTACCACTAAAGAGAGAAAGAACAGTGTGCATATAACCTAGGGCAGAATTGGGCCTATGGTATGTATCACTTGGTAATGGAATGGAGAATATGACTTTATTTAAACATGGACTTTAATAGTTTTATTTTCCCATACTGTTTCCCTTGGTATTTCTCTCTCTCAAATATAACATTCAAGTGTTTCAAGCAGCTGCATTGCTCTGGATACATAATAAAGGCATATGTTCAAGATATCAGTTTAGATATCTATAAGCCAAAAAAAAGAATAGTTAAAATTAAAACAAATTAAAAGAACTTTTCCAAGAATGGAAAGGCTTTAATAGGTTTTTTTTTTTTTTAAAGATTTTTATTTATTTATTTGAGAGAGAGAGAATGAGAGAGAGCACATGAGAGGGGGGAGGGTCAGAGGGAGAAGCAGACCCCCCGCTGAGCAGGGAGCCCGATGTGGGACTCGATCCCGGGACTCCAGGATCATGACCTGAGCCGAAGGCAGTCGCTTAACCAACTGAGCCACCCAGGCGCCCTTTAATAGGTTTTTTAATCTTCTAATTAACTACAACAGTGAAAAAATACTGATATTTATAGATTATTTATATAATTGTATATATTATATTATATAATTGTATATTATAAGTGCTAGTGTCAGAAAAAGCGATCTCATTCTCTTCTCCAAAGATTGCATGAAATAATCCTTAAAAAAATTGAGTTGCATATTCTAGAGGTAGAAAAGTAACCAATTTTGTTTGAAAAGTAATCAATTTTGTTTATGCTTAGTGTTCATGCTTCTCAATCTGGGGAGGGTGAAAAGAATGGAAAAAAATGGGGAGAAGTGACAGAAGGCATTTGTGTTGCAGTGGGAAGGATGGGGATAGAGAAGAGTCCAGGGGCCTGGGGAGGAGACTCAGCCTATGTCAATTTCACTGTGGCAGAGGTTGACCAAGAGGAAAGTTTAGATTATGGACATACATTATGTAACTTTAAGTTGTTTGTTTTCTGGGATGCAAATCCCTTGTATCATCCTAATTGGATCAAATCTGTCACCTGCAGCCATTTTGGGGGTGTTGGCACTAAGGAATTTATAGAAAGGAGTTGGCTTCCTTTTTAATGGCCAGGTGGATATACATGCTTTCCACTTGTCCCTGTCACCACCACTCTAAACACATGGAGCATTGTCTCACATTGCCTGGTTGCTGATGGGTGGGGTCGAAGTTTAGCTTTCCCTTCAATACCTTCCCAGGGAATGTGAGCCACCTGCTGGCACCACACTGTTGCTTCTGCATGGTGATGTATTCTGAAATGCCCACTGAGCCCCACTGCCCCCAGGGAGGAGAAGGCACATTCCTGAGTCACACCACTTTGTGGCTGTGGGGTGGGAGTGGACACCAAGCTTCCTGCTGGTCCCTGTTGACACCAAGGGAAGGAGGAGTGGATGTTCAGCAATGCCCTCTCCTAGCACCTCATTGATGCCAGCTGTAAATGGAGGCTCAGCTTCCCACAAGGTCCAGTTCACAGGGAAGTGAAGAGGGCAGTGGGATATTGCCTGACCCTAACTCATACCACATGCTTCAATCTCACTAGTACTAATGGGGATAGAGGCTCAGCTCCCCACCAATCCCTGCTTCCTTGATGGAGGTGGGGTGGGAACCGGAGTATAGACCAGCCCTGATACATGACCCTGCGTTCATTCTCTTTGCTGTGAAGTAGGCTGGAGGCTCAGCTCTCAGCCAGACTCCCCCGACACCAATGATTGGGAAAAATAAAGTACCAAACAGCCCTGACGCATACTTCCTTGTTCAGTCTAATGGATGCTAGGCAAGTATAAATGTCCAGTTCCTGATGGGCCCTGACAAGGGTGGAAGGAAATGCAGTGCTGACTTGTCATGTTCCTCCAATCCGGAGGTCCCTAAGTTTTTTGCCACCTTCTTCCTACCTTGAAGAGTTGTCCTATACTTGTTTGTTGTGTTATGCCCACAGTTTTTTTTAATTATAGAGAGAGCATCTGGGAGGACTAGGGCAGCTCCATCTCTGTCAGAACCAGAAGTCACAGTGTTTTCAGTAGGACCTTGCCCACCATTTTTTAATGCCTGTGGCTATAAACTTCATTCTATTTAAAACACATTGGCTAAAATGATGAGAAGTAAGGAAGAATCTTTTGTAAAATGAATTGGATATAGGAACGAAAAAGCATCTGGTCAGACATATTAGACATATTAGACAATATGCTGGTCAGATATTGCAGAGTCAGTTCTAACAAAGCTAGACATGGTCTTGTTTACAAGCAAAAGTCCGGCATAAAATTACAGCAGTGTTCAGATGTGCTAGCTAATTGTTAAGTGCTAGCTAATTGTTAAGTGCTAGCTAATTGTTAAGTGCCGATGAGAAACCTGTACATGAACATTGCAGATTCTTGCAAAACTTTCTAGCAACTATTTGGTCAAAATTGCAGTTAAAAGATAAGGTTGAAATTGTTTCTGCACCCAATATCAGACTGGATATATGTAAAATAACCACTTAGGCCAACGAGGTGTGTCCTTTATTGCCTGTGATTACTGCAACTCTAGCTCCTGGCAGAGAGCCATTCCTTTCATGTGGGCAAGTAGAAGATTAATTCTCAATTAGAAATATAGGCTTGATGCAAGGGCAACGTTTAACTTGGCATCAACGCATCAACATTTCAGCTAATTTACCTGACCGTGAACACTTCAGGGGAAAGAAAAATTGCTAATGTTTCATATGAAACAGGAGATGGAGCTCGGGGGGAAGTAATGCAATTTGTACTTGTTTTTCTACTTTATTTCCATTAATTTTGGCAGGTATGTCTTTTTGAAGCAACTTTAGATGTGGAAAAGCTACTTACAAACCCTCAAGACTTGTCTCTTTCTGTGTTACAATTGCCATCACCTCGGTGCATATTTGATGTGTGAATGGGGGAAAATAGTTATTAGGATGCAAAATGATTATCATTATTTGCAGATCTCATGACCAGGAGTTTCTTGTGTTAATATAAGTAGTTTGATGTTCATTTGTAACATGTGTAACTGGTTCATGTACTGATTAAAATAATAAGCAATGCTTGATCATGGTTAAAATAAATACCAAGGATAAACTCTTCTATTAATTAGTGAGAGCTTATCCAAATTAGCATCTATAATTATGAGCTGTTGTTAATTTTTGTTGCAACCTATTAGATATACTGTCCTAAATCACTGACACTTGTGTAAGTGAGCATTAATGATAGGTGACTTATTTTATGAATCTACAGTGGATGCTTCCATGGAAAATGTATACAATGAAAACACCTTTTCGGTAATATTTCAAATAGAATCATAGAAAATTCATGTGGAATTTTGGATTTAGCATAAACAAAAAGATTGGGTTTGCTTGTTGAGCCTAATACTAGAAACCAGAACTGTGTCCCCATGCAGGAAGGTTTTGATTCAACGTTGCTTGCACTCGGACTCATTTCTGTATGGCTTTCTGTTTCCCTGAGTCACATCGCATGTCTTTCTATTACACATTTTTGATATAATTCTTAAACTGATTCAATCTTATGTGTTTGTATAACAAGTGCCAGTGAAAGTAAAGTTATTGCTTCTTGATATTGAAATACCCACTAGTGTATATGTATATAGATGTGAAGCGGTTGGAAACAGAATAAGTGGAATGCATAGAAATTACCCCAAGTTTGGATTTTGTTTGTATTCACATTTTTATTAGCATATGTCACATTCTTTTTTTATAATTTATTTATTAGAGAAAGAGAGAGAGAGCGTGCACAAGCAGGGGGAGCAGCAAGCAGAGGGAGAGGGAGAAGCAGGCTCCCTGCTAAGCAGGGAGCCCAATTCGGGTCTCAGTCCTGGGATCATGACCTGAGCCGAAGGCAGACGCTTAATGGACTGAGCCACCCAGGCACCCTGATATGTCACATTCTTGAAGAGGTTAATTGCTTTGGGGAAGGATTTCTCAATCAGCACTACTGACATTTTGGACAGTTCTCTTTGTGGGGGTTGTTCTGTGCATTGCAGGATGTTTAGCAACATCCCTGGCGTCTACATACTAGATACATGTAGTCTGTGATTAGCAGAGTTCTGCAACCTCCAAATATTCCTTTGTGTTACTCTTTTATAATCACTGCCCTTTCCCCACCCTCCCACACTGTCAACCTCTGATTTGTTTTCTGAATAAATATCTAGGAGCAGAATCACTGGCTTGTATGGTGTGTGTATGTTTAGATTTATCAGAAATTGCCAAATTTTTTCCAAAGTTTTTGTATCATTTTGCTTTCCCAGTGGCAAAATGTAAGATTACAGTTGCTTTGCAGCCTAACCAGCACTTGCTTGATATGAGAAAGAAAGAAAAAAATTAGTAAGAATTGAAGTTTATTTCAGGTTTTCATTCATGATCTGCAAGAGATCTTTCCTTTCCTTTCCTTTCTTTATCTCTTATCCATTTATCCATTTATCTTAGCCATTTTTCTGATAGATATTTATCTTACCGTTGTTTGGTTTTGTATTTTCCTGATTATTGATAACATTGAAGTTCTCCTGCATTTATTTGTCCTCCATGCATCTTTATGGCGAAGTATTTGTTCAAATTTTCCCATTTAAAAATATTTTGTTCTTTGTTTTCTTATTATGGAGCTTCAGTGGCCTTTTATGTATTCTGCATACAAACCCTTTGTTAGTTATTTGTTTTGCAAATATTCCTCCAGTCTGTAGCTTGTCTTCTCATTCTTTCAACAGTATCTTTTACAGATCAGAAATTTTTAATTATCCAGGTTTTGACTTCCTTGAACAATCTGTTTGCTTTGGTTCATTTTTCAGAACACTCAGGTGGTTGCTTTTTGTATTTTATTCAGAGTTTTTAGTTGTCATTGGCAGGGAGAGATAGGCTGAAGTTGGTTTACTCCATCTTGGTCAGAATCAGAAGACCTATATTATGCCTTTTTAGTTTTCAGTGTTTTAGAAACATTAATCCATATTTCTGACTACCATTTTCTATGTAAGAAAACAAAAGCATCAAAATTGATAAGTTTTTTGACCAAAAATAAATAAAAAGCCATGTGGGAAATAACCAGTGTTTTAAAACCCCTAGACAAAATAAACCTTTAGAAGTTAAATCTCATTTAGTGTGTTCTGTCAACCCCTAGAATGCAAGTTACTTGGCTTATGAACCTTACTGAATTCTTGTTAAATTCTTACCTTTGTTCTATATATTCATTTTAGTATTTTTATATATTGATTAAATTTTCAAATAATGTAAATATTTGCTGGAAGATAATTTTTTAAAATTATGAAAATAAGGTTGTCAAGGAAGCTTTTTTTTTTTTTTTTTTTACCGTATGCGGGAAAGTCTTTTGTGGTACAGTATTCTTTGGTAACACAATACTAAGTTACTTAGAGCAAGTCCACAGGATGTTTTATGGAAGATCATGTGTTGAAGTCAGGATTGGCAAAGATGTCTTCTGCCACTGTATGTAATAGGTTGCAAAGAACCTCTGTGGCCATCTGCCTGGTAAACGGTCTAATCCTCTTGCTTAAAGCATTTTACCTTCATGAGTATAAAAGAACCTGAATGTCTACTATGCACACAATACTTTTTAAGAGGTCTTGAGGTTACTGAAGACAGTGCATCCATGCCCTCTATCCTCAAGAAGGGGAATAGAAACAAATCATTGTGAGGTGGGATTGACATTTTTGGAAGATCATTTTTGAATAAAATGAGATTTGAAAAATCATAAAAGTTATAGAACTCACATTTTTAGAATACTTAGAAAATAAATAAGAAAAAAGATAAATCCAACCAATGCCCTCCAATAATTTTGCTATAGTACTAATTTTTTCTATCCTTTTTTTCTATCCTTTCCTTTTTTTTAAGTGAACATTGTATCACAATTTATTTTCATGTAGCTTCATAGTTCAAGGCAGGCCTTGAAGGAAGTAATAGAGATTCCCCAAGAGAAGAAGCAGGTTGCTAAAGAAAAGAGCTAGCATGAGAGTTCAGGAAGCTGCTACATTCTGGATATATATATATATCTTTGTAGGGGTTGTTCTGTGCATTGCAGGATGTTTAGCAACATCCCTGGCATCTACATACTAGATACATGTAGTCCGTGGATAACAATTCTGCAACCTCCAAATATTCCAAATATGTGTGTGTGTGTGTGTGTGTGTGTGTATATATATATATATATATATATATATATATAAACTCCAAATATATACATGTATAAAATGTAGAAACTTATATACTTGTCCTTATATCCTATAAAGACTTGTCCTTAACAGTGCAATTTCTCTTAGACTATAAGCTCTTTGAGGGACAGAACAGTAATTATATAACATTTAAAAACTTAAAATCTACCAATCCACCCATCTATGTCCATTGGTTCTTGCTGAGTCAAAGGTTTTAAATGTATCATTTTATGAACTACCCAATGAAGAAGGTACAGATAAGGCAACTGAGGCATGGAGTGATTGAGGATATTTAACAGAGGGAGTTAGAGTGTCACAAGCAGTTTGAAGCTCAGCATGTTTTTCTTGGTTGGCAATAAGCACAGACAGAAAAAGAATAGATAGAAAGTTTGTTCAATATAGGATGAAGACCTGGAACAAAAGCAGATGGGCACCGCAGAATCTGCTTGAGAGGTCACAGTGCCCGGGGGAAACAACTCTAAGCTAGACAGTTAACCTCCCTCACCTTAGTTCTCTTGTTGGTATAATGCAGCGCTTATGCAAACTCAATACATGTCAAAAAAGATCTGCAAAGCATTGTCTAAAATTGACCCTCTGGATTTCTTCATGCATGCCTGGTTATTATTTATTAAGATGTATTGGGGGCAAGTCTCAAATGGTAGAAAAGATAAAAGGCAGATCTGCAAAGTGAAGAGGTGGGGTTAAGCACAATGCAACAGAAACTCTTATACTAATCCAGGAGGACTTCACCTGTCAATCAAATCTATATTCATTATTTTTTTAAAAGATTAATAATGGTTTGTTAACTGAGCAAACTGGCAGCTGTTAGAGCAATGAGATGAGATCTTGGGGGCACATATGACCAGTTGATGACTGACTGACCAATTTCAAAAGATGCTATGAAGGATCATAAAGTTTAGTTCCATGTGTATTTTGATGATAGTTGCATCTATATTTAAAGCTTTCTGTCACTGGAAGCACTCTTGGTGTTGTCAGACTGTCTATTGGACTGGATGAGCTGCAACTTCTTGCAATTGAATGTCAATAAGACCAAAGCAATTTTGGTTGATTCATAGCACCAGCTTAAGCATATTCACTTGCACAGATTACATTTGACAGATAGTTACCTTCAGCTGAACTCTGTGGTTAGAAGCCTGGGCGTACTCTTGACAGTGAGCTTAGAGTTGATGCCTAATGTTTATTTCATATCCTGTTTTTACCTTCCTTAATACTGCATGTGTAAATCTATATTTAAATATATGCACAGCTGATGTTCTCGTCCATCCACTTGTTATCTCTGGACAGAATGCTGTAATGATTCCATTTCATTATTTTAATAAAAATAACCTACACTCATCCAGTTTTAATTTCATTAAATCAGATGAGTAATGATAAATTGCAAAGGGTCTCCTTGATGAACAATTGTAACATGATAGCCAGAAAATTCCCACGTGATGGGAGAGTTCTAGCATCTTTTTTTTTTTCCTTCCTACCTTCCTTCCTTCCTTCCTTCCTTCCTTCCTTCCTTCCTTCCTTCCTGTTGTTGATGGATGTCTTGTTTAACTGTATTTCTTTTTATCCTACAATTTAATTTCTACTTCACTGATTTACTGAAATTTTTCTCAGGAAATATTAGACTAGGGGTTTAATTTTTGCCAAATCCTTTTCTCTATTGACCTTGCCCCGTATTTGACATTGTTGATTAAACTTTTACTTCTTTTTTTTAAATATTATTTTATTATGTTATGTTAATCACCATACATTACATCATTAGTTTTTGATGTAGTGTTCCATGATTCATTGTTTGCGTATAAAACCCAGTGCTCCATTCAGTACATGCCCTCTTTAATACCCATCACCAGGCTAACCTCTCCCCCCACTCCCCTCCCCTCAAGAACCCTCAGTTTGTTTCTCAGAGTCCATCGTCTCTCATGGTTTGTCTCCCCCTCCAATTTTCACCCCCTTCATTTTTCCCTTCTTACTATCTTTTTTCTTTTTTAAACATATAATGTATTATTTGTTTCAGAGGTATAGGTCTGTGATTCAACAGTCTTACACAATTCACAGCGCTCACCATAGCACATACCCTTCCCAATGTCTATCACCCAGCCACCCCATCCCTCCCACCCCCCACCACTCCAGCAACCCTCAGTTTGTTTCCTGAGATTAAGAATTCCTCATATCAGTGAGGTCATATGATACATGTCTTTCTCTGATTGACTTATTTTGCTTAGCATATTTAATAAACTTTAAATCTTGGTAAAATGGCACGTGATTGTGGATACCACAAGAACATATCCACACTTATTTGCCATATCATTATTCCTTTATTTTTCTGTTAGTTAGGCCTGTGAGTTCTCTTCAAAGCTTAGGTACAGAAGTATTCATGTTGGGAATATTTAGCTCTTTAAAAGGCGCATATAATTTAAGTAACATATCTACAATATTTCCATTGAGCTATAAAATACATATAATCCAATATAGTATAAAGTAAAAAACTTACTGGCTTTTCTAAATGTTTACGTTGGGAAAATAATTAAGACTTGGGGGTTTTGTTTGGGAAAAGTTACAGTTATGGTGTGAATTCTTTCTTCATTGTGTTACTCCATTCTCAACTTTTCAGCTAAATTCATTAAGATTCTGATTGGGAAATGTAAGGGACACATAGATCTAATAATCTGAGCCTAAGTCTCCTGTTCTATACAAATAACACTGCAAAACTCTGGAATCCCTTTATTTAACGAGGTGAATGGCAGCTGTGTTTACATCAGCCTCAACCTAGCTTGGAAACAGTGATTGCAAAGCAAACATGTTTTACTCATGCATTTCCATCTTTTCTAGAATCTGCGATTTTAACACATCAAACCATTCAAATTACGTAGTTATACATTTCACGCAGGAGAAAAACTCGTGCTGAAGTAGGTAAAATAGTTTTCAAAATTACTTCCTCCATATTTCCTGGTATACTTTCTCTTTCTTACTCTTTTTTAAAACTGACAGTCAATTTTTTATTTTTCTCTGTTACTGACAGCTAGTAAATGTACTGACAGTTGGGAAGCAAGATGTAAATGTAAGTCACTATTACTTTGTCCACCCGATACCTGAGCATTAGTGGAAATGCTTGGCTCTATTTTAAAATAAAAACTAAATCATTCCCAATGGTTCTGGAGGTAGGATGTATAGAAAAACTGTTCTCTGGTAAATAAAAATGTGTTTGAAGCAAGACCGTAGTGCATTTAGAAATATCATACTTTCGGGGCACGTGGGTGGCTTAGTCGTTAGGCGTCTGCCTTCGGCTCAGGTCATGATCCCAGGGTCCCGGGATCGAGCCCCACATCAGGCTCCCTGCTCCATGGGAAGCCTGCTTCTCCCTCTCCCACTCCCTCTGCTTGTGTTCCCCTCTCTCGCTATGTCTCTGTCAAATAAATAAATAAAATCCTTAAAAAAAATTTATAAAGAAATGTCATACTTTCCCCATTAGGGATGTGACTAGTATTTGTATTGAAGAAAATAGGCCAATTATTTAAGGTGTGCGTTTACCTTCTGTTCCATTAGCTATAAATCTTGTCAGCATATAAATCTCTTTTAGAAGCCAATGGAGGGTGTATAGTGGGGAAGAAAAAACAGGTTAAAAACTTAATATCAGATTAAGAATTTACTCCTGCTTACATACAAGATTCAAGATCAAAAGTTGTTTCATCATAGTTAGAAATATCCTGGTTCATAAATTTGTTCCTTGAAGAAATGCTGTGTAAGTAGTTGGATGTGAAGAATCATAATCTATTGGTAGAAGCATGTTGGGTTAACCTGAACCAAAATTTTTATCATAGAAGCATTAATTGCTTACTTCCGCCATTTATCTTTCCTCTATATTGTAAATAACAGCTGAGATTCAAAATACAAGGAGATAAGTAAATGATAATGTTCATTTATTTACCATTTAGGTGGTACTCACAAGATTTTATTTATTTGGTCCCAGTATTATGTATGCGGGAGTTTATAGACTCTCTATGAAAGCACTCAATTTCAAGCTCGTCAGTTTCATCCCAGAACCTTTCTCTCTTTTCACTTACACTAGATGCTCAAGAAAGGGGCCCTCGGCTCCTGTTAATTGTCTTATTCTGCTTCGGTCGCTACTTTTCACGTTTGTCCTGGTCCTGCAATTGTACGTAGCTTTGTGAAAATTTGCCATATAAAATTAAAATTGATTTGCCCTTAAATACCGTAGTTTCAATATCCATTTGATTGTTTGAAGAATATCTGTTGGGAGGCAGGGAAAGACTTGCATAATAAGTTACAAAAGGCAGGAATTTCCTCACAGAAAAAGCAGCAGGAGTTTCCTTGGCAGGAGCTTCCGCAAGTGGTGTCAGCAGCTTAGAAGTTGCCATTGGACTGTCGAGCGTTATGCAGATAAATTGTAGCTCTGGCTTGTCTTCCAATGTCATTCTTTGATTTCTCTCTCTGTTAACATGGCATTTGCATTTGGGTCTGACTGAGAACAAGGACCTGTGCAAATGCCTCATGACATGTGGAGAAAGCTGCTTTTATGTTAAAAGTGATATGCTTTCTTGTTCACTATATTCACAATAAAAATTCATCTTCTGAGTCCTAATTCCTTTGTGTGTTTACAATTTCCATTTTAAGTCCAAATATTAAAATGCAAAGAATGGAAACGAATTTTTGAAGAACTACAGAAACAAAGTTAGTTGGTTACTGGCAGCAACGACCAAAAAGCAGCATAAGGCAAACACAAAATTTGTGGATTTTTGGTGAAAGATAAGATTCTGAAGGAGGAGGTCCTTACAGTTGCCTTAAAGTGAGCACCCAGGAAGGGAAAACTTAAACAGTCCCATTTGTAGAAAAAGTATTATTCTTTGCCATGCAGTTGTTTCATTGACTTCTCCAGTTGGAGACACCTTTTGGACATCCTTGCCTTACATGAAAGCGAGGTGTTTGTTTGTTTTTTGTTGTTGTTTTGTTTTTTTGTTTTTGAGAGAATAATGGTTATACTTAAACACACTGAGTTAAATTTACAGAAGTTAGTTGTTTTTCACTTTAAATAACTAGGTAACTGGATCCTGGCAGGATGTCTGTCAGTCCTGGACAAGGACTTCCCCCCCCTTTCCAATAATGCTATTCAAGGGGAAGCTAGTTACTATGTGACATGCTTGACTCTCAGGAGATTCGGACAAAAAAGAAGGTTAGAGGGCCAAGAGATCCTGATGCTATTCAATGAGATATTTGAGTTGAATTCCCATACCAGAATTTTGCCTCATACCTAATTCAGACAGTGTAATAATGGGGGAAGGGAAGAAAGAGGGCAGGCAGGTTAAAATGTCCTTTCAGGTTAAATGTTAAAATAAGGTCCTTTATTTCGGTCTCTGGTGGTGCAGGGCATTAAAGACCCTGTGACACATTTTGGAAGTGTCGCTTTAAAATAGATTTTAATGTTTGAGGATCTGTAAAGGATATTATTGAGTACTTAATAGATTCTGTGTTTGCCTACTGAAGTCACTACACAGCCAATATCTACATCATTAATTTGTAAAGCATTTTGGCCCACCTGGAGACTATGTACTATATTAAAACAACTTTTATACCCCAAATCTTCTTTTCTAATAATTATAAAATGTTCGGCATCTGAAGAAAATGGTCTAAATCCCACAATTTTGGTCTTGGATAGTTTAATTTGCATGGAATATTCCATGTGGAAAAATTTGATCTATATTGAAGACTTTTTCCATCCAGTCAGCCGTATAATACTAAATTGTGAAATGAGAAATAGAAACTAAATTGTTAAAAATGGATTCTGAAGTTTGTTTTGACAAAATGGTAATGTCATTACTCTATAGTCTATTACTTTATAGCTTAGGAAAACCAAATTTAGGTATTATAAGTGGTAAGTCTTTGACCATTTTCCTTATAACCAAGTTCTTTATCAAGTTGATATTAGTTTTACAAGTGTTTCTGATATTTATATTTTTAATTTTTGTCTTTTCTAAATTGTATCCTATTACATTCACAGACATAAGAAATGTATAGCTTCTGGATACTCTATACCTTGTATTGTTCTCTCCTTTGTACAAAGTAACTCAATGTTCGTAATGTATCCTCCACTAGACCATAGAACTTTAGGTCAAGGACTCTACCATATCTACTGTTCTTCCCATCAGGGCTTGGCATCATGTCTGAGTGTGGTCAATTCTCAATAAATATTTTTTTGATTGAATGAGTGAGTGAATGAATGGTATCATCCAGTATTGGAATAGAGAGATTTGGGAAACAAGACAATAATACAGATGAGAGGGGGCGCCTGGGTGGCTCAGTTGGTTAAGCAACTGCCTTCGGCTCAGGTCATGATCCTGGAGTCCCGGGATCGAGTCCAGCATCGGGCTCCCTGCTCAGCAGGGAGTCTGCTTCTCCCTCTGACCCTCCCCCCTCTCATGTGCTCTCTCTCATTCTCTCTCTCTCAAATAAATAAATAAAATCTTTAAAAAAAAATAATACAGATGAGAGGTATTACTCAAATATGTAGCAGGAGAAAACTAAAGGAAAAACAAAGTTAATAGGAAACTGAGAGGATTTCATTGGTAACCTAGAGATTAGAAGAGCAGCAAAGATGAAAAGCAGTAAAGTTTTGAACATTCTTTACAACATGGCTTGCAAGTGAGAACTAGAAGGAGGAAAGGAGCCTTCATTAACTTCTGCTTTGTATATGGCAATCCATTTATAACTGTTCCCTTCCCACTTCCCACCTCCAGTATTTTCAGTTACTTCTGTCTCTAAAACAACCTCTAGAGTGAAAATTGTTTTCTTTCTAAAATACAAATGCTGTTACATACCTCCTTTGTTTAAACAAACCGCATGCTCACTGTTGCTTATACTCCAGAGAATGAATTGTCCTTTTCTTAGCAAAGCTTTTAAGAGTCTTCAGAATTTGCTAGGCTGTATGTTGGTAGCCTCATTGTCCTTCTTTGTACCTTGAGCTTTAACCACACTGTTTTCTGAGTCTCTGAAAACCATGTACTTCATGGTCTTCATCCGAGTTTTAATCCTGCCTTCACTCAGTTTCTTCTGCCTTATATTTCTTCTCTCCTTCTTAACCCCCAGATCTCTTGTAAACATATTTCAGTGACCAGCACAAATGCAACTTCCTTTTATAAAAAAAAAAAAAAAACACTTTAATATTCCTTCTCCTTTTCTCCTATCTCCTGCTCCTATACCATTGCTTTTTAAAAATATATTGGTTATATGATATTTTTCATATAGGTAGATTTTATTAGTTATTTATAGGTAAATTTGGCATTAGGTAGGGTTTGAGTCTTCCATGACAAATACCTTATTCATTTGTATGTGTCAAGAACAGCAAAATGTCTGTTGCATGGTTGAGGTTTACTACAAATAAATTTATAAACAAAGGAAATGGGGTGAGTTTGGTAAAGACTGATGTTATTGAGGAAAATGTCATGGAATGAAAAGCCCAAGATATATTTTTTTAAATGATGAATGAGCATTTACAATTTTGCTAAATTATGTATAATCATTTTTCTTTATACTATACAAAATTCTCCTTCCCACGATGGTGATCACTTTGTAGTTTTCCAGCAATGATGATTGCTTGGCTTAGTACTCTCTTCTATCAGTTAAACAACTGTGACTAAATTAGTGATTTTTTTTCTCTCCTATTTTGTCTCTTGATGAATTCAGTAATACCCTTTTCCTCCACAAATGTACCCATATTCTGCCTTTTCTAACTATTACTGCACAGAGGATAACTGGAGTTTACTTCAAACTAACACATTTTCTTAACTTGTTCATATCAAGGAAAAATGATGCAAACACTGCTTTCTCTCACATTCCCTAGAACTTTATTTCTTCTGCATTTGACATTTCTGACCTCTGATTTTTTTATGATTCTGGCTCTGTTTTCTCCCTGGTGTCTGGGACAGTCTTGTTTCCCAGTAAACACAAGGTAGTGATAGTAACACATACACATTTTCAGCTACTTGGAAAGGGATTTTATTTAAAATGTCTGTTCGGAATGACCTTCCATTTAAATAGAGTGAATCTCATACTCAGATCTTGCCCAATATCTGACCTCTTACATTTTCTTTTATGTTATTTCTCAGTGACTTTTTGCAATACCTATCAATTTAGTGTCATCTCTGGATTTCATTAACAGACTAATTCCTCTTGCAGATCATTAATGAAAATCCAAAATAAAACTGGAATTCTTACCAATTCCCCCCTTAATTCCATAAATATCTAGTTTTAAATGCAGTGCTTAGATTTAAGTTCATATAAAATGTTATTTCAAATAAGATTGAGTTTTTATGCCTATATGGATTCTTGGTTCAATTACATATAGCAGTTTTATTAATTCTGTTTTCTGTTCCTTTGCAGTATCCTGTGCTAAGTTTGTCCATTAAAATATATATTCCTTCTAAATTCTGGTTAGAGCAGAAGTGGTGTAGTCCTCCAGGGAGGTAAATGTAATTTGTTTGATTGGATACTCAAGCTTTCCAATTGTTTTATTTTCCTTAGAGAAATAGAACCTTTCTAGCTTTCAGGTCAATTGGTGTAATGGTTGGATTCAGATGGAATGACACTTTCTCCCCCTTGTAAGTCTCTAGTCCCTCAGAGAAATCCTTGAGAAATCTGTTGACGACTTGCTGTCATCTAGCTGGTCTAATGGTATAAATGACTTAGACGCTGATTCCGAGTAGTGTGAAAGCCTAATGGTGAAGTGAAATTTTGATAAGATCTCAAGTGCATTATGAATAAGGTACTTAGGCAGTACCTATATTCATTTCTTACAGTTTATCATGTCCTTGCTGTTTTTTTGCTAGAGAAGGGGATTTACAGTTTTCACTCGCTCAAATGTAACAGCAGTCCATCAAAAATGTTACTACTGTGAGGTATAGAAAAGAATACCATTGTTATGACATTTGTTTTAGGAATCTATGAAAGTAGATAGCAGACGAAAGCACAGCCCAAAATACACACGGGAGGGAAAAGTTGTGGCCGAGGAGAGCACTGTGTTGTGGGTACTGTAAGTAAGCACATCTGGCAGACTGCCAGGGAAATGACTTGGCAGAAGGCACTTGGAGTGGCAACCTGGGTCAGCTTCCTATGCTCTTCCCCGTCATGAGGCAGCAGGCAGTAGAGACATCTGACCTCAGCTTGGAGTACAGGTTGTGGGTCCCAGGCCATAAGGAGGCAGGCTGATGCCCCCAAGACGAAAGGGAGTCCCTGTGCCAAGAAGAGGAGTTGTACGGCACACCTGTGCTCGCTGCAAGTTTTTGGATCCAGTCTAGAGTGAAGAGGATCATATCCACAGACAGACCCAATGCCCCCCTCCCCCGCCTATAGGAGTATCAGAGATGAAAACAGAGAATGGATGGGGGGAAAGCCATGGATAGAAAAGTGATGTTAGAGTCATGAAAGGAAATGTCTTCGAGTCAAAAGTGTCTTGAGCTAAGATGAGTGCAGTGAATGATCAGAGCTGATGTTAGTGTGTGTGTGTGTGTGTGTGTGTGTGTGTGTGTGTGTGTGCGTGTGTGTGTGCGCGCGCATGCATTTGTTCAGGGATGGTGGGGGCGACAAAAACTTAAACAAGAAATATATTGAGAGAAAAGTAGTATCCAAAGAATTACAATAGGATAACATTATAGCAAATTATTTGGTGATTATTGGGGCCTGCTTCAGCATTAAAGGTCTCTCCAAGGGGGCAACATACAGGCTGAGGTCTTGGTAAAAATAAAGACTCAGCTAATCCTACATTCCTTCATCCCTACAATCTGTGCTAGAAAAAAGTCTCAAGTCCTAAAATCTCAACTTAAATTGAGTATTTGAACATTATAACTCAAAGGCAAATTTGTAGAAAGTAGAGATAAACTACTACCTAATTATACTTACCTGGGCAGGAAGTTACCCTGCCCTACAAATGTTACAGATATTAGGAGATTCAAAGCTTCAGAGAAATATCCTGGACACAGGTGTTACGTGAGAGACATCGGATATTCAGTTGAATTTTTCTATGGTAGATATTAGAAGCCTCGTAATTCTTACCCTAACCTTTTAATTCTTTTACCTTTTAATATCCACCTTTATTCTTGATTCACCCTTTTTAAAGATACACTGAAAAGAATTATAACCTCCTTTTTCTTTTTAATAAGTGAAATCAACATGCAAATATTTCCCCCCACACAATATCTTTATTTTGGACCTCACGCTTCTGAGGCCTGCCAGTCTTTGGAGAAGGCTAATCCAGGCTTTCAAAAAGAGGTGAACTATTCTAAATACACAGCCCCACCAAATTTACAGATTTTTGTTGACAGCTGCTGCTTTCTTGGGGGAAAATGGCTTGGGAAGAAATATGTAAGAATTGAAATGAATAAATAGGAATTATAAAAAGACAAAATGAATATTATTTTCAAGAGTGCTACTTGTATCTGGTAATCCCGTTATTAGCATGAGGTTCTAAAGATGGTAATAAAAACATACATTTATTTTGCCCAAACAGATGATATTATCCCTGTTTTTTTGTTAATGTCAAGGGGTATAAAAGAAACTGCTGAGTGTTTTGCATTTGACCCATAAATAGCTACTTTTGTTTTTAGGGCCGATATAATCCTTACCTTAAAAGAATGCCTATTTGCTGGTGTAATATTTATTTTTGTCTAAACCACGTTAAATGTGTGTTTCTCCATTACTGATTGAGGAAAAAACTGCTTAGACAATTATTCTCTCACCAGCTTCAGGGCAGAGAGCCCTTTAAACAAGGGTCACTATGAAGACCTTATTCTCAATTCTAGAATGTCTTTAAAGACAAAGCAATTCACATCAGATTACATGATACAGTACTTAAAGGAGGTTAAAGAGATTCACATTTTTCCTTTGGCCAAAAATGGCTCATCTTCACTTAGTTTATGAGACTGATTTTTAATAAGTTTTGCTCAGTATCATTGGAGCTGCTAAAAAATCTAAGAGAAAAACAAAATAATCTAAGAGAACACAAAGCCTAGAAGATGGGTGGCTCTTATGAAAAAGCATGTATTTGAAGAATGTAAGATTAATAATCCATTCATTAATTCAGGGATGATTCTACCCTTATTGAAGATTTTAGTAGGAGTAACTCAGGCATAGTATAAGTAGGCATTGTTACCTCTGTTTTTTCATATGGTGGGACTCCATTTCAACTTACAAATTACTGCTCAGGATCTTTAAGATGTCAATTGAGTACTGGCATGAAGTTTAGTTTTGGACTGTACACAGAAATGATTTCCTATGTATCTGTCCACATGTTGAGGGTTTGATTGATGGCCCTCCTGACTTTGGGTCAGGAGTGAGTTCACATCTCTTGGCAGGGCTTTGGCTTATTCCCTGAAAGTATAAACAGAAATCTAATATGCACCAATTTTATTATCCTCTTTCAGGCGTAATTTGACTTAGTGATATTTAACTTTAACATTACAATTTAAAGGGATTTTAAAAACTGGAACATATTTGAAGAAAAGTGAGAAAGGTGATTTTAAATTCAACTCATTAGAAGGAAGAAAAATTTAAAGAATGGAGCTTGATCAGCATAAATGGAAGGCGTGGGGTAACTAACTTCTAAGACTCTCCATTTTCTTGTTTCTTGTGTTTTTGTCTTCCTACAACTCACTTCTTTCCTATTCTCTACCACTTTGTACTTTGCTAATTCCTATTCATCCTTCAAGAGTTACTCTAGAGGAAGCTTCATTCATTTAGTGAAAATTTAATGGGTACCCAGTCGTTGCTAGTTACTGTTCTGGGGAATAAGGAAACAGCAGTGAATAAAACAGCAAAAAGAAACAAAACAGAACCTCCTCTCATGGAGTTTATGATATAGGCTTGGAGAGGAGACTAATGCTAAAAAGGAAAGTAAATAAAATATGCAAGTTAGGTGTGGATAGAGAGAATAATCATATAGGAAGGGGGCTAGGAAGGACTAGGCTACAGTTCTAGATAGGGTAGCTAGGAAAGGCTTGCTAAAAACGACATTTGAGGAAATATCTGAAAGAGATGAGCAAATAAGCCAGCAGGTGTCTGTAGGACTAATGTTAAGTAGAGGGAAAAGAAAAAGCAATGACTGAGGAAAATAAGTGCCTGGAATGTTTGAAGAAGGCGGTGTAGCTACAACTGAGAGTACAGGAACATACTAATAGGAAATAAGCCAGGGATAACAAGGGGCCAGATTGGGTAGGGCTTTGTAGAACTTTAACTTTTACACAGGGTAAGAACTCATTGAAGGTATTTTTGCAGAAGAGTGACACGGATCTGCTTTTGTTTTAGCAAGAATCTTTGGGCTGCTGTCCTGAGAATATACCAAAGGGCAACCTGTACCAAATCAGGGGGCCACTGCAAAAATTATAGGGAGGGATGGTGGTGGTGGCTTGGGCCAGAGTTGCAGCAAGAGGAGTGATGAGCAGTGAGTGGATTGTGGATCTATTTTGGAAGTAGAACCTCTGCATTTGCTGGATTTGATGGAAGAGATGAGAGGCATGAGGGAAAGAGAGGAGTTGAGGAGGACTCTAAGGGTTTGGGGCCGAACAACTGGAAGAAAAGAGTTGCAATGTTCCAAGATGAGGAAAGCTGTGGAAGAAGCAGGTTGGGGCTTAAGAGCAGAGCTCTATTTTGGAACATTTATGTTTGAGAAGCCTAATAGACTACCAAGAAAAGATGTTGAATAGAAAGATAGATGTAGTGGTCTAGTTTAGAAGTCTAAGGTAGAGATAATCACTTAGGAGTAATCAACATAATGATGCTACTTAAATCATTGAGATAAGATGATATTATCGAGGAACTACTTATATATTCAGGAAGAAGAGGTGTAAGGACTGAGTCTTGGGGCACTTCTATATTTATAGGTCCAAGAAGAGGATCCTAGCAAAGGAGACTGAGATCAGCCTGAGGGATAAGAGGAAATGAAGAGAGCTTGATGTACTTGCAGCCAAATGACATACGTGTTTCAAGGAGGAGGGAACCATCAGCTCTGTCAAATGGGGCTGGTGGTCCAAGTAAGATGACAACTGGGAATTTACTCTTTGCTTTTAGTCTCATGGAAATCGTTGGTGACCATGATAAGGGAGTTATTATGATGTGGCAGGCAGGATATTAGTGATGTATAGGAGAATTCATCAAATTGGTACACCTATTGAGGGTAAGGGGAGGTAGGTTTCTCCCTTTCAGAAAAAGGAGTTATAAATATGGAAAGAGAAAATCAGAATGAAGAGTGTTAGATTAGAAGTGAATTTATCAGTGTAATCTCACTTCATATATGTGTGTGTGTGCACGCAAGCATATATACATAGATGTAGAAACAACATAGAAGCAAATGTGTATGTATGTGTATACCTAATATCTGTGTCTGTCTGCCTATTCATCTATCATCTACCTATCTATCATCTATCTATCTATCTATCTATCTATCTATCTATCTATCTATCTATCATTTATCTATCTATCATCTTCATAGTCCCTACTTCTATCCACTGAGAGGGAGAGGGAGGGTCTGGGAGAATAGCAACCAAACAGTATGATATACTTAGCAATGATCTTTGTTCCTCAATGTCACTGATCACTTAAGAAACCAGAATTTCGGGGTGCCTGGGTGGCTTAGTTGGTTAAGTGTTTGCCTTTGGCTCAGGTCATGATCCTGGGGTCTTGGTATTGAGCCCTGAGTTGGACTCCCTGCTCAGTGGGGAGTCTGCTTCTTCCTCTTCTTCTGACCCTCTCCCCTGCTCGTGTTCTCTTGCACTTTCTCTCTCTCTCTCTCTTAAATAAATAAATAAAATCTTAAAAAAGAAAGAAACCAGAATTTCTTGGAGAAATATCTGGTGCTAGGGCAGGGAAGTAAAGATGATCCTGGAATATTTTGTATCAGAAAGCAAGAGGATGCTTAAAGAATTATGAGGACATGTCAATATGACACAGAATCCATCTTCATGAGTCCTCCATTGTCTCAATGTGGAACAACTTGAGCATTGAAATACATATTGGGAGTATTATATCCCACTGAATAACATACAGATTCACGAGTCTGCATAGAAATAAATGTAAACAATGAAAGCTTAATTAGAAACAGGATATTTATACAGTCTCTGAGTATCTGCTCACAAAATGCTTATTAGTTGCAAAGAGAAACTGTGTATTTTTACAGTGCAGAAGCCTGACAGATACCAGTTTATTCATACAGATTAAAGTTATCAATAATGGAACAAATAGAAATTATATAATACATGATAAAATGTAATGATCACTGAATGACCTGCATCTAATCCTGAGGAAACAGACACACCCAAATTGAGAGGCAACCTACAAAATGACAGTGGTCTTCAACAGTGTTAAGATTATGAAAGTCAAGGAAAGCTAGAAGAATTGTTCCAGATCAAAAACCTAAGAATCATGATAACTATATGCAACATGTGATTCTGGACTAGATTTTTTTTTATCTGTAAGGGACATTTTTGGAACAATTGGCAAAACTTGAATTGGTCTGAAGATAAGATAGTAAGGCTGTGTCAATGTTAGTTTTCTGATTTTGATGATTGTATTGTGGTTATGTAGAAGAATGTCTTTTTTTAAGAGCAAATACACTACAGTATTCAGGGATAATGGGATATGTCAGAAATTTAATCTCAAATGTTTCAGAAAAAAAATATACTGTTCTTGCAACTTACCTGTCATTTTGAGACAGTTTTTTTAAGTAGTAGAAACAAACTAATTGAACTGTATTACAGAGAGAATAAGAAAAGAGACACAGGACAAAGCACATATAGACAACTCATTTGGGAGGTACCACTGTTGTGGGAACAAGAGAAATGGGGAAGTATTTGGAGAAGCAGAATGCTAAGATTATTTCTGTTTCTCATCCTTGTCCCCAAGCATTTTATTCATATTATTTTATTGCATTTGCCACATTGCATTGGAAGAATTTTTATAGGCCCATTTTCGTTACAGATTGTAAATTCCTTATAGAAAAGACCTGTGTTTTATATATCTCTTATGTATAGCATAACACTTAGCATATCATAATATGCTCATTAAATATTCAAACAGTAGAACCATTCTCAAAAAAGCTATGTTTGTTTGTTTTTTAAAGCTATGGCTTTTAATGAAAGATGTGATGATCAGTTTCCTTGCTAAACATGGAAGACAAAATAAGTTGACTTAGTTTTAAGGAGAGGAAATTATAGTTATAACAAATAACTTCTAGATTTTGGGGTATAAAATACTGAACGGTTACTAGGGTATTTTACAGCTAATTCTAGTTACTTTTTGGAAGTCCTCTGTTTTGTATAGATAAAATAGAAAAGGGAACCAATGAGATAGTGAGATAATTAAGAGTGTAAAATAGTGTGATCATCTGTACACTGAAAGCATTCTTTTTTTTTTAAGATTTTATTTATTTATTTGAGAGAGAGAATGAGAGACAGAGACCATGAGAGGGAAGAGGGTCAGAGGGAGAAGCAGACCCCCCGCTGAGCAGGGAGCCCGATGTGGGACTCGATCCTGGGACTCCAGGATCATGACCTGAGCCGAAGGCAGTCGCTTAACCAACTGAGCCACCCAGGTGCCCCACTGAAAGCATTCTTAAATGTGGAATTGTACATGAAATGTTCCTAGCCAGTATCTACAGAAAATGGGCTGGCTCTATCCCCATGCCCTAGGAAATCAACAATAAATCAGACCACTGGCTGATTTTTCCAACACATATCTGTAAGCTAATAGTTTTTTTTTCTGTCTTTTTTTTTTAAAAGAGAAAGAGAGTAATTTAACAGTTTGGGAGGAAGTGGCCATGAGAGTTTCCCATCCAGTCAAGATAGGATGAAGAAAACCGGTTATGTTCCTATGTTAAATTTTTAGAGATGGATTTAGTTGGAGGCATGTTTGTATGAGGTTGTAGTAAACAGAGAGCTTTAATAGATATGAAGGGGAAACTAGCAAATCCAAAGCATCATACCTAGAGTGAAAATGTAATATGTTGAGGCATAGACTACTTCAAGGGCCTGGCTTGTCTGAGTTACTCAGAGAGGAAAGAAAAGCAAAGTGTGTGTATGGGTATAGGGCACAGGGATGGGATGAGGGGATGGGAAGATGGGAGGAGGGGAGAGGAGTAAGTGTTGCAATAAAACATATGAGCTCATGGAAAATGAAAAGTAGAAACAAAAACAAGAAAAATTTTTGAGGAACTTATCTGTGTATAAAGTCATTTTCCTGTAGAATCTTTCATATGGTCAAAGGGAATGAAAATATAAGCAGTTATTTAGTGAATCAAACTAGTTGTGGGAACACATGCACATTCCAAATATTTGAGGGCAACCCAAGTGATTAATTTCTGCCAAATCAGCCTTCCCAGAATAATTGCCTCACCTCTTTTATTCATATTGTTTGTATAAATGTGGCTCAATAGGGAATATTTAATAGACTAGACTGTTTATAATTATATAAAAATTCATGTTAGTAAACAAGGACACTCTGCAAAGGTGATGAATCCTTATATGACACATTTATCTGTTAGAAAATGGTGCCTTCATCGCTTAGAATTGTAACAGTGTAGATTGTGTTGGTGGTTTTATTTTTGGAGTATCAATTAGTCAATCAATCAATTAGTATTTATTGAGCTTCTGCCCAGCACTTAGGGCACGCTCATCAAATTTGCAAATGACACAAATCTTGGAGGATGGTAAATACATTGATGACAGACAGAGCATCCAAAAAGATTTTGACAGCCTGGAGCAATGGGCTGAATCTAACAAGATGAAATGTAACATGGATAAATATAAATTTCTGTCCTTGGGTCCATGAAACTAACTGCATAAATACAAGATGGGGTGGATGTGTTTTAAGCAGTATGTAAGAAAGAAAAGACTTAGTATTTTAGTGAGTAGTCAGCTCAACTTAATTTATCAATTTTAGCTGCGTGATGTCATTGCCAAAAATCTAGCATGCAATTTTGGATTATATTAAGGTGATAATCCTGTTTCAGTTTGGCAAGTCAAATCACATGTAGAGATTGCAGTACTTAAGAAGAGAGCCACGTTTTAAGAAGAGAGAGACCCCAAACCATGTCATATTTAGAACGCAACAGAAACGAAGCACATTTATCCTGAAGAAGACTTAGGAGTTAGGAGAAAACGCCATCTTTCTTTACATCTGTGAGCTCTCACATGGGAAAGGGATTGGTATTGGATTTGTCTGGTGTGGTTTCAATAGTTAGAGCTGGGAACTATGAATTAAAGTTATAAGGAGATCTTTTTCAGCTTAATCATTTATAATAGTAAAAGCTGTTCAAAGATGAAAGGTTCCCCAAGTCTGCAGAAGGGGGACACTGGAGCACTTAAAACTCAGCGTCCTTATTTTGGGGGTAGTAGCGCTGCAGAAGGGCAATCTGAGAACTCAGCAAGGTAATGTAAGTAGAGCATTCAGCAAAGTGTCAGGAATATGACAAGTGATTATGTAGTTCATCGGGGTTGTTACCCTTCTCATTGTGGGAGGTGTTTGACGTGAAGCCGAAATCATCGCTGAGTGGAGTTCTAGCAGAAACTAGATGGGTCTGACACATGAGACGGCTGTTACTTCGAAATGCTAACTGGGTGTAACTGACTAATAAAAATCGGTTTGAACAGCCTCTGGAACCCATCAACCTTTCTATGTGACCTTGAATATTGTAACCTTCTTGTTTTCAATTCTCTGTGATTCAGTTTCATTACCTTTAATATAGAGATAAAATAACAAACCTTCCTTGGATTGTTGTAAGGATAAACAGAGAAAATACACATAACAATTTTAATGCCCAACATGCTGATTTCTCTATAAATGTGAACACTTTTATAATGCTGAAGTAGCTGGAAAAGGATTATTGAAAGATGCAGGACTTGAGATATGTTTGAAAAATACTAAAAATTTAGGTAAGTGAAAGACAGTAGCAAGGTTATTCCCATAGAAATATCTTGGACAAAGCATGGAGATGGAATTAAGCACTGTGTGATCATCGGACAGTGAGGAGACATCTCCAGTTAGATGAAGTTGGCTCTTGGTGATTAGTTAGAAATCAAATTGGATGGGATGAGTAAGGAAGAACCTCAGAAAACTTTTGGTTTAAGATGGTAAGCAGTAAGAGGGACATTCCACATGTGCTCAGGTAAGGGAACAAAACATACCTATGATATTTTAAAATAATCTTATGGAGTTTTCAGAATAAATTGCCTTCCTTATGCTTAAAAAATTATGGATGCTTTTTTGCAAAGCCTTTTTTAACCTAGAAATAGAAATTCTATTTTAGGGCAATTTCTATTTCAGAAAGTCCAAGACATGTTTCTTCCACAAAGTTTTCCCTTCAGATTCATATCACAGTAGTTTTCTTTTTTGTCTGAATTTCTTAATATTCAAAATGATCTTTATATTTGTATCATCCATCATCATCTTTTGAGGGTAAATTTGAATTCAAGATATGTTGCCAAATCACTTTATATTAAATCTATAAAAAAGGTATTATTCAAAATTCTTAAAATGGTTTTGCTTTAAAATGAGACCCGTTAAATTAATGAAACTGGTATTTCTGGGAGGCTTGTAAGTTGGTTCTGAAAAGACAAGTCCCATAGGAAAGGGCCAAAATTATATTATACACCATACATGAATGGATTGAGGCACAACTTCTCAAAGCAACTCTTCGAAAAAGACAACACTTTATTAACCGCACTAAATCAGTACTTAAGTCAAAAACAACCGTCATCATTTATAGTGATGCAAACACTAGTCTATTAAAATTATTCATACATATAAGTGCCTTGGGAAAAAGGATCATGACTTTATTTTCTTTATTTATAATTTATAGGGGAAATGTGAGTACTGGCTTCCTGCTTTATTGAATTAAAATGAAATTAGAAGAATATAAGCAACAAGAAAAGGATTTCTCTGGTGAGGAAGTTAGCACAGGTATTCTGCATATTTCCTAGCCTCAGTCAGTACTTTCTTTTGGTTGTTGGTGGCCGGCAGGAGCAGAAAAGCAACAAAGATTTGGCATTTCAGTGGAACAGCTGATGATAGTTATGATACTCCAGGTGGACTTGATTGAATTTTTTTCTTGGTAGCTTCTCAGCTATTGTGTGACTTTCTGGAATTTTGAATTACACCCCCATCTAATCAGGCATGAAAATGGTCCGGAGTTCTACTTAAAACAACAGCAACAAAAAACAACTAATACACTCTTGTGCTCAAAGGAATGAGCACAGACTACCATAGGGACACAAATTTGACCCCCCCCAAAAAAATCATTAAAATGAAATATAAAACCTCAGGAGAATGAAGGGTCGAGAATGACCTGCTCCCCTCTATCTTCTTTCCAATGTGTTTTTTGAATGTCTTATGAGGGGATTTAAGGCTTTTCTACCACTGCTACTGGCTTGGCCAATTCGTTCCTTCAAGCCACACCAATAAACACGTACAAACTCCTCTAATCCCCGAGAGGTGGAAAATGAGATGGGTGTGAAGTTTACTTCAGCAGAAGGCTTTCTTGTCGCAAATCAGAAATTCCACCACACATATTCCTATTCCTCCAGATAACTGGCAAGGGGATCATCAGAATGAGCTATTGCCAAGAGCTACCTGCATCTTCACGGTTCCAGTGTGATGGGGCCCCAGACCAGAATTGCAAAGTAGTTAAGAGAATCTTGGAATATAAAACATGGTACAGAGCACCAAAGAAGATTTAATCTTATTTATAGAAAGGTGGTTGATAGGGGAGGGGACAAGAGAAGAGAGTGGCTTGAGATCATCATTAATCATTTCGTAAGTACCAACAAAGTGAAAACATCCTTCCAGAATTCACTGCAAGTGACACTGAATCCTTCTACTAAGCAAATATGTGATGAGTTGATAAAAAAAAAAAAAAAGAAGAAAAGAAGGTCCTGAACTCTTGACTACAGATATAATACAGTGAATATAGAAAATCAAAAACATGCTTTCTATCTGACTCAAAATAAAGGTGCACTTAAACTTGTAAAAGACAACATTTTTATTTGAATGATATGACAGAACTGTCACAGGAGTGTTACCTGCTATAAAGAAAGCCTAAGAATTATTACCTTTATTAGACCAGTGACACTGAGCTTTAGCCATACATTTCTAACTTCTGTCCCTCTACAGAGACAATTTTCTTTTCTTAAATAAACTGTCATGCAAGTGTTAATATATTGTTGGCTCTCTCATGCTCTGAGAATACAGCTGATATAAAACATGTATATGTTAGATTGGTAATAGTATCTTTAGTGTAGCTGACTAGAACAAATGTGTTTCCCTCATGGCTGTGCTAATGTGATAAAGGAAAATTGGCTGTTCATCAGCTTTTGGCTGGGTAAAGACAGTAGAGATGGAACCACATTCTTTTTTATGCATTAATACCATCGAGAACTTTTCACTAGTTATATTTCATGTGCCTGCATGTTGCACAAAGATGTTGTAAAACATGAGATAATGCTACAAATAACAAAGTAGAAAAGCCTGTATCTTTTATAATGATAACAGTCAAACACCAAATGACAGTAACAGGCTGTAAAAAATGGGTTGCAAAAAAAATGCAGCCCTACGACCCAGCCGAGAGGTATATATGCGGGCCCACAAGGAGCTGGTGTGTGGTTTTGGGTCTTTATGTCAAGGCTTTGTTTTAGAATTAAGTAAAATGTAACATGGGGTCGGTAGACTTAAAGAACTACATGGTTTTAATAAAAGCAGATTAGATAGTATGGAGAAAAGCTATATGGAATAACTTTTTGAAGAATTAATATTCCCAAGTAATCATGTTGTTAACTCCCAGGATTAGTTGATTGGTTTGTTTGCTTGCTTGGAGAGAGAGGGCTGTTGAAAAGTCAGACAGTCACTCACTCACATAATGATCTAAAGATGTTGGAGAATGGCCTACTTTCATCAGTTATTGTGAGGAAGTTTTAGGAGAATAGCATTTTGAATGCTATGATTTCATTGTATTTTTAATTAAAATGTTAGCATCTAGCCTTTCAACTGCAAGACATTGTATTTCTCTCTTTCACCTATCCCTACTCCCCCCCTCATGTTTTGTTTGCCATTTCAGCCCCTTGGCTAGAGCACCAGGGATTCCCTGTACATTCAAGTTAAAAGCACTTGAACAGGACTGTTTGTTGATACTAAAGTTGATATCAAACAGCTGATCAGTTTATTCAGAAATATATGCAATCATTGAAGATTTTGTATAGATACCATCCATGAAGTAGTCTGAGTAACTGTTTGAATTGACTATTCAGGTATCACTGCACACAAATAAAATTTCATAATTTCACAATTATAATGTAATTGAGGGATCATCTAGCCACGACTCCTGGAACAAATCTGGTTGGTTGAATGTTTTATTATTTTATTTATTATTTTTTTAAAAGATTTTATTTGAGAGAGAGAGGTAGAACATGAGCGAGGGGAGGGGGACAGGGAGAGGGAGATGCAGGCTCCCCTCTGAGCAGGGAGCCCGTCACAGAGCTTGATCCCAGGACCCCGAGATCATGACCTGAGCTGAAGGCAGATGCTTAACTGGCTGAGCCATGCAGGCGCCCTGGTCAAATATTTTAATAAAATTTCTCTGGAACACATCCATGCTCATTCACATGTGTATTGTTTCTGGTTGCTGTCCTATTACAATAGCAGAGATGAGCAGTTGTGACCCGGACCATTTGGACCACAAAATCAAATCACTTGGCTTGCAGATAAACAGTATTTATTCTCTGCCTGTTTACAGAAAAAGTTTGTTGATCCCTGATGTAGAGAGTTGTTAGGTTGTCAGATTAATTAGCCTAGAATATTTTTGTCAAATTTTTATATTCTGTATTGGGGAAATAAATACAGCTGAATATCACCAACTATGGTACCAACACTAATAAAGGAAATATTTACAAGAAACATTTCCTATTAACAACTTAAATTGTATTATATCCATATATTATACATTTTTGGTATATCTAGCTTTGAATATTTCTACCTTTTGTATTCATTTCTGTTTATTTCCAAATATGGTTGTAACAAATGTAGTATCTAAAGGAACAACATATTCTCAAAAAAGTTATGAAGGCATGGCCGTCAGAGCTGCTTAAATATATGGGACAAATAGTTATATATACCTGTGAATACCCTGGTAGATATCACAGCACAAAACTATAATATGTAGGTTCATATCTAGATATACAAACACACAGATATATCATTGAGCCATTAAAATAAATTGTTTTCAGTCTTTCCAACTGAAGAAAGTAGTGAAGTAGGAAATTAACTTGAGAAAGACTGCTGAAATGTAGTTATTATAAAATACAAGGTTACACAATTAAAATAATAATGGTGATAATTTCTTGCAGGTGCATCAGACAAAAATCAGTTTCTTCATCAATGGTTTGGAGGAGGATAATACAGCATTTGATGCAAGAACTCTAAGTGGTTCAATTATAGATTTTGCCTCTGGTACTACACAAATAGGACAGAGTTTAAATGGTAAGATTCTGACTTCAGAAAATTATTTTATCCAATTACAGTATTACTAAAGAAAGTGTCAAAAATAATATTTTAAAATATCTAGGTTTATTTGTTTCCTAGGGCTGCTGCCACAAATTAGCAGCAACTGGGTGGACTTAATACAGCAGATATGTGTCCTCTTCCCACAGTTCTGGAGCCTATAAATCTGAAATCAAGGGTTTGCAGTGTCGTTTTTCTTCTGGAGGTTCCAATCAGTTCTGTGCCTCTCTTTCTGGCTTCTGGAAGTCCATAGTGCTCCTTGGCTTGTAACTGCACAGACCCAATCTTTGCTTCCATGTTCACATGACCTTCTCCTCCGTGTCCTCTTCCCTTCTCTTCTAAGAGGACTTGTGGTTAAATTTTTCACCCCCCTCCATCCTATATGCTTTTCTTTCCAGATCCTTCATTATATATGCAAAGACCCTATTTTCAAATAAGGTCACAATCTCAGGTTCCAGGTGGACATACATTTTGGAGATCACTCTTCAACCCACTATACTAGGGAAACTTTAAAATTAAATGGTAACCTATTAAGATCAATTTTTAAATAAGAACAATGAATGATAAACTATATTTTCTCATTTTTTTTGGTTTGAATTTTAAAGTAGGACTTAGAGTATTGGAGACTAAAAAATAATATTCAACAATAATAAGCTGGATTTATGGTGTTCATATCTTCCTGCCATAAAAACAGGCCATATAGGTTTAAAAGATACTATACACTACATCCTGAATAAAAACAGAAATTGAATTTAGAATTATCTTGAAATAATTAGCACAATTGTCTATAAATCACCTGCACTTTAAAAATGGAATTATTATATTATTAAATAATAAATACTCATTATAATAAAATTCACACAATACAGAACTCTATGGAATAAAAAATATTTTACATTTTTCTACCTTTATAGACACAGCTAACTTTTTTATACCCTTCCAGAATTTTAGTACATATTGCTGGAGATACGGTTATAATTATAATTTTCCAAAAATGAAATTATAATACATATGCTTTCTCTGAGCCCTCTAAAAATAAATACTTTCCCTCCAAATGTTATGGACAACATTCCATGTTAATATGCCTTCTCATTTAAAATGGCTTCATTGTGCACAATTGTATATCTGGAACAAGAACTTTAAAACAATCTCCTATTAATGAGCATTTGGATTATTCCTAATATTTCAATATTATTAGCAGTTATTTGCTAGAAATCACTATATATGTCTATATTTCTATACCTCTGTTTCTATATCGGTGTAGTCCATGCCGACACACATATATACCTACATATGCATTTGAACAATTGTCTGCACAGTTCCTTAAGACCTTAAACTTTGGTGTCAGTCTGCCTGGATTCAAATCCCCTCTCTTCACTCAGTAGCCATGTGACTTGGAACAACTTTTTAATGACTCTAAAATGTAGTAACCCCAAATTTATTTAATTTATGTATTTTTTAAGTTTTTATTTTAATTCCACTTAGTTAACATACAGTGTTATATTAGTTTCAGGTGTATAATATAGTGATTCAACATTTTCATGCATCACCCTGTGCTTATCACGACAAGTGCACTCCTTGATCCCCATCATCTATTTAACTCACCCCCCCACCCCCTCCCCTCTGGTAACGATCAGTTTGTTCTCTATAATTAAGAGTCTGTTTCTTGATTTGCCTCTCTCTCTTATTTTTTTTTTAACTTTTGCTCATTTGTTTTGTTTCTTAAATTCCACATATGAGTAAAATCATATGGTATTTGTCTTTTTCTGACTGACTTATTTCACTTAGCATTATACTCTCTAGTTCCATCCATGTTGTTGCAAATGGCAAGATTTCATTCTTTTTATGGCTGAATATTATTCCATTGTGTGTATATATGTATGTGTGTGTGTGTATCTCACATGTTCTTTATCCATTCATGAATCAATGGACACTTCAGCTGCTTCCATACCTTGGCTATTGTAAATAAAGCTGCTATAAACATGGGGTGCATGTATCCTTTTGAATTAGAGTTCTAGTATTCTTTTAGTTACCCCAAATTTAAAATGATGATGATGACATTACAGTTCCATTGTGAGGATCAAAAGAGTCTATGCATGAAAAGCATTACTGTTTTTCTAGAATCTGGCACACTGTAGTTGCTGAACACTTAATGGTATTTTTTAATCAACAGAAGTTCCTAATTTTAATGAAGTCCAATTTACTAATTTTTCTTTTATACTTAGTATTTTTTATGTCCTGTTTAGGAAATCTTTGCAAACCCTGATCTCATGGAGATATTCCTTCTACGTTTTAGTTAGAAATGCCATTATTTTACCTCTCAAATTTAGGTCTGTTTTCTATCTGAATTTATTTTTGGGTGTGGTATAAGGTAGGGGTCAAGATTAATTTTTTATTTCTCACCTGAATATTTAATTGACCCAGAACCATTTTCATTAAACAGATCATTTCTTCACTACCTTGCAGTGCATGGTAATTGTCACAAATCATATACCTGTATATGTGAAGATGGGTTTGTTTCTGAGCTCTCTATTTTGTTCCAGTGATTTGTTTGCCTGTACTTGAATCAAAATATTTAGTTTTCATAACTGTAGTTTTATAAAAGTCTTAAAATCTGAAAGTATTTAATTTTTGAACTCTTTTTCCTTTTAATATTTTCTTGGCTATTATATGAATTTGAGAAGTGGTTTTACAATTTTCACAAAAATTCTGCTGGGATTTGAATCATTAACTCAATTTTGGGAAAATGGGCATCTATATGATATCAGATCTTCCAATCCATGAATATAATGCATTTCTTAATTTCTTCCAGCAATGTTGTTAATTTTTTGTCCAGAAGTCTCACTCATTTGTAAGACTTAGTTCTATGTATTTGTTGGTTCTTTTTTCATGCAATTATACTGAGTATTGTTTTTGAACTTCATTTTCTATTATATAAAAATACCATCAATTTTTATATTGACCTTAATTAAGGCCAGTGACTTTGCTAAATTTTAATTCTAATAGTTATACAATCCTGTCAGTTGTATATGGTAGACACTCAATTTTTTCAAATACTTTCAATAAATGCATAAATTGTCATGGCTGTGGAGTTGTCATGTAGATAGTGATAGGTGTTACTAATTTTGAAGTAATACAAAATTTCAATTTGCATTGCCCTATGGTCTGAGTTGTCTAGACATGATCTAGTTTATAGAGAAAAGGTGTGTATTTTTGATATTCAAAATACATTCTAACTCTGTGGTTAAATTTCCTACCCCTGGTGTCAAAAAACTTAGAATTAAATCCAATCCCATTGTGTGCCTTTGATGAAAATATGTATCCTTTGTAAATCTCAGGTTTCTAATCTATGAAATGATGTTTTAATAAATAGTTTATAGGACTATAACAAGAATTATATGAGATCATGTGTGGGTAGTATATGTTGCTTGTCATATAGTTAATATTCATTGAGTGGCAACTATTATTAACCTCTTTTGAACACCTATTTTCTTGTAAGTAGGGATAATGATATCTTTCTATAGAATTGTTGAGAGATCAGAAGACAAAATGTCTAGACATAACTCTATTTTAATTTGCATATGTTCTTCGATCAAACTAAACTTATGTGAAAAAGTAATTGAAGGAAACTATATATTTAGAAACTGGGTTTGAGTAATTAGTGTATTGGAGAATTTTATAAAGTACTCTGCATGCAGAATTTCTTAATAAAACATTAAATCTTGTGAGCCTTATTTCAATATTTAATCCCCATTAGTACTTCTAAAAGTGTTTTATTGCACCAAATGTTGCTCAAACTATCTGAAAGTGCTATAAATTAGTCTGCTATGCACTGTGGGATTGAAATGACTTGCTTCTATTCTTCTTCAGTACACTAAATGTTGAATGAGTGCTTCAAAAGGACAGTGGGGACTGAATATGATATTTGTTTTTAAACTATGTAAAAATAAATTTAATTTCTGATTAGAAAACATATCATTGGAAAGGGTTTATTTCAAATGTTGCTTAGTTTTTTATTACAATTTTCTCCTTAAGATTTGGGCATCAGAGTGCTACAAGGGAAAAGGTACTTTAAAATAATTTTTGTCTTTATTCTATCAATTTATAGGTACAGTTGTACCTACTGTATCTTTTCTCTAATTAGAGATGGCATATAGACTGGCTCATTACTTCTGCCTAATGAGCCAGGCTCCATGCCACCTCTCTAATCAGAAAAGAGATAGGTACAGAATGTTCCCATGGACTTATTATAAATCATTTTCTTTCTCTCGCTCCTTTTTTTTTTTAATCAAAAAATTAAGTCACTGTCCTCCGTACTTTTCTCCATACCCAAGATGGTTTCATTCAGGAGAGGTAATTGTGCAGGAGATTACCGCGAGCTGAATTAAGGGTGCTCTCATGCAGTGCCGGGCCGGCTGTCTCTGCTTTGAGCAGACGCTGCCTCAAACCCAGGCATATCAAATGAAGGCCCATAGGAGATCAAGATGTCTTTCCTCTCTTTCTCTGGTTGGGTTTAACTTGTTTCTCTGTTTCTGTACCCAGGAAGCAACAACTTTTCACATGAGTGTTGGCTTGCTGCAGAGCTTTGTGTGTGTGTGGGCTGGGGGAGGGGGGGTTTCTCATCTTTAACTACCATAACTTTCTAGAAAAATATGTTGCCAATGACACTTTCTCTTGCTGCAGGCCTTGTTTTTGCCTCCCCTAGGAAATTAATCATTGACCAGATAAATGCTTTTCACCAACCCCTGTATACATATTAATGAAATATGTATAAATATAAAGTATATATGCTAATGAGATAATATGATTTGGTTGGGCTGATTTTTTAATATACAAATAGAAACACCTTAGACCATCTCTATCAACCAGTATGTGTCAGTTCCTTCTTAGAGCACTTTCTTCCATTGCAGGTTTATTCAAATGCCTCCAGTTGGGCATAAAACCTAGAGGAGTTATGGTAGCAGACATGTAATTACAAGTCTCTAATTTCACTCTGGTATAAACTATAACATCCCCCCAAATTTTGGGTTTAAAAATACAAAATTATACGAATCAAACCTTTTCAGGGCTTCTTCTGAACTCATTTATCAACAGAGTTCTAATTTCCCTATGTTATGTATTTAAAGGTGTGAAGCACTTTCTTAGGAAAGTAATTGGACATTAAAGAATCAATGAAGATTTGTTGTTTATCTGAGAAAGTGAAAACACAGGAAAGAAAAGAATAATCATCTAAAGCTAACTCCAGCTTCCTTTCCCTTCCATGTTTTCTGCTGTGTGTTGTATCTTAATTCATCTGCTTGTTTTTCATTCTTTAGTTGAAATACTACCTTTAACTTCTGCTGGAATCCCATAGGTTAACATGTGTAAGCTCAGCTAGGTACAGAGGACAGAGGAGGAAAATACTGAAACATCTGACATTTTCCTTGTACTTGAGATTATGATAAAATTTTTCTGAGAGAATTATTTTTGGAATTAGATTAAAAAAGAAATAGAAAAGTATAGAAATTGATTAATTAAGACAGGCTAATAGAATGGAAGAAGAGTATAGAAACAAGGCATATATATAGGTGAAGAGGAGTTTAAAGATTGAGGTGGTGTTTCAGATGGTCCTAGAGAAGATATGTAACAATAAATCAGGACAATTGGCTAATGAAGTTACAAAAATTAAAAGTATATGCCTTACAACCATACCAAAAAAAAAAAAAAAAAAAACCACACCTGCAGATGAGTCAAAATTTAAGTGTAAAGTATATAATCATGAAGTAGTAGAGGAAAATAAGAGCAAATGTTTCTACAATCCTGGCATATTGAAGACTTTTATTAGCATGATTCCATGGCCAGAAACACTAAAGGAAAATATTGAAAACATCTGACTAACAAACAGAGAATTTAAAATTCAAACAACGCTTGTCATTTTGTACTTAGTTTGGTAAGGAATAAAAAAGAGATGATATTAGTGTGGAAAGAGTTTGAGATAATCTGGCAAACTATGAAAAGTAAAAATGTGAATACTATTTCATCCAAGAATTGTACTTCCAGGATATATCTCAAGAATATAAGTAGAGAAGGCCTTAAATATATACTCAAAAGTGCTCTTTGTAGAATTCAAGTAACAAATAACTGGAACCAATTAAAAAAATCCAAAGGGAGTTCATTAAACAAATTTCAAATTATACCTACAATGGAAAAGGAAATATGTCTATTTGTAGAGACATGGCTGTAGGTTCATAATGTGTTATTACATGAAAAAGCAAGTATGTAGTATAACATACTACATACTTTAGAGTATAATATACTCTAAATTGAACATGGGTTGACAAAACACAAATCTACATTGGACATTTAAGTTGTACATACAAATTATTATTGCTGTAATAATTAGTGCCTAAGAAGCAAGGCATGAGATTTAGAATCAGACAGCTTTGGGTTTGAATCCCAGCTCTGCTTCTTAAAAGCTAAGTGACTTTGGCAAAGAATTTCACTTCTCAATCCAATTTCTTGATTTGTCTTCCTAAATTTTCTAATTTGTCATGTGTATACATAGTTTTCAAGGTGCTTGTAAAACTTATAAATAATATGTATTTGGTTCATGTTAGGTACTTAATAAAATGTTGCTGTCATAAATATTAATGTTAATATTGTTAATTTAGATATTAAGTTTATTGATTTTGTGAAACTTAAGTATTTTTAAATAATGGTCATTAACAATATTTAATTTTTGGCTCAAAGTCAAAATTTTCCTGGGGTGAGGAGGGATAAAATGTTAGAGTAATGATGTGCTAGGTGTTTGAAAGTGCAGTTATTTTGTGTAGGTGAACCCCATGAAATAATCTTTTTTTCTTTAAAGATTCGCCCTCTCTCATATGCTTCTGCAAACCCTATGTTCCACCTGCTATTATTTCTTTTCACCCTGAAGATCTTCTTTTTCCACTTTTTATAATTTAGTCAGAGGGAAACACACTCAAGTTTTGTGAAAATGTCTTTAATTTATCTCTGTTTCTGAAGGATACTTTCACTAGCTATAGAATTGATAATTGTTATTTTTTTCAACACCTTAAAGAATTTTGATTTATTGTTGCCTTCTAGCCTTCATTTTTTCTGGTGAGAAATCAACCATGATTCCTATCAATGTTCCCTTGTATGTGGTAGTTGTTTTTCTCTTGCTGCTTTTAAGATTTCTTCTTTGGTGTTAAGAGTTTGACTAAGTTGTGCCTATGTGTAGTTTTTACTATTACCCTGGTTGAGGTTTGATCAGACTCTTAGATGTGTAAAGTGATGTTTTCATTAATTTGAAAGTTCTTGATAATTACCTCTTTAAACTTTTCTTTCCTTTTTCCATTTTCTTTCTCCTCTTCCTCTTGAATTCCAGTTAAATTTATTTTAGAGCACTGGATATCATCCCACAGATCCAGAGCATTTTTGTTTATTTGTTTTTGTCTTCCCTATTCTTTGGTCCTGGTGTTTCTCTTTGCATATTTCCTTTTGCCCTGTCTTGAAATGCACTGATCATTTTCTCTTTTTTATCTAGGTTACTGTTAAGTCTCTGTAGAAAATTCTTCATTTTTAATATCATACTTTTCATATCTAGCATTCCCATTTGGCTACTTTTTTGGTAGATTCTATTCTGTATGCAAATTTCCCCAGTCTAGTCACACATATTGTCATTCTCCACTTCCACTAGATCTTTTGGTATTTTTGTCTTAGGTATTTTCAAGTCCTTATTTGATAATTCCAATGTCTGGGCTACGTACGCATCACTGCCTATTGATGGTTTCCTCTCTTAACAATGGGCCACATTTTCTTCATGTGTCTGACAATACTTTTGTTGTGTGCTAGACATTTTGTATATAGGACTGGAAACACAGTGAATAATATTTTGAGAAAAGAGCACTGCTGTTTCTGTCAGGCTTCTAAGGAGAGAGAGAGAGAGAGAGTGAGTGAGAGAATATATTGGGGGAAAATGAGTAGAAGAACAGCATCAAACTGATTTGAAGTTGATCTGGATGTGGGCTTTATTACAGTTTCATTATTATGTCATTCACCACTGGTTTCAGATGTTTAAAGATAGAATCAGGATGGGTGCAGACTCACTGTGTGCTTGGGCTCTTTGGAATTCTAAGCTCTTGATCCAGCCTAGTATGGCTCACTTTCCCACCTCTTGCTTTCTTTTAGGGAGATAAGCAGTCCTGGGGTCCCATCTCTCCTGTGAAAATCTTGTTAATTTGTAGACTTTAATTCATTTAGATTTTTTTGTGTCCTCTACTTTCTAATGGGTTAAAAAATGATTTTATAGGGGCACCTGGGTGGCTCAGTTGGTTAAGCATCTTCCTTTGGCTCAGGTCATGATCCCGGGGTCCTGGGATCCAGTCCCGCATCGGGCTCCCTGCTCAGCTGGGAGTCTGCTTCTCTCTCTCCCTCTCTGCTCTTTCTCTCTCTCAAATAAATAAATAAAATCTTTAAAAAAATCATTTTGTAGCTTATCTGACATATTTTGATTATTGGGTTAATAGCAAAGTGATGGTCCCTTGCAAATTTCTATGTCTTTTTTTTTTAAAGATATATTTATTTATTTATTTGAGAGAGAGAGACAGAGAGAGACAGAGAGCGAGAGAGAGCAGGAGCAGGGAGGAGAGGGAAAAGCAGGGAGCCTGATGCACAGCTCTGTCCCAGGACCCTGGGATCATGACCAGAGCAGAAGGCAGATGCTTAACCGATTGAGCCACCCAGGCACCCCACAAATTTCTATGTCTTAATCCAAAGTTGAAGTCCAGCCATTATTGTAACATCTAGAAAAGTTACATAACTTTTCTAGTATTAATGGAACATTTCAAGGAATATGGATATGTTGTTATTCTTCCATCAAATTTTTTTTCTTGACTCCCACTTTCCACCAGACACTGTTTTGTTTCTTTGCTCCTCTTTTAAAGCAAAACTCCCTCAAAGTTTTGTCAATGATAGCTGTCTTTAGTTCTTCTTTTCCAGGTCTACTGTCTACAGTCAGGCTTTAGCTCACCACTATAAACTATACTTGTTAAATCTCTATTGACCTTTACATCATAAACTAATAGTTAATTTCACATCTTTATCCTATTTGACCCATCAACATCATTTAATGAGTTGAGATCACTCCTTCATTGGTATACTTTCTTCACTTGGCATCTAAGACCACATTAGCTCCTGGCTTGCCTCTGAGTTTCTAGTTGCTACTTCTCAATTTGATTTCCTGCTTCCTCTTTATCCACTTGACTTCTTAATTTTGGTATCCCAGGCCTCACACCTTGGCTCTCTTCCCAAGTCTATATACATGCACTCCCTTAAGCTTCACCTCCAGATTCACAGTTTTAAATACCATCTAAATGGCTTGAGTGCTAAATTGAAATCTACCTTCTCTTCTCCTTCCCCCAGCCTCTTTCCTAAGTTCCCAACTGCTACATCAGGCTAGCTAAAATCTCCATTTGGATGCTTAACTTATATCTCAAAATTATTTTTTCACAAACTGGACTTCTGATGTGTTAGATCTCTTACTTGAACCCACACACCGTTTCTTCCATAATCCTCCGTATTTCAGGTAAGGGCAATTTCATTTTTCCACTAATTCAGAATAAAAGATTGGAGTCATCCTTGCCAATTCTTCTCACGTGTGATATGTTATGTGTCAGAAGAGTTCTGTTGATGTTACCTTCAAAATATATCCAGATTTTGATTCCTTCTCACCACCTCCACTAGAATCAGCCAAGTCCAGGGCATGGTTGCTGCTTTTGCCTGGATTACTGCAAAGTCTTTTAACTGCCTCCACCCTAGCCCTCCACTTTATTCCCACACAGCCATGTGTGTTCTATTACACATGAGTCACATCATGTTACTTCTCTGTCCTACCTCACCAGAGTGAAAGCCATGATTTTTAAGATGGCCTATAAGACCTATATGATCTCACTGCAGTTACTTCTCTGGCTTTACTATTACTATCATTTCTTGTGTTCACTTTGTCTCGCCCAAACTGGCCTTGTTGCTGTTTCTTGAATATGTGAAGCACACTTCTGTCTTAGAGTCTTTGCAGTATTCACTATTCCTTTAGTCTGGAAGTCTTTACATACTGATATCCACAGGGCTGACTCCCTCTCTTATTTGGGTCTGCTCAAATATCACCTTCTTAATGAAATCTTCCCTACCACCCTGTTTAAAATTGCAAATACCAGTTCACCACTTTGGGTCCTCATTATGCTGCTCTTTTTTTTTCCTCCCATGACACTTACCATTTTAAAATGGAGTTACTTATTTTTGTTGTATATGTATGTTTTGCCCTCTAGAATGTAAATTCTGTGAGGACAGAGATTTTTTTGCTTACATTGTTCACTGATGTATCCCAAGAGCCTAGAAGATTGCCTGTCACATGGTAGCATTCAGTAAATATTTGCTGTTTGCTCAATAAATGAATGGAGTAGGAGGATCTAAAGGGTAGAGCTTATAGGTACAGCTTAAGTTAGTCAGCCTTACCTCTCTGGTAATGTTCCAGAAGTGATATCTAATAAACTTGTTTTGTTCATTAGAATAGAAAATGTTGCAAAGCAGTAGTTGAGCAGACACTGAATAAAGGAGAAAAAGGAGTCAAGGATGTATCATAAAAAGAAAGAGGGATGTTGGGGTTTTGTGTGTACATGGGTGCATATGTGAGGTAGGAAGGAAGAAGGGAGAAGAAGAAAAAGAGGGAATGGTTAATGGATGGGAGGAGATGAGGGAAGGGAGAGCATAGCGAGTAAACTGAGGGGAATGAGCATTGATTATCTGAGATAGAAAAGGAATATCCTACTAGAAGTGACAAAAGGTCATTTGAAACAGGTGACTGGATTTGAGGATTGATTTAGGGTTAATGATACAGAGGTAAGAATATTCCTTATAAAGGTTATTTTTGAAGTTCTAGAAGCAGACAAAATTCTTGAAGGAGAGAACTGTAGAAAAAAATCTAGAGCTACAATTAGAAGTTTGGGGGATGGGGTTAAAGAGGAGAGGCAACTGAGGAGATACAGATGTGGTCTAGAAGGGTTATGATATTAGAAGACAAGTGAAGAACATTTCAAGATGTTCTTTAATAATATCAAGCAGCAGAATATTAAGGAGAAGAAGTTATAAAACTGAGAATCACACCTAGGTTGGCCATCAAGAGTGCACTGGTGGTCTAGGAGAGAAAAGGGATCTAGATCATTTACAATGAGACTGAACGATAAGGAAAAAGAGGCTTTGAGTGTAGATATTGGAGAAAGCTGGTTGTGAAGAGAAGGAATTGGATGAAGTGAGCATCACATAAGTTTCTGTTTTCTGGTGGTGGTTTACAACTTTTGAATATTTTATGGCCATCTGTTGATTCTTCAGGATAACAACTTTCTTTTTACTAATGTAAATAATGATTCTGGAGGTGAATTTGCAAAATTTCTTAATTCAAGAAATTTTATAATAGTGTATGTATTGTACATTTGTATAATAATACCTGTATTAATTGTATGTAACTGTACATCGAATGCTTGCTTTTTGTTATTGTCTGCAGTGATAGTTTTATTTGGAGATTTATTTTCTTCTTATGGTTCCATAACAATGGGAGTATATTCTTATCCTTTGCTATTGATGTCTCAAAACAACATTAACAATAACAACAAAACCAGAAAAAAATTCCATTTTTTTTTTTTTGGCATAAAGCGCTTACCATTTTGAGCATTAAAAAAGTAAATGAGCAAGCTGTTTTGATGCTCTATTCTAGAATCATCATATTTTGAAGTTCTAGATTTTTATGATTTGTTTTTAAATTTGTTTTTGAATATAATGTTTTCTTCAGTGTCACATTGAAGTGAATAGAGATCAGATAATTAACCTGATCCCTTCATGCATACCTTTATTTTCAATTTGAATTCTTGATAGGAATGATGAAAGGCCATTGTTGAAAGGACACAGATTTGTTTTTTACATATGTGAATCTATTAATGGTGTTGTCAAAATGCTCAGTCTTTAATATTTGTTATTTTCAAAAATAAAGATTCTTAGTTTGATATCATACTAGATATTATTTCTAAAAAAATGCAGTGGTTATCTTTAATTTTTTTAACCTCTGGGTAGATATCTCTATTTAAAGGCATCTATGCCAATTATTATACTTCTACTTCTAAAATTTTTGGTTCACAAAGGGCAGATCTAGTCTTAGTAACTTAACCTGTTATTACCATTTTTTTGACTTTAACATTTATAGTAGCATCTAACTTTCTAAAATAACTTAGAAATGTCCCACTTTCTTTACATCAGTGATTTTTCCAGGCAATGGACATTTATAGCATTGAAATTTCAAAATGTATTTAAAACAATTTTTAAAGATTCTTAAAGATCCCCTTTCCTATTCTATATTTACATGTATCATTCTCATGTATGTTTTATGCTTTTATTATAAGTTTGAATCATATAATATTGCCATTTTTATACATTAAAAATGGCTAAATATTAGCTATTTCAAATGGTTCAACCTAATATGTACGTAAATATCCTTAAGTAATATAATACTGGCTTGTATCTTCATTCTCTCAAAATGTGTATCAATGGCTTCTTAGTATATTTTCAACTTGGTTTTTGCACAATTGTTTCTAAGAATTACTTCAAGTCTCGTTCATTCATTTTAGTTGCATTATTAATATCTCATTTTATGAATAAAAGCATGTATTACTTATTTCTTCCCAAGTCTAGAATTAGATTTCATCTCTTTTTATAATTTATAAAATTGTGTAATTGTAAGTTTCTCCTTGTACACATTTGTTTTACTTCTTCCTTTCCAATCTGGAAAATGTTTATTTTTCTTGCTTAATTACCCTGGTTAGTATGTCCAGAACAATGTTGAATAGAAGTGGCAAAAGGGGACTCTGTGTCTTGTTCCTAATTGTAGGGGAAAGCATTCAGTTTTTCACCATTAAATGTAATGTTAGCTGTAGATTTTTAGAAATGCCCTTTATCAGATGGGGAAGTTCCCTTCTTTCATAGTTTGTTTTCCTAATGAAGCAGTGTTTTTGTAGAGATTACTTAAAAATATAATGAAATAGTGTTGGAATTTGGTAAATGCCTTTCCTGCATCTACGGAGATGATCATTTGTTTTTTTATCCTTTATTCTATCAATATTGTGCATTATTCAATATTCACATATTGAATCAGCCTTGTATCTCTGGGATCAATCTCACTTGCTTATGGTATATAATCTTTTTATTTATGGTGCTGGATTTGGTTTACTGGTATTCTGTTGAAAATTTTGACTCTGTATTTATAAAACATATTGATCTGTAACTTTGTTTTCTTGTGATGTCTTTATTGGTTTTGGTATCAGAATAAGATGACATCATAGAGTCAACTCACTCTGTGAATGATTTGAGAATTGTTTCTTCATCTTCTCTTTTTTGGAAGAGGTTGTGAGGGATTGGTGCTATTTCTTCTTTAAATGCTTAGAAGAATTCGCCAGTAAAGGCATCTGATCCTGGATTTTCTTTGTGGATAATTTTTTTAAAATTACTGATTTATTCTCTTTGCTTATTAAAATTCTATTCAGATTGCCTGTTTCTTCTTAAGTAAGTTTCAGTAGTTTGTACCTTTGTAGGAATTTGTTCATTTTATCTAGGTCATCTAATAGTATATAGTTGTTTATAGGATTACTTTATAATCTTTTCATGTCTATGAGGTCAGTTGTAATGTTCCTTCCTTCATTTCTGATTTTAGTCATTTGACTCCTCTCCTTGTCTTCTTGGTCAGTCTAGCTAAATGTTTGTCAGATTTGCTAATCATTTCATAGAATAAACTTTTGATTTTGTTGGTTTTCTCTATTGTTTTTCTATTTTCTATTTCATTTATGTCCACTCTAATCTTTATAATTTCCTTCTTTCTGCTTGCTTTGGGTGGAGTTTCCTCTTTTCCCCCCTAGTTTCTTACGGTAGAATATTAGGTCATTGATTTGATTACTTTCTTCTTTGATATAAATATTTCCAGCTGTATTTCTCTTTAAGCATCTCTTTATCTGAAACTCATGAAATGTGATATGTTGTGTGCTTATTTTCATTTGTCTTAAAGTATTTTCTAGTTTTCTTGTGTGATTCTTTCCTTGACCCATTGGTTATTGAGAATGTGTTTGGTTATAGTTTATGTGGTATATCTTTCTTCTACCTTTTAACTTTCAACCTTTTTGTTTCTTTGAGTTTATCTCTCAAAGAAAGCACATAGTTAGGTCATAATTGTGTTTTTTGCCCCCATTCTCCCAATATCTACTTTTCTGGGAGATGTTTATACCATTTACATTTAAGGTAATTATTGATAAGGTAGTTGAAATGTCACCTTGCTATTTGTTTTCTATATGTCTTTTTTGTTCCTCTATTTCTCCATTACTATCTTCTTTTGTGTTAATTTTTTTTAAAAGATTTTATTTATTTATTTGGTAGAGAGAGAGAGCATAGGCGAGAGAGAGTGAGCGAGAGTACAAGCAGGGAGAGCTGCAGGCAGAGGGAGAAGCAGGCTCCCTGCTGAGCAAGGAGCCCGATGCGGGACTCGATCCCAGGACCCTGGGATCATGACCTGAGCTGAAGGCAGCCACTTAACCGACTGAGCCACACAGGCGTCCCTGTGTTAATATTTTTGAGTGTACCATCTTAACCGCCTTTCATTTCTTTCACTATACTTATTATCTTGTTAGTAGTTTCCCAGGGTATTACAGTTAACATTTTATAACAGGCTAGTTCTAAATAATACCAACTTAATTTCAATAGTGTACAAAAACTTTGTACCTCTATAGTTTTGTTTCCCTCCCCCTTGTTATTGTCATTCTTATGGTGTTAGATGCCCCTTAACACAGATTTATTTATTTATTTTTGTTTGTTTGTTTGTTCTTGAGAGAGAGAGCCCAAGTGGAGTGGCAGAGGGAGAGCAAGAGAGAGAATCTTAAGCAGGCTCTAGGTTCAGCACAGAGCCCGATGTAGGGCTCCATCTCAAGACCCTGAGATCATGACCTGAGCTGAAATCAATAGTCAGACACTTAACCTACTGAGCCATCCAGGTGCCCTGACACAGATTTATAATGATTGTTTTATGTGGTTGTTTTTTAAATCAGGAGAGAAAAAATAATTACACCTAAAAAATACATTTATATTCTCTTTTATATTTATCTTTGTAGTTACTTTTAAAGGGGCTCTTCATTTTTTCATGTGCATTAGAGTTACAGTCTAGGGTCCTTTTCTTTCAGCATAAAAACTTACTTTAGTAGTTTTTATGAAGCAGGTCTACTAGTCACAATTGTCTCCAATTTTGCTTATCTGGGGATGTCTTAATAATTTTTGAAGAATAGTTTTACTGAAAAAATATTTGGTTGATAATAATTTTTTTCTTTTAGTGCTTTAAATATGTCATCCCACTGCCTTCTGGCTTCTGTGGTTTCTGATTAAAAATATGCTGTTAAGGGGCGCCTGGGTGGTTCAGTGAGTTAAGCGTCTATCTTTGGCTCCGGTCATGATCCCAGGGTCCTGGAATCGAGCCCCGCATCAGGCTCCCTGCTCAGCAGAGAGCCTGCTTCTCCCTCTGCCTGCTGCTACTGCTTGTGCTCTCTCTCTCTGTCAAATAAATAAATAAAATCTTTAAAAAAAAATATGCTGTTAATCTTGGGACACCTGGGTGGCTCAGTTGGTTAAGCGTGGACTCTTGATTTCAGCTCAGGTCATGATCTCAAGGTTGTAGGATCAGCCCTGTCTTGGGCTCCATGCTCAGCAGGGAGTCTGCTTCTCTCCCTCTCCTTCTGCCCCTTCCCCCATTTCCTCTCTCCCTCTCAAATAAAATAAGTAAATCTTTCAAAAATATGTTGTTAATCTTATTGAATATACTTTGTATCAGATGGATCATTTCTCTCTTGATGCTTCCATGATTTTCTCTTTGTCTTCCAACAGTTTGATAATGATATATCTAGTGTGGATCTCTTTGAGTTTATCCATCTCAGAGTTCTTGAGCTTCTCAAATGTGTAGATTAATGGTATTCATTAAATTTGAGAAGGTTTTAGTAATTATTTTTAAAAAAATTTTTTTTCCTCCTTTTTCTATCTCTTTCTTGGGATTCTTATTATACTTATGTTGGTACACTTGTGTGTAACACCTGTGTCCCACAGGTCTCTGTGTCTCTGTTTATTTTTCTGCATTTTTTTCCCTCTTTCTCAAACTAGGTAACCTCAGCTGACCCATCTTCATGCTCACTAGTTCTTTCCTCTGCTCCTTTGTATCTGCTGGTGAACTCCTCTAGTAAATTTTTGTTTTTACAATTTGTCTCCTTTCATATTCTCTATTTGCTGAGGCATCATTCTCATAATTTCCTTTCGTTCTTTGAACATATTTAAATTAGTTGATTTAAAGTCTTGTATGGGTTTACAATTGGCCAAGTTTCTGTGGCTGCTTCCCCCCACCGCCAACTGTGTATCAACCTATCAACTATAGTTTCTTTTTGTTGTTGTTGTTTTTGCATGTGTCAGTTTTTCTTTTTTTTTTTTTTTTTTGGTTAAAAACTGGACATTTTAAATAATATAATATAGCAGGTCTGGAAATCAGTCTTCCCTTTCCCTGGGTTTGTTGTTGCTTCTGTTTGTTGCTTCTTGCTTGTGTAGTGACTTTCCTGAATGAATTACATAAAGTCTGTATTATTGTCACATGTGGCACTGAAATCCCTGTTCAATTAACTTAGTGCTCAGCTAAGGGATTGAAGAGAGAATTTCTTAAATTTCTAGAATGAATAAGTTTTTCAGTCTTTGCTAAAAGCTCTGTATTTGTGTTGCAGTGTGCCTCCAATATGTAAGGGGGTAAGCTGTCTTCTTTAGTCACCACTCCCTGCTTGTGCAGAACTGGAAGGTCAAGCAGAGACAAGAGATTAGACCTGAACTCTTGGCCATGCACATAGCCCTTTGCATGTGCATGGGCTTCTAGATTTCCAGTAATATTTCAGAGCTTTGTAAAGCCCCCCATGGACATGTCATACTTCAACTTTTCTATTTTACTTTTTTGATTTGTTTGTTGTTTCTCCAACTGTTATCACTGCCTCAGGCAACTGCAATGTTAAGCAGTTGCCACTGATTGTTCCCAACAAACATCCCTAGAGAAAAGACTTTACACTGGATAAGCTCTGAGTCTGTTCAGGTCTTGCTCATGGGGTTTTCTAAGATATCGCTAGAAAGATTAAATAGTGACAGTTTCCTGAGGTTGGGGTTTTGTAAGAACTCCAGTCTCATTCTGATTTTTCCAATGGCTGCAGGCTGCTGCCTTTCACTGTTATTATGGATGTTTATTTTCAAGGTTACCACTGAGAGGAGGATGGGAAGAGAGGAAGTTAAAATGCCACAAAAACATGCTATTCTTACTGATATTCAGACAAAAAAAAAAATAAATCCTCCCTCTATTGTTACAAAACTTTGGTTAATTTATAGATTTCCAGAGAAGTTGATCTGGCACTCTTTGCTAGTGTTTTCATTGCTTTTATGGCAGAGAGAATTGTCAGTTATTCTTATTCTGTTATTCCTAATGACATCCTGCGATTTCTTTCATCATTGTCTTGCATTTTTTCCTATATACACTGCCATGTTTTAATTTATAACTAGTATTTCATGTTTGTGGCTAATATAAATGGTACTTTAAAAAACTTATTTTCAGTGTTTCATCACTAATATATAAGAATTGAATTGATTTTTATATATTTAACTTGTATCATGTAAAATTGTTAAATTCTCTTATCATTTCTTGTAATTTTTATGTAGATTCACTGGGATTCCCTAAGTAGACACTCATGTTATTCATGAATAGAGGCAGTTTTATTTCTTCCTTTCCCATTTGTGTGACATTTATTTATTTACGCTTTTTGAAAACTTGTCTTTACCCTGATTTATATATTAGATTATTTACTCACAGTTTTCCCATTTAACTATTTTTGCTGTGCTACCTGTTGTAATGTGGATATACTAATTTTTTCCAGTCATTATCTGTTTTCTGAATAGACAACTATGAGATATTTCTGGCATGAGCCATATCTATTTCCTTGATCTATTTATATTATTTAGACCTATTTTTGCCACATGAATATTTTTTCAAAGAAGAATCTTTTTATGAAATACTTATTCCAACGAATATCTATTGTTAAAGAATTGGTAACTAGCAAAGAAGTGAGTAAAATCTATTTTTTATGACTGTATCCTTGAAATATTTTGTGACATTTTCCCCAGAAATCAAAATCATAATTCTCTTACATGGAATGGATGATTCACATTAACTCTAGGTCTTTAGAGAACTTTTTCTAACTTTTTTGTTGGGAAAATTTCTTCAAATATGAATTCTGCAGTAGAGGATGTAATTGTTCTATGTTCATACTCCAAAACTTAAAACTAAAATGATTTTTAAAGGTCATAAAACACAGCCTCTTTATTTTATAGATGATAAAATATATTTCGTTATCCCTCTGCAGCAGAGCTTCCCTTTAACTATTATTAAAATATAGGAAGTGAATTCTCATTTATCAGCATTGAAATGTACACCTCCATTTCTACACCTTGGCCTGACTACCATCATCTTTCAGTTGTATTACTGTAATAGCTTAACTGGTCTTGCTACTTCTACTTCTCACTACTTCTATTCTTAACACTTTGAATAAACCTGAGATCATGTCACTCCTCTACTCTAAACCCTCCAGTGACTTCCTATTTCATTCAGAATAAAAATCAAAGTCTTTACAATAGGTTTGAAAGGTTTTTAATGATTTGAATCCCATTACCCCCAGCCAGTTACTTGTCTGACCTACTCTTCCAATAGCCTCCCTTCTATTCTGCCCCAGGAAGCTAGCTCCTTGCAGTTTCTCTCACATGCCAACCATATTGCCTTAGGGGTCTGTGCATTCATTGACTCCTGTCTGGAATATTTTGCCCCTACATATATGCATGATTCATTCCCATTCTCCTGTCAATACCACATTCTCAATGAGGCCTCTCTTGAACATACCATCCAAATTAAAAATCCAGTCTATGCTTTCCAAACTGGTCTAATTTTCCCAATTTATCATAGCATTTATCATGTTCTAGGATATTATATAAATTGCTCATTTACTATGTTCATCTAGCTGCTTGAATGCAAACTCCATAAAAAGAAGTTTTTTTGTTTGTTTTGTGCCTATTTTGTAAACCAATATATCCTTGGAATCCATGAAAGTGCCTAGCACAGAGGGGCCTTGGCAAGATGGCAGAGCAGTAGGAGACCTAAATTTCCTCTGGTCCCAGGAATTCAGCTAGATAGCTATCAAACCATTCTGAACACCTACAAACTCAACAGGAGATCAAAGAAAAGAATAGCAGCAATTCTATGAACAGAAAAGCGACCACTTTCTGGAAGGTAAGACGTGCGAAGTGAATCCGAGGCGATATATGGGAAGATAGACCATTGCGGGAGGGAGCCTCCGTCAGCCAGCTACTGGCGATAGAGCAGTGGAGCACAAAATCGGAAATTTTAGAAGTCTGCTCCGCTGAAGGACGTTCCTCCAGTGGCTAAGCAGGGGGTGGAACCCTCGCTGGGACAGTGTGGTCTCAGGACCCTCAGGGTCACAGAAAGACCGGGGGTGCCTGAGTGCAGCAGAGCTCCCAGGTATCAGAGCGGAGAAGCTGGCTTCAAAGATGGAGCCAAGGAGGGGGCTCTCCGCTCAGGGTTGCCATAAACTATGACCCAACAAGCGGCAGATCCAGGGAGACTCCCCTTCTTCCCCCGGAGGAGCGGCGTGGGAGCTCACCACAGGAATCTACTGGGTATGGAGACTCCAAACAGTGTCATATGCAAAAGATAGAAATGCTCAGTCACAGGCCGGGTGAGCAGGGAGTGCAGCCGGAGACCTGGGAGAGTGGAGTGATTGACTGCTTTTCTCTGGGGACTCACTGAGGAGCGGGGCCCAGAGCTCTCAGCTCCTATGGGACCAGAGATTGGGAGGCCGCCATTTTCATTCTCGTCCTCCAAAGCTGTACGGAAAGATTTCAGGGAACAAAAGCTATGAGAGCAAACCAGAGCAGATTACTTAGCCTGGCCCCTGGCAGGGGCGGGGCAATTCTGCCTCTGGCAAGGACATATGAGAATCACTGCAACAGACCTCTCCCCCAGAAGATCAGCAAGAATAGCCAGCCAAGACCAAGTTTACCGATCAATGAGAACAGCAAAACCCCAGAGCTAGGGGAATACAACACATAGAATTCATGGCTTTTTCCCATGATTCTTTAGTCTTTCAAAATTAATTTTTTAAATTTTCTTTTTCTGTTTTTTTTTAGTTGAATTTTTCTTCTTCCCTTTTCAACCAACATCTTATCAATCCTTTTTAAAAATCTTTTTTAATTTTCATTTTTACAGTCATATTTTATCCCTTCATTGTATTTAACCTTATTTTTTGTATATATATGTTTTGTTTTCTTTAAAATTTTGGGATACACTTTCTTCTAACAGACCAAAATATACCCTAAATCTAGTGTATGATGTTGTCCTAGTCTCCTGCCTGATCACATTTTTCTCTTTCTCTCTTTTTTTAAATTTTTTTTCATTCTTTTTTCAACCAACTTCTTATCAATTCCTTTTTTAAAATCTTTTTTAATTTTCATCTTCACAGTCATATTCCATCCCTTCATTGTATTTACCCTTATTTTTGTATATCTATAAGTTTTTCATTCTTTAAAACTTTGGGAGGCAATTTCTTCTAACAGACCAAAATACACCCAAAAATCTAGTATGGGGCTCTGTTCTATTCACCAACCTGATCATATTCCTTTTCTTTTTTTTTTTTTTTAATTTATTTCCCTTTCTTCTCCCCCTGGTTTCGGGTCTCTTCTGATTTGTTTAGTGTATATTTTTCTGGGGTCATTGTTACCCTGTTAGCATTTTGTTCTCTCATTCATCTCTTCTCCTCTGGACAAAATGACAAGACAGAAAAACCTCAAAACAAAAGAACAAGGAGCAGTACCAACTGCCAGGGACCTAATCAATATGGACATTAGTAAGATGTCAGAACTAGAGTTCAGAATGACAATTATAAAGATACTAGCTGGGCTTGAAAAAAGCATAGAAGATGCTAGAGAATCCCTTTCTGGAGAAATAAAAGAACTAAAATCTAACCAAGTCGAAATCAAAAAGGCTATTAATGAGGTGCAATCAAAAATGGAGGCTCTAACTGGTAGGATAAATGAGGCAGAAGAGAGAATTAGTGATATGGAAGACCAAATGATGGAGAACAAAGAAGCTGAGAGAAAGAGAGATAAACAACTACTGGATCACAAGGGGAGAATTCAAGAGATAAGTGATACCATAAAGTGAAACAACGTTAGAATAATTGGGATTCCAGAAGAAAAAGAAAGAGAGAGAGGTGCAGAAGGTATATTGGAGCAAATTATAGCAAAGAACTTCCCTAATTTGGGGAAGGAAACAGGCATCAAAATTCAGAAGGCACAAAGAATCCCCCTTAAAATCAATAAAAATAGGTCAATACCCCGACATCTAATAGTAAAACTCACAAGTCTCAGAGACAAAGAGAAAATCCTGAAAGCAGCTCAGGACAAGAAGTCTGTAACCTACAATGGTAAAAACATTAGATTGGCAGCAGACTTATTCACAGAGACCTGGCATGATATATTCAGAGCACTAAATGAGAAAAATACACAGCCAAGAATACTATATCCAGCTAGGCTGTCATTGAAAATAGAAGGAGAGATAAAAAGCTTCCAGGACAAACAAAAACTAAAAGAATTTGCAAACACCAAACCAGCCCTACAAGAAATACTGAAAAGTAACCAAAGAAAGAGCCTAAAAGTAACATAGACCAGAAAGGAACAGAGACAGTATACAGTAACAGTCACCTGACAGGCAATACAATGGCACTAAATTCATATCTTTCAATAGTTACCCTGAATGTAAATGGGCTAAATGCCCCAATTAAAAGACACAGGGTATCAGATTGGATAAAAAAACAAGACCCATCGATATGCTGTCTGCAAAAGACTCATTTTAGACCCAAAGACACCTCCAGGTTTAAAGTGAGGGGGTGGAAAACCATTTACCAAGCTAATGGACACCAAAAGAAAGCTGGGGTGGCAATCCTTATATCAGACAAATTAGATTTTAAACCAAAGACTGTAATAAGAGATGAGGAAGGACACTATATCCTACTTAAAGGGTGTATCCAACAAGAAGATCTAACAATTGTAAATATCTATGCCCCTAACATGGGAGCAGCCAATTATATAAGCCAATTAATAACAAAAGCAAAGAAACACATCAACAATAATACAGTAATAATAGGGGACTTTAACATCCCCCTCACTGAAATGGTCAGATCATCTAAGCAAAAGATCAACAGGGAAATAAAGGCTTTAAATGACACACTGGACCAGATGGACTTCACAGATATATTTAGAATATTCCATCCCAAAGCAACAGAATACACATTCTTCTCTAGTGCCCATGGAACATTCTCCAGAATAGATCACATCCTGGATCACAAATCAGGTCTCAACCGGTACCAATAGGATCCAATGGTACATTAAAAGGATTATTCACTATGACCAAGTGGATTTTATTCCTGGGCTGCAAGGTTGGTTCAACATCCGCAAATCAATCAATGTGATACAATCCATTAATAAAAGAAAGAACAAGAACCATATGATCCTCTCAGTAGTTGCAGAAAAAGCATTTGACAAAGTACAGCATCCTTTCTTGATTAAAACTCTTCACAGTGTAGGGATAGAGGGTACATACCTCAATATCATAAAAGCTATGAAAAACCCATGGTGAATATCATACTCAATGGGGAAAAACCGAGAGCTTTCCCCCTAAGGTCAGGAACACAGCAGGGATGTCCACTATCTCCACTGTTATTCAACATAGTACTAGAAGTCCTAGCCTCAGCAATCAGACAACAAAAAGAAGTTAAAGTCATCTGAATTGGCAAAGAAGAAGTCAAACTCTCACTCTTTCCAGATGGTGTGATACTTTATGTGGAAAACCCAAAAGATTCCACCCCAAAACTGCTAGAATTCATAGAGGAATTCAGTAAAGTGGCAGGATATAAAATCAATGCACAGAAATCAGTTGTATTTCTATACACCAAAAACAAGACAGAAGAAAGAGAAATTCAGGAGTCGATCTCATTTACAGTTGCACCCAAAACCATAAGATACCTAGGAATAAATCTAACCAAAGAGGCAAAGAATCTATACTCAGAAAACTATAAAATACTCATGAAAGAAATTGAGGAAGACACAAACAAATGGAAAAACATTCCATGCTCATTGAAAGAACAAATACTGTGAAAATGTCAATGCTACCTAGAGCAATCTACACATTCAATGCAATCCCCATCAAAATACCATCAACTTTTTTCAAAGAAATGGAACAAATAATCCTAAAATTTGTATGGAACCAGAAAAGACCCTGAATAGCCAAAGGAATGTTGAAAAAGCAAAGCAAAGCTGGTGGCATCACAATTCCGGACTTCCAGCTCTATTACAAAGCTGTAATCATCAAGACAGTATGGTACTTGCACAAAAACAGACATAGATCAGTGGAACAGAATAACGAGCCCAGAAATGGACCCTCAACTCGATAGTCAACTAATCTTCAACAAAGCAGGAAAGAATGTCCAATGGAAAAAAGTCTCTTCAACAAATGGTGTTGGGAAAATTGGACAGCCATATGCAGAAGAATGAAACTGGACCACTTCTTTACACCACACACAAAAATAGACTCAAAAGGAATGAAAGACCTAAATGTGAGACATGAATCCATCAGAATCCTTGAGAACACAGGCAGCAACCTCTTCGACCTCAGCCACAGCAACTTCTTCCTAGACACATTGCCAAAGGCAAGGGAAGCAAGGGCAAAAATGAACTATTGGGACTGCATCAAGATAAAAAGATTTGCACAGCAAAGGAAACAGCCAACAAAACCAAAAGACAACTGACAGAATGGGAGAAGATATTTGCAAATGACATATCCAAAATCTATAAAGAACTTATCAAACTCAATACCCAAAGAACAAATAATCCAGTCAAGAAATGGACAGAAGACATGAACAGACATTTCTGCAAAGAAGACATCCAAATGGCCAACAGACACATGAAAAAGTACTCAGCATTACTTGGCATCAGGGGAATCCAAATCAAAACCTCAATGAGATATCACTTCACACCAGTCAGAATGGCTAAAATTAACAAGTCAGGAAACGACAGATGTTGGCGAGGATGCGGAGAAAGGGGAACCCTCCTACACTGTTGGTGGGAATGCAAGCTGGTGCAGCCATTCTGGAAAACAGTATGGAAGTTCCTCAAAAAGTTGAAAATAGAGCTAACCTACGACCCAGCAATTGTACTACTGAGTATTTACCCCAAAGATACAAATATAGTGATCGGAAGGGACACATGCACCCCAGTGTTTATAGCAGCAATGTCCACAATAGCCAAACTATGGAAAGAGCCTAGATGTCCATCAAAAGATGAATGGATAAAGAAGATGTGAGATATATATATATATATAATGGAATATTATGCAGCCATCAAATAATGAAGTCTTGCCATTTGCAACAACGTGGATAGAACTAGAGGGTATCATGCTAAGCGAAATAAGTCAATCAGAGAAAGATAAGTATCATATGGTCTCACTGATTGGAGGATTTTGAGAATCAAGACAGAGGATCATCGGGGAAGGGAGGGAAAAATGAAACAAGATGAAACCAGAGAGGGAGACAAACCATAAGAGACTCTTAATCTCAGGAAACAAACTGACTGTTGTTGGAGTTGAGGGAGGTGGGAGGGATGGGGTGGCTGGGAGATGGACATTTGGAAGGGTATGTGCTATGGTGAGTGCTGTGAATTGTGTAAGACTGATGAATCACAGACCTGTACCCCTGAAACAAATAATACATTATATGTTAATAAAAAAAATTTTTTAAAAAAGTGCCTAGCATGTAATAGGTTCACAATAAATACTTGTTGAATTAATGTATAAAAGAATAAAACCACCTTGACAATTTAAAGCCATGATTCTGGCTTTGACAAAAGCAAAGCATTCATCATTTTTGCTTTCAGTTGTATTAGGCCTTTCAAAATCACAAATGATTATCTCTTATTTTTCATGATCTGTATTTTCTGGGTTATTTGAGATAAAACGTTTAACAATGGGCCATTTTAAATTCAGGGTGTAGAAATAGAGCATGGGTTATAAAGGATGTGGATTGGATGTGAATAGGTGAAGAAATAAACGAGAGGTAGATCTAGCTTCCTTCATTTAGGAAGACAACATTACCTCTTACATCAGAAAGAAAATTCATATCATGACTAATTTCCTTTATTTGTCTTCCCTACTCCCCAGACAAAAGCACACAGCACACATTGACTTAACTGTATTCATATCTGTTCTTCCTATCTTTCCTCCTATCTCCAAGAAAGGCATATCCTTCCTTATGCCATTCCCTTTTGCGTATCTTTAGATCATGGATCCAGGTCAATTTATCAAGTTTTCTAGATGGCCAATCCACCAATGGATATTTTATCACATTTTCTTATTTCTTTTAATTATACATTTTAAAGTAAACTGTGTTGGGGGTTTAAAAATTTCTATAAAGTTTTATAGTATTTTTTGTTTTGTCTTCATCATACCGCTTTAAGAAATAATTAGTTTGCACTTGTTTCAGCTGCCTGTTTCTGGACAGATAGGATAGGACAACTCTCCTTACAGAAAAGTCAGAGCAGGAGGCTGCATAGTCCACCTTTTTCCTGTGGACCTCAGGTTGTAGGGTGTGCAAAAGCCTGAGATAGAGGGGTGGAGAGGGAAAGCCCATAAATATATTTTTTCTTAAAGTATATTGATTCAAAATATCTATACTTATGAAAAAGTATATATAAAATATTACTGGTTACTTTCTTAAATATCCTTCAGTATAAATATATATATATATATATATATATACACACACATGCACACACACACATTTACACAGACACATACTCTTTTTATGCCAAGTGTCACCCTCTTTGCTCATTCATCCTCTTGCTTCTGAGATCAACATCTCAGACTATTCAGTGTGCTAATTCTACTCTGCATCTTTTATTCATCAGATATATCCTTACTCTGCCCTAGTTTCTTCCATGTTACCACCAAGAAGCTGGAGCAAAGATAGGTCAAATATTCTTTTTTTTTTTTTAAAAGATTTTATTTATTTATTTGACAGAGAGATAGAGAGCACAAGTAGGCAGAGAGGCAGGCAGAGGGAGAGGGAGAAGCAGGCTCCCCGCGGAGCAGGGAGCCTGATGCGGGACTCGATCCCAGGACCCCGGGATCATGACCTGAGCCGAAGGCAGCCGATTAAGCAACTGAGCCACCCAGGCGCCCGGTCAAATATTCTTTAAAACTCTATCATCAAGACAAAATAAAAGGAGTACAGCTTAAAAAAAAAAACCACATTTGAGGAAATGGTCATTTGATAAGTTGGCCATTGCTCTAAATTTAATTAAAAACCACTTAATTATTGAATTGGTACAAGAAGGTACAATCACATCCCCTTTTGTGTTCCCATGATCCAAACTCTAGCTAGAATTTTGCCATTTTAATCAAGTTTTTCTCATTATTGTAAGCATAAGAAAAAAGCCCTTAGAGGTAGTAGTTTCCTTAGGTTTTTCTGTTCCCACTCTCTTGGACTTATCTGTTATTAAATCCTAAATAAATATTTGCTAAATGAATCAATAAAATAATATTAAGTGGTTTAAGGTTGATAGCTACTTACACCTTGAAAGTTCACCTAATTCAGTGAAGAGTGGGCTTTGAATCTGGCTTGTCTTTGAAGAATTCTCAGGAGATAATGGAATTTGAGACTGAGGTAGAATGCCATTGATATATGTGAATAACTCAGAATTTATGAGTAGGAGGTTTTCAATTTATCCTCATTTACTGGAGATTTTCTAGACCAGGCATTAATCTAAGTTTGGAGATGACCCAAAGTGATACTCTGGAGCTTGGAGACAGAACAGGGGGGATGACAGAACAGGTGGGGAGTCTTTCTCGTGGCAATGCAAATGCTCTGGAAATTGCAGTTGAAAGTAGATGACAATCAAATTTAGCGCTGATAACATGATAGATTTATAGGTTTATAAACTAGAAAGAAATTTGATTTGGAGAGTTATGGAATGAATAAGTCACAGGGATGAAAAGTACAGCATAGGGAATAGAATCAATGGTATTGTAATGCGTTTTATGGTGACAGATGGGAGCTACACTTGTGGTGAGCATTGTATAACATATAGAGTTGTCGAATTATGATGTTGTACCCTTGAAAGTAATGTAACATTGTATGTCAGCTATATTCCAATTAAAAGAAATACTAAACAAATTTTTTATTTGACCCACAAATTAGGCCAGTAAATAGGCTGGGCACATACTCACTTTGACTTAAATTCTGCAGTGTCTGTGGAGGTAACTATGACTATTAATTATTATGTGGAACAGGCAAAACATATGTTGGTCTGTAGGAGTTCGAAAGGGCTCTGATATAAATATGATTGAAAATTTTATAGCTTTAAAGGAATTTCACTTGCATGTTTGTCAGCCTCTGCTTGGAAAACTGCGACTTTTTATATTATGTATATTATATGTCCTCTGCAGGATTAGAGCAGTTTGTTGGAAGAATGCAAGATTTTCGATTTTACCAAGTGGCACTTACAAACAGGTAAGTGAATGTGGTGTTGTAGATCTCAAGAGGTGTAAGAATAATTCCTGAATTCGCTTAAGTAAGAGTTACAAAAGATTATATTATTTTCATCTTTACAGCATTTGACAAATATCACCCAATTAATGTTTACAGTGTTTGCTTTGGCTTAGTCTATTGTTGTTATTCACTAGTGCTACTCTGTTGGGTAATTCCTTATAATATGAAATTGATGAAATTCTTTACACAGGATTTTCTCTAAGGAAACTAGATTTTTGAACAAGTTGTATTATAGAATTTGGGGTACATTGTTTTAAATGTTCTATATGAAGTAGTTTCTGATATGTAAGAAACTGCTCTATCTGCCTTTTAAAATTGCTTTGTTGAATTTGTAAGTACTGAGAATTTAGAACAATGAAAATGATTATTTTGATACATGGGAAAGTCTCAAGAGACTGAGCTATTAGACTTGGAGACAAGAAGAATGAGTATTTTTGTTATATATTTTTCTATTTCCAGTGAACAAAAATTATATAGACTTGGACTAGTGTTAATCAAGTATTTCCTCAACTTGAGAGTAGGTGGGGAATCTTTCCTAGGGTTTCTTAAAGACACATAGATTTTCATTCTCTTCAGAAAAGTTCAAGTGAAATTCTGCTTAGATGTCCTCTGAAGTTTCTTTCCCAAGTAATGATTTGATTGTGTAATAGTATATTGTTGTATGGATTTGTTGATGTGGTTTACTTCTATTAAGGATCAGAAAGAATGATGTTTATTCATATTTCTTAAAGGAAGATGCAGATTAGTGTGGTGAATTTCCAAATGACAGGAGTAGCTCTTGTCAATTTGAGGAGCCTTGCTCCTGAGGCGCTGCTATGGTCAGTGGTATGTCCATTAGAATTATAAACTTTCTTTACTAATTACTTTACTAATTAGTAATTACTAAATTTACTAATTAATTCAAGTAATGTAAGTAATTTAGTAATTACTAATTTACTAAACCTATTATTAGGGAGATTCCCTGCCAGCAGTCTCACTATCCTTTAAATCACCTCTGTCTAAAATTCTGTTGCAATAATTTGGGGGGGGTTGATGAGGTTTTTCCTGGGGGCCAAGATATCACTTTTAGTCCCATTCAAAACCTGGTTTTGTTACGGAACCTGGACTGGATCGCCCGATGGAAGAACCAAGCAGTGCCTAGAGATCTTGGAGGATAGGAGGTTTATTTAACACTGGCGGGCTCTGAGGAGAGTGGTGTCCAAAGGTCTGAGCCCTGAGCACAAACAAAGGGGGCAATTTATACACTTCTACTTCCACATACTTGGCACTAAGCACGTGCACGAAGTGGGGCAGGGAGAAGGACCCGGATTGGTGCACGCGGGAAGCGGGGCAGGGAGAAGAACCTGGAAGAGCCCCGGGGCAAGGACTGGGACTCTCTTGCTGGCTCAGTCGGCCATCCTAGGACACAGATTTTCCTCATCAGTATCAGTTGGAAAATATCAAAAAGATTTAAAGAAGAAGGTATGATTTCATGTGATTTAGTGAATGGGAAAAACCGCCGGACCCATCCGCCCCACTGGAATCTGAGAGAAGAAGCCTGGTCTCCCTAGTTAGACCTCGGTTACTGGTGTTGGCCTACCTGAGATGTCTGGAAAAGTATTATGGCAAAGAATGCCTATAAATAGAATGACTAATTCTGACCTAGAACAGGAATATTGCCCTTAATGGAAAAATTAAATATGTCTGCCTGGAATTGGCATTATTCTTTGGCTCTTGGCAGCTGCCAGGTGATCTGAAGCCGCTGAAGGACTTTAGGGGGCCCAGATCTGTACTGATGAGTCCCAGGAAACTACTGACAAATGGTCTTGGCCTCAGTCCCTTTACTTAAAACAACAGCAGATAAAATGGTACTTGTTTTTTATTTCTTTCCCATGGATGAATTGGAGACACTATCTATAACCCTTAGTATTTTCAGTTCACTTTCGGGGTAAGTCAGTTTAACAGCCTAAATGAATGTTACCTTTCTTTTTCATCACAAATAGGTACAATAAAACATTATGGTAGTTAAACAAATGTCTCAATAATCAGACAAGGGCTCGCCCATGCTTCTCAATGTAAAAATAAACGCTTAAGAACTTACTGTTTCTAATATCCATTTTATGAGTATGTTTGTTTGGCCAGGAATGAGTTTGATTTTATGTCATGTTTAGAAAATAATTAAAATTAAATGGAAAGTCATCAAAGCATTAAAATAGTGATATTCATTTGTAACAACCCTTGGAAGTTCTATTACTGCTGAGCTATTTGTCCTTATAGTCTGTTTCTTACACCAACAGGGAGATTCTGGAAGTTTTTTCTGGAGATCTGTTCAGATTGCATATCCAGTCACATTGCCGCTGCCCTGGCAGCCACCCTAGGGTCCATCCTTTGGGACAGCGGTACTGCATTCCTAATGACGCAGAAGATACCACCACTGATAGGGTGTTACGGCTGAATCCTGAAGCCCATCCTCTTTCTTTTGTCAATGATAATGATATTGGTACTTCCTGGGTTTCACAAGTGTTTACCAATATTACCCAGCTTCATCAAGGAGTGACTATTTCAATAGATTTGGAAAATGGACAGTATCAGGTAATTTGAAATAATGGGGTATATTAGTTTCCTGTAACTGCCACAACCAATCACCACTAATTTAATGGCTTAAAACAACAGAAATTTATTCGCTCACAGTTCTGAAGATCAGAAGTACAAAATGAAAGTATTGGCAAGGCTATTCTCCCTCCAGAGGCTCTAGTGCAGAATCCTTCCTTGCTTCTTCCAGGTTCTGGTGGCTCCTGGTGTTCCTTGGTTTATGGCTACATAACTCCCATCTCTGCTTCTGTTTGCAGGGACCTTCCTCCTTGTTTCTCTGTGTCAGTTCTTTTTCCTCGTTCTGTTGTAAGGCCCAGCCTTCATCCAGGATGATTTCATATTCAGATCCTTAACTCAATTACATCTGCAAATACCCTATTTCCAAAGGTCACATTCACAGGTACCAGGAGTTAGTACTTGAACGTACATATTTGGGGATGAAATTCAATCTACTACAAGGTGAATTAGGCGATTGAACATTACTTCACTAAAGTAGTGTATAATAATGTATGAAATAAAAATATCTAAAAGAAAATATGAAGGGCCTATTTTTTTAGATATTTGTATGAAATCATATGAGATATCAAAAATTAATTCTTTTTATTATTAAGTAGTACAGATTAATAAAAACTGAGGTGCTTATTCTAGCTAACTACTTAAGAAGAACATATATAACAATTATGTCATGGAAGTAAGGTTCTTTTTCCATGTCTTTATATCAAACTTAATATTAATTTGCACTTAATTTATAAAATCCTTGAGAAGGGATGGATATGCAATGGTAGAATGTGTTACTTTTACTATAGGGCTATGAAGTCTCTGGATGTCTGATAAATATTTGATAATTATCATTATGAGGAAGTAAGCTATTATATTTGAAACTAACAAGTCCCTGGTTTGATTTATACTGATGGGTCAAACTTTAAAGACAATGATTAACTTATCCATTTTCAGGTGTTTTATATTATCATTCAATTCCTTAGTCCACAACCAACAGCAATAAGGATTCAAAGGAAGAAGGAGGACAGCCTAGATTGGGAGGACTGGCAATTTTTTGCTAGAAATTGCAGAGCTTTTGGAATGGAAAATAATGGAAAATTGGAAAATCCTGATTCTGTCAACTGTCTTCAGCTTTCCACGTATGAATATTTAACAAATAATTATATTTGAAGGAGTTCATTTTAATAGACTAATGGGTTAATAATAAGCAACATGTAGACTAACTCATTAGGCTGGAAGAGACTTCCCTCCACCACCAACCTTCTTGAGGCAGATTCTTCTAAGACTCCCCCACAACTTGAGTTTAAAATTGCATTTAAAGTTCTTATAAAAGATTTGAGAGTATCTCTTGTTTATAGTCTCATTTGGGCTTTATAATCTGATTTTCAGATTGTTTTAGCAAGTTATCTATATTAATATAATTTTAGTATGCCCTCAAGGAAATGTTTTACTAAACTTTTCTATGATGCAATTATATTGTTTGCACATGAAATATCTGAGATATGTTTGTTTTCCCAGAATGGAGAATTTAAGCTGTTACTAATATTGGGTAGTAATGTCTCAAAGTTGTGACTCTGCTTTGTTAAAAATATGAATAGCTTTTCATGACTTCAGATTTCTTTCATCAACAGTTTTACTCCATATTCCCATGGTAACGTCACATTTAGCATCCTAACACCTGGACCAAATCATCGGCCTGGCTACAATGACTTTTATAACACCCCATCTCTTCAAGAGTTTGTAAAAGCCACACAAATAAGACTTCATTTTCAGGGACAGTACTATACAACTGAGACTCCTGTCAGCCTCAGGCACAGATACTATGCAGTCGACGAAATCACCATCACTGGGAGGTAACGTTCATTACCAAGCTTTGATTGCAGTGTCCTTTTCACTATGAGTTTTGTTTTCAATGAGATTTTTGCCATACTTATTTAAAAATACATTAAGATTTAGAGCAAGCCAGATTCCAAGTTTCACATTTTGAAATGGTTTCTTACTCTAAGATTTTTTGGAAAGATCTGTATGTAATTCTTTTCTGTATGTAAGACCACACTGTTATAGAATCAATTTTCAAATGTTAAAATTGGGTTTAGAAGGTATGATACCCTGAATCGGGCTTGGAAATAATTTACCAAATGTTTTGCTAGGTTTTTTCTGGAACATAATTTTCAAGTATTCTTGAAATCAGAGAGCAGGAACTAGATTTCAAGTTACAACTATACTACCAGCTAGTTTGTAAGTATGGGGCTTGGTCTCCCCGAGTTCACAATTCACAATTTTATGGGGGATATTTGTCTTCCTAGGAAGAAAAATCTAATATTCCCTAAATAATTTATAAACATCTGACTATAATTGAGAACACTGCTCACACAATATCAAAACATGGTTAGCTGGGGATATTCTCTGTTATGGAAATGGTACATATAGATTATATTTAGAATCAAGTTGTGCTAGAAGAGTGATATGCTCTGTAAATAAAGTACATCTTTAAAAACAGACCAGAATACCAAATAAGTATTGTTTGTTTAGTAATAGCGTAAGGTAAATAATAATACTATTAAATATTCACCATGTAATTTTGGGGAAAAAAAAACCCAAATAATTGAAATATGTTAATTTCATTCTGCAGTTTATTTTAAACTTTATAGTTTTAATTGTGTCTCTAACAGTTTCAGTAAATGCCTTTCCTGGCAAGTTTGCCACATAGTTGATATAAGTGGAAACAACCCTCGACTCCTTTCCCAGGGAGGCTTGAAAATTACCTTCTCAGAACAATGTGATTTGGATATTGATGACACTTTATCCAATACTTTAGGATTAATTAAAAACTTTCATGAACATCTATATGATAAACGAGAAACTGAATTTTGTGTTGATTAGCATACTTGACTTCCTTTTTGGATCCACCCAGTGGATATATTCACAGGCCCTTAAATATATTCATAGTTGAGTTGACTTAGGAGTTGTCTGATGTTCCTGTTCACAGATGTCAGTGCTATGGTCATGCTGATAAATGTGACACAACAAGCCAGCCCTATCGATGCCTCTGCTCTCTGGAAAGCTTCACCCAAGGACTTCATGTGAGTTCTCTGTTAGATGCATGAAAATCTTAAAAAAAAAAAAAAAAAAAAGTGGGGGAGGAGAGAGGGAGGTGGTGAAATGGTGAATATAAATTTTTTAAACTTAATTTTGGTCTACCTTCTGGGTATGAATAAAAATAAATAGATATGAGCCTGAAATATCAATTATTTCAGGAAATTTTTGGTAGAAAAAAGAAAAGCCATCAAAAAGATGAAAATGTCATTTTTAAAAATAAACTCTATCAGAAAAATAACACCTAAGATTGAAACTTGGGGTTTTATTTTACTTTTTTGTCTTTGTTTCATCAGCATTTTCATGTTTTATTAAACAATTTTTAAGGTGTCTGGATAGAATGGCACTAAAAATAAGGGTCTGAATCCAGCATCTAAAGAGTATTTATACAAAGGTGTCTATGCAGCATAAGAGTCTTTGCTCTTTTGATGCAGAGAGATCTTTATGAATTTGTGGCAATTAAGTTGAATTCATTGCTGATATCAGTAATTTTAATTAATTTGAAAATCTATAGTAAAATGACTCAGATTATGTTACTTTTGTTTGTCTATGGTGGTCAGGGGAAGTTTCATAGTTGAAGTAGAGATTTAGCCACATCTTTAAGAAAAAGGGGTAAATGGAAAAGAAATTGAGAGGTATTCATTTAGAAATATCCAGCATCAACATCAGTAACAGCTGATATGAAAGCAAGTACAGCAGCAGTAACAATCATACCAGTAATAAAAAATAAATAGTATGGAGTCTTTGGTAAGTGATATTTAAGGCAATTGATGTCAATTTGGAAAAAAAAAGTTAAAGCCCTACTTCATGGCATGTATAGAAGTAAGAAGGTGACTTAAAGACTTAAATGTAAAAATAATTGTAAATCTATTAAAGTAAGGATTAAAATAAAATTTCTAAATCTAAAGCTAGGGACTTTATAAGCAAAACAAATACAAATAGAAACAAAGAAACGTATCAGAGCCATGAAGAAAATTATTGACATATTTTGTCATATACATATTTAAAATTCTTTACAGTGTAAGGACTAATTAATTGGATGAACTTGATTGATTCATTCTTATTCAGCCATAGTTGTGTGTTTAATTTTTTCCCAACTTGATTGGTTCTTGATTTTAAATTTAAAGTGATACTTATTATATTTTTTCTGGTGTTTTCTTCTTTTGATTCTTTGAGACTCATATTTCTCTTTCCTTGCAATCAGTGATTTCTTTTATTAACCTCACAATGTAGCACAGTCTCATAGATTCCTACTTGACTTGTCTCCTAAGCCTTGCCCTGTATGTGTGTTTAATTAGTCACTTCACTTTTCTCTGTCGCTTTTTTTAAAGATATCATGGAACATCTTGTTTTTAAAAAACCATCTATCAAGATTTTAGGAACTCCATTTCTGTCTTCTGAGATTCTTAATCTGATCTAATTTGTTTCCAGTGACAACATTAGTGCATATAGTTCAGTAGCAAGAATATTATCTACAATGCAGACTTCCTCTAGCACATTTAGGATGTAGTCCTGGCCCTCAGTTTCAACTCAGTCTTTGATTTGGTTACAGCTTTCTTTCTTTCTATGTGCTCAAGCCAAAACTTTTATGTTCTAATTCAGATGTTCCTTTGAACTTACTCTCCAGATCATTGCTTTATATTGCTGATCTTTTAATTTATACGTTTAGTCTTCATCACTGGTTGATAATTGCTTTGAAGGGAGGAATCTTTTACATTTTTTTGGATTTCTAACATCGAGAGGCTTTGAATTTGGTCTGATTAAAGTATCATGAGAAAAAAAATCTTTTTAAAAAGCATTGATTTTAGTATGTTTGATTGTGTGGCTTATCATATTGTCCCAGAAAGGAAATTAATTGGATGAACTTGATTGATTCACTCTTTATTCAGCCATAATTGTGTGTTTAAGTTTTTGCCAGTTTGATTTGTTCTTGATTTTAAAGTTAAAGTGACATTTTATTTTATTTTTCCTAGTGTCTTCTCCTTTTGATTCTTTAAAATAGACACTTCCCTTTTCCTTGCAATCAGTAATATCTTTTATTAACCTCACCCCTCCTCCCCAAACTCACCAAGAGCTCAGTTAAAAAACACTCTGGGATGAATTTAGTAAGGCACCTTGATCTGAATCTATACGGTATATGCAAATTAAGGACTGGGTGATGCTTTCATATGATATATTGTTTCCTGAGCTTCTCTGGCTTTATTTTGACTAGTTAGTTCTCATCCCCTCAAACCCTACACCCATCTCCCTTTTCCTTTTGATATCCCATCCCATTTTTTCCTCTTTCTCTCTCTCTAATTGCTCACAGTTGAGTGATTGATATTTTATGATTCTTGGATGATTTCATGCTTCCCCTTAAAAATAGAGCCATTAAATGAATCAAGGCTCATGATTGGTTTCAGAAGTCAAGTTGGGATTTTCAGGCTTGGTCTCAGGTGGTGACTGTTGGATTATGAACTAGCAAAATAATTAACTATAATTTAGGTTGAGAATACATTTTAATGCTTCTTATTTAGACATTAAGCGTCTTTTAGAAACAAAGGTAAAAAGTTGACTTTTTTGTTATTTTCTTCCTTGACATATTTTGATAATTTATGAATTTAGCCATAAATAAAAAAGCAACAAATATCATTCACTTAGCAAAGTTTGGCAAGTGTAGTTGAAGGGAAAAAGTCAATAGACTGTTGAATGATTTCTCAGTCCTATGATATTTCCAATAATGTGTTGAAAATGAGAAATGATTTTATAAAGCATTCATAAGTATGACATTCTCTTATTGTTATTATTCAAAGTATTTTAATACATGTGGGACTTACATATCTGAAAAATGTATCTTATAATAATTTGAAAATATACTTATTCAAATTCTTTTCACATTGTTCTACTTTTTAAAATAATAAGTTTGAATATAAGCCACCCATTTTCTATTGGAACCAATGTTCTTTTTAAAGATCTGGACATAATCCAAAAAGAATGTCTTCAATTTCACAGTATTATGCTAACCATTAATAATATTACTCAATAAACAGGGCTTTTGTGAATTGCATTACAGCCATTTGGCAAACAGATGAAAACGTAAGCCTTGAGAATATGCCAGTTCTTGGCAATTGGCAGTTCTATAAGAAAGTGTTCTTAGCGGAAGTGAAAATGAATGAAGTTGGGAGAAAGGAATAGAATGGTAAATTCAGAAGCAAGTTCTGATACATAGCCATTCCAGGGAATTTTCTACATAAAGCATTCTTTAGTTTATAAAGTTGCTGTCACAAACTGGTGGTCCACAGGTGGGAACAGTGTTTAAATAGTTTGTTATTCAGTTTCCAAAAAAAAAAAATTTCCCTTCGCCTCCTCCTCCTATTCCTCCCTCCTCCTCCTGCATCTCTGGCTTATATTAATCAGAAAACAATCCAACACTATGCCTACGTTTCCCCATGACAGCCTAACGCAAGGTAACAATTACCCTCTTTGGAGCAGTATCACTCTTTGGTTTGCTACCATATTCACTACTATCTGTAGTCTTATATCTGGGTGACCTCACTTATGTTAATACCTGGCCCTCTTAATAGATTAAGACTTACACTAAGAGCTAGAATACATGATTAATTATTCTGGGAATAGCAAGACTGACTAATTCATAACTCCATTGGTATATCCTATTCCTTTTATCCAGTCATAAAATTAAAAACAAACAAAACAAAAACCCTTAAGAAAGACTTACTGAAGACCCCACTGATCCTGAGTTACACCTCAAGCCACACTTACTTTTTTCTTAAATATTTCATTGTATTTTGTGATACCTAAAACATCTACCTTGGAGAGGCTCAGTGATTCTCCTCAGTGCTACTGCATAGGAACTCTGACATATTTTGGTATTGTATTGGCAGTTGTAAGTATGTACACACCATATTAATGTATGGTGCATACCATAAATGATAATTGCATATTTCATTAATAGAGAATAATTTTAGAGTATTTGTGACATTTCTTCTCTAGAAATGACTGAAACCGTGAATAATTTACTGGTTCCACTTTAGGATTCATCGAGAGCAAAACAAATCCCAAAAGACTATATGCTGTTCAGTAACTTTCAAGCAGAATTGAATGTTTCAAAGCAGAATTCAGGATTACATGGCATTTCACTCTTTGTGAATCATTTGATAAGAAACACATATATTCTTTAAATAATTAATTTTTGGATAACAGATAATCACTGTTACTTGTATACATGTATTTTAAAATTTAAGTGAATTTTTTATTTTGAGATAATTGTAAATTCATGTACAGTTGTATGAAATAATACAGATTTCTTGTACCCTTTTCTCAATTTGAACCATGATAATGTCTTGCAAAACTAGTGATTTTTCTTTTTAAGCAACTTTCCTGAAATGATTTGCATACAATAAAATGTACCCATTTAAAAATGTATAGTTTGATGAGTATTAGCAAATATATACTCTTGTGTGATCATCTCTATATTCAGGATTGGAATATTTTTGTCTCCAAATATTCTCTTGTACTCCTCTGCAGTCAATGCCTCCTCCCCAAACTTCAATCCCAGGAAACCACCAATCTGCCTTCTGTCACTATAGATTTGTTTTGCCTGTTCTAAAATTTTATATCATGGAGTTATACAACATGCATTCTTTGGTACATAGGTTTCTAAAACTCCTCCCCTCCCCACTGCTAGTCCCCTCGCCTTTTTTTTTTTTTTTTAAATAATTTCCTAACTACTTGTGCTATTAGCTTTATTGTAATAATGTATCTCTGGTTCACCTGCTCAAGAATTCCATTATAACTATCAAAAAGTATGCTTCAAGTCTTAGATACAGAATACAACCTAGGAATTGGAGGCTTAGGTGTGTATATTATACGTCAACTAACATGGTTGCATAGTTACAGTATACCCATTACTCCTCCTCTTCTCTTTACCTATTCTAAGAATTCAAGTGTTGATAGAACCTAGCTTTAAGGAATGTGTTATCAGTTGAAACCTGCATCTTTATGATTTTTCATTTTCATTTTCCTTTAATTTCCATAATCCTTTAGTTATGTTCATCTTTCAGGGGCTCTTGGCTAAGAGTGATGCAATCACCAGTCCCTCCGCCAAACACCGGCACTTTGTTGGCTACTTAGCTATTCTTTCATCATTTTGTGACATCATTACCTGAAAGGGTGGCCAAGTGTTCACAGAGCAATTTATTAGTAACCATGAATACTTCTCTTATTCTTTGGCTCTGATTTGTGACCCTTTTATAGCATTAATCATGGCTTTTATGAATTAACTACAATCAAGCTATCAGTATGCATTTTTGTTAGTATTATAAATAACAGAGCCAGCTTAAAACATTTTATATAATAGGCCCTTCTACCATTCAATAATTTGAATGGTGCCAACATCACACTCTACAATGCTTATTATGTAAATTAATATTTCCTGTTATTTTAGAAAGTGTGTTCCTTTAGAGCACTACAGTCCAAAAGTATGAGTCATCATGACTAACTTGAGTCATATTTTTATTACACATCAAGCTTTGCCAGTAATGTTTTTTGTTTGCTCACAGAAAGATCTTACTCTAAATATATTTCACTTTATACTCTAATCTTGTAAATGCTAATGAATTAATTTTTTTATGTAACTAGCATTCAGACAGTTCATATTATAGAATCTATTTTAGATGTACATTTAGTGAGTCAAGGTCTAGAATTTCATTTCCTCTCTGGCACATGGTGATATTATTATTATTAATCCTTGCACTAGTTATTCCATGTTCATAGACAGGAGGACTCCATATTGTCAAGATGTCTGTTCTTCCTACATTTATCTATAGCTTCAATGTAATCCTAATCAAAATCATAGAAAGTTATTTTGTGGATATCCACACATTATTTCTTTTTTTTTTATTAAGTTCAATTAGCCAACATATAGTACATCATTAGTTTTTGATGTAGTGTTCAGTGATTCATTAGTTGTGTATAGCACCCAGTGCTCATCATGTCATGTGCCCTCCTTAATACCCATCACCTGGTTACCCCTTCCCTCCACCCCCCTCCCTTCTGTAACCCTCAGTTTGTTTTCCGGAGTCCAGAGTCTCTCATGGTTTGTCTCCCTCTCTGATTTCTTCCCATTCAGTTTTCCCTCTCTTCCCCTATGGTCCTCTGCACTATTCCTTATATTCCACATATGAGTGAAACCATATGACAATTGTCTTTCTCTGCTTGACTTATTTCACTTAGCATAATCCCCTCCAGTTCCATCCATGTCAGTGCAAATGGTAGGAATTCATCCTTTCTGATGGCTGAGTAATATCCCATTATATATATGAACCATATCTTCTATATCCATTCATCTGTTGAAGGACATCTCAGCTCCTTCCACAGTTTGGCTATTCTGGACATTGCTGCTATGAACATTGGGGTGCATGTGCCCCTTCTTTTCACTACATCTGTATCTTTGGGGTAAAAACCCGGTAGTGCAATTGTTGGGTTGTAGGATAGCTCTATTTTTAATGTCTTGAGGAACCTCTGTATTACTGTTTTCCAAAGTGGCTATACCAGTTTGCATTCCCACCAACAGTGTAGGAGGGTTCCCGTTTATCCATATCATCACCAACATTTGTTGTTCCCTGTCTTGTTAAGTTTTGCTGTTCTGACTGGTGTAAGCTGATATCTCATTGTGGTTTTGATTTGTATTTCCCTGATGGCTAGTGATGTGGGGCATTTTTTTATGTGTCTGTTGGCCATTTGTATGTCTTCTTTGGAGAAGTGTCTGTTCATGTCTTCTGCACATGTGAGAGGTACAAGACACAGAATAGCTAAGACAATAAATATTGAAAGACAAAGTCAGACTCCTGACACTACCTGACCTCAAGACTTATCATTAAAGTTACAGTAATTAAAACAATATGGTCTTGGCAAAAATAAACAATAGATCAGTGAAATGGAATAGAAATAGACCCACATAAATATAGTAAACAGTAATGTAAAAACTGTCACTTTGGATATTAATAATCTGTCAATTTAGGTTTATCAGTTTATAACAATATACTACTCTGATGCCAGATGTTGAAAGTTGGGGATTCTGTGAATAGGTTGGGGCAGGAGGTATATGGGAACTCTGTATTGGTCTCTCAATTTTTCTGTCAACTTGAAAATGCTTTTAAAATTATAGTCTGGGTGATGGACATTGGGAAGGGTATGTGTTGTGGTGAGCGCTGTGTATTGTGTAAGACTGATGAATCACAGACCTGTACCCCTGAAATGAATAATACATTATATGTTAATAATAAAGAAAATAAAAATAAATTATTCTCTATTGAAAAAGTAGCATTTAAGATAGTGATGATTGCATTTAAAGAGACCAAAGTTCTTGAATTATTCTTTTTTTAGATTTATTTACTTATTTTAGAGAGAGAGAGAGCACAAGTTGGGGGAAGGGTAGAGGCAGAGGGAGAGAGAATCCTCAAGCAGACTCCCTGCTGAGCATGGAGACTGATGTGAGGCTCAAGGTGGGGCTCTATTCCAGAACCCTGAGATTATGACCTGAGCCCAAATCAAGAGATGGCTGCTTAACTGACTGAGCCACCCAGGTGCCCCAAAAGTCCTTGAGTTATTCTCGAAGAGTGTGGAATATTTTCAAATTTTAACTTAAGCAACATTTTTATTTAAGAATAACACAGCAAAAGAGAAGAAATGTAGTTTATAACTTCCCCAAAATATAGAGAATAAAAAGGAAACATCTTTCTTTTTCCAAATAAGGCAAAAAAGGAGAGGGAAATAAAAAGTAAAATATATAGAAAATATAAAGTCCAAATATATCAATAATCATAACAAATACAAATGTGTTAAACTTGTCAGGAGTGCTGTCATACACACAAAAAATATAATATCCACTGTTGTCTGAGCATTAATGTGAGAGAGTACCTTAGGCACAAATTTTAAGAAGGCACTAAAAAACTTATGCATCAAGATAAATAATATTTTAATATAATACTTAAAAAAGGCAAAATGATAGTAAAATCTATGAGGAAAAATATATAAACATTTCAAATAAAAATAAGATGTTGTTTGTTTTGTAACTCTTGGTTACTAAGCAATGAGAACTGTTTCCAGTCAGCCATAGTTCCTTCCTAACAGTTCTGTAAGGCTACCCTGTATCTGCCTCATATGGAGGTTGGCAGTGGTTTGGAAACAGATTCAAGATGATGAGTTATATATAGCTATACTTTTTGATTATAGAGTGTTTATTAACTTTCTCCACTTGGGTCCTAATACAGGGGGATATTTTATAAATGTATATAGGGGTACATATTTTTATTTGGCCTCAGGTTCCAATATGGTTCAGATGGCACTGATGTTGAGATGGTAAGACATATACCTAAAACACAAGCACACATGAAGTTTTAAAATTTAAAAGCTGCTTAAGCTATATAATATTAGGTAAAATAGATTTTAAGCAAAAATTTTATTAGAGATAAGGTGCTTTATTACATAATGGTAAATGATATAATTCTAAACTTACATGCATTTTATAACATAGATCCAAAACTATATAGCAAAATTTGACAGAACTGGAAGGGGAAATTGACAAATCCAACATCAATGTAAGAGACTTTAATATATCTCATTTGGTAATTAATCAAACAGGCAGTTAAAAATCCTTAATAATTGAGAATTGAACTAATTTGAAGCTTGGTATAATAGATTTCTGTATCCAACAATGAAAAAATGCACATTCATGTCAAGATCACATGGAAAATTTATGAACATTGATCATATACTAATTGATAACAATAGTCTCAACGAATTATATAGAATTTGTAATCACAACACATTGTACATATTAAGTAAATAGTTCTAAGTAAATGAATGCATACAGTCATTTCACTATTATACAAATGAGTTAAGAAAAGTAGAAATAGATGGAAAAAACCCCAACTAAAATTATGAACCTTTTATTAATCCAACAAAATTTTATTGAGTAGTCATTTCCTAAGCAGTAGGTTTACATCTCTGGGCAAAATACAATTCCTCTTCTTGAAGAGTTGACATTCTGTCAGGAGTTGGTGGTGGGGGTGGGGGGGGAAAGAAGTAAAATAAGCAAGTTAAATATATAGTATGCTAGGGTTTTATCTGAAGGCATAGTGCTTTATTTTGAACTGTGTCAGTAGAATAAATTGTGGAGGCCAGGATGCAAAATCAAACAAGGAGAGTACAATTAAGATCACTCTCCCATGTAAACAAAGCCAAAGATTTTAAAATGATGAAACAAATCTAGCTTTTTATAAAAACAATAATATATAGTAGACATATTGGGTTTCTCCCAGGAATGCAAGTGAAATTTAATATTAATAAAACTATTAATGTAATTCACCAAGAAAGGAAAAACATGATCATTTCAATAGAATTGGAAAAAAGCACACATCTAGACAAGTGTTTTTAGAACACTCTCCATTGAAGAAGATCCTCTTAACCTGATAAAGAACACCTGCAGTTTTCTGGTATGAACAGTGCATATAATGGGAAATCCATTAAAGTATTCCCTTCAAAATCAGGAATAAGACAAGGATGTCTATTATTTTGTACTTTATTGGAGGATCTAGCCAACTCAATATGATAAGAAAAAGAAATAAACTCTTAAAAATTAGAAAGAAAGAACTGAGCTGCCAATATCTGAAGATAATTTAACCAGAAAATGCAAAAAAATTCCACAAATTATTAAATATTAAGGAGAATTCAGTAAAGTGGCTAAATATAGGATAGAAACATGAAAATAATCGTCTTTTATATGCCAAAATTACAAACAGGAAACTTAATTTAAAAATAATTCTCCACAGGGGCACCTGGGTGGCTCAGTCGTTAAGCGTCTGCCTTTGGCTCAGGTCATGATCCCAGGGTCCTGGGATCGAGCCCCGCATCTGGCCCCCTGCTCAGCGGGAAGCCTGCTTCTCCCTCTCCCACTCCCCCTGCTTGTGTTCCCTCTCTCGCTGTGTCTCTCTCTGTCAAATAAATAAAATCTTTAAAAAAAAAATTTTTTTCCACAGAAAATATAGTATGTCTTTACAACTTCTGAATACAAGAAGCATAACTATAAAGGAAGAAACTAATAAATGTGGCTACATTATAATTAGAAGCTTCTTCATCAAAAGCTACCATTTAAAAAAAAAAAGAAAAGCTACAGATTAGCAGATTATATTAGCAACACAACACATATAACAGACAAAAGGAACTTTTAAAACAGACTAATTGAAAAACAGACCAAGAAAATTGAACCAGGTAATTTGCAGAAGAGGCTAGAAATGACAACTCAAAGGATCAATATACATACATATGAAAACATCTGCAATTTTACTGGTTATCAGTAATCATAACCATGAGATAATATTTTATTTTCATGAGGTTGGTAAAGATTCAAAAAATCTGAAAATTTCAGTTGCTGACAAGGGTGTAGATTACTGACAACTCATCCATACTGACGGGAAGGTGCCACCACTATGGGAAAACAATTTGCAAATATTTAAATGGGTACTTATAGCAGTCAGTCTGAATGAATATAGCTATTACATCAACGTGACTAGACTCTCAAACAATTGAATACAAAAACTTGTAGAATAAAATATGGAGTAAACCATTATGTAAAATTTAAAACACACAAAACAATACTGTTACTAAGTAATACAAAAATATAAAGTGTAAGTATGAAGAAAAGCATGTGAGTGAATATTACTAAGTTCAGGTGTTACTGGTAGAGTGGAACGTATATTGTGTTTTGTTTTTTAAGTCAGATGGTGAATAAAAGAACACAGTTGTTTGCTTTCTTATTATTTATAAATTTTTCAGTCCTAAATATTTTAATATAATTTTCCTAAAATATTATAATAGGATTTATTAATCTATCAGGAACATATCATCTATGTTAAGTATTCATGCTACTGCTAAAAACAGAGGGGAGGTGACTCTGCAGCATGGAATGACTGTAACAAAATTCATGATTACTGTGTACCTTTATAGTTCTAATGTGAAGATTGATCATTTGCTAGCTTCATTCAACAAATATTTATGAAATGCTTTCTATGTGTAGAACATTATGCTACGATAAAGCCATAACATCTTGATTACAGATGCAAGTATTTGAAAATATTGAAGGACTTTCATTTGTGAAAGTCAAAAAAGATTTCCTGGCAGACACTAATTACTATAATGAATGGAGATGACTTTAGTGCTAACAAATTATTCAGACCAACAATTTGTAATTAATAGATAATATAAACATCAGTGACATTTTAAATCTTAAAAGAAAAATTTAAATGTAGCTATACTAATGAAAGGATTTTTAAAATTTACTAATCTGGTACTCAACCCTAACATTAGATAAAATTTCCAATATAAAATATTTTCCTATCCACATAGTAACTCAGATGCATTTTTGTGTCTACTCATTAAGTGTAGAGAAACCCTAAAAACTAAAAGACATAATGGTGGGGTGCCTGGGTGGCCCAGGTGGTTAAGCATCCTGACTCTTGGTTTCAGCTCCGGTCATGATTTCCAGGTCATGAGATCAAGCCCGGCGTTGGGCTCGCCCACAGTGAGGAATCTGCTTCAGATTCTTTCTCCCTCTCCTTCCTGTTCTCCCCTTCCCTGCCTACACATGTGCTCTCTTTCTCTCTCTAAAATAAATAAATAAATAAAATCTTTAAGAAGTAATGTATTTTACTTCTTAAAATATGAATCTGTATTTTGAAGAGGTACATGTAAAGAACATTTTAATATGATGACCCCATTTTCTCTTCATTGACTTCCTTTGTAAAATAGTGCAGGTTATCCTATACAAATATGTTCTCTATTCCAGGCCACATTTTCTGGCATATCAGGGGTAAATTATTATGGTTTCCTTTCAATAGAATTGTCTTGGCTTGGCCATTATCTACAAACTGGAAGAAACCATAAAGTCCTCCTTCTGGACTTTTGGGAGAAAAGTGTCTCATCTGCTCATATGTGTCTTTTCTATTTAGTGCCATGACAAGTTCCACAATTAAAGAGAAAGAGGCAATAAAGAAGGGCAGGCAGGCCAAGGGAGAAATCAAATACTAAACAATGACCAGTATTCAAAATTAATACGATGGCAGTGCCGGTCGTACAAATCTCATTCAACAGCTATACATTGTTAGATTGTCTGCATTCACAGTCAGAAGTTCCCTCCTTACACGTTTATTGACTATCAGTTATATGTCTTTTTAAAGATATTATTTATTTTAGAGTGAGAGCAAGAGAGAGAGAGAGAGACGGAGCACAAGTGGGGAGAAGAGCAAAGAGGGAGAGAGAGGGAGGACTCTGCACTCAGAATGGAGCCCCATGTGGGGCTTGATCTCACGGCCCTGAGATCATGACCTGAGCTGAAACCAAGAGTCAGACACCTAACCAACTGAGCCACCCAGGCCCCCCCATCAGTTATATTTTTATACAGACTGTATGTAGAACTGAAGCAGTTTTCCAAATGATTCTGCTTATTGTCTCTATTTTTTTAAAAAGATTTTATTTATTTATTTGAGAGGTGGGTTGGAGACCACAGAGGGAGAGTGAGAGGGAAAAGCAGACTCCTTGCAGAGCAGAGAGCCTGACGTGGGACTCGATCCCAGGACCCTGAGATCATGACCTGAGCTGAAGGCAGATGCTTAACCAAATGAGCCACCCAGGCGCCCCCTACAGTCTGTATTTTTACAAATGTTGATTTTGTTTCCCATGTTATCGAAATTTGTTTTATTGGATGATTTTCTAATGCTCCATTGAAATTTGCCTTCAGAGGTACAGACAAGGCATTGCATAAATTAGAAAGTTTCTAAAAGTAGCCAACATGTATTAATGGTTGAATTGTCAGGCTATGTATGTTAAGTGTTCATGATCATTGTATTACCACAAATGTCTGATCAGTCTTGTCCAATAGTATTAGTATTTAATTTATGCTATTAATTTCAGCACCTAGAGAGCAGCTAAGTACATATTTTCTGTGGGCACTTTAATTATATGAGAATTTCTAACCAGGGGTACTGAGGAAAGAATTGAAGGATAAATACATGAAGATTTCTGTCTTCTCAATGGCAAGGCATGGTAATTGTTTGGGGTTTGCTAACTGAGATTACATAATAATCTATAGGTAAAAATATGCTGGAAAATATTGCATTTATCTTTAAACCTTTAATGTTACTATTCAAATAAATACTAGAAACATTAAAATACAGTCCTTGAACATGTCATAAATGTAAACAATCTATTAGATCATTCATTCATTCATTCATAAAACATATTGATCACCTATCATGTGCAAAGCACTGAGCCACTTTCTGTCTAGATTCTCTATGCAGTTGGAAGTTTCATCTGTGCTTTCACACACCCCCACCCGCCCAGTCTATCATTGATAAGAAATTTGCAAGTTTGTCTAATCATACCTTTGTGATTGGAGCACTAGAGCTGCATAGGGAAACTTCTATTGGAAAAAGTAGTTATAAGAGTACACTGAAGTTTTTATGTTTATAAAGATGATTTCTCTATCTAGTAGACAAAAGAAATTATCCTGAAACTACATCATTTGAATTACAATTGAACTGCTACATCCAAAGGAAAGAGGAAGCTGTGAATAGAGCTGGAGGACAATTATTATTATTAGAGATTTAGGCTCTTAAAATTTCCAACATACTGATCTGATGAGAAAGGGGTAATTTACAGACTTTCAGAAGATCTCTAATTCATTTACACCATTTGGGAATAGTTGAACAAATTGCCTCTTTTAGCTCAGTAAGTAGTACCATACTGACTTCTAAAAAGTGAGCATTTTATAATTTTTCACTTTGGAACAGATTGCCTTCCTCCCCTTCCCACACAGGCAGGGGCTGCCTACATACCTCTGATTTTTCCAGCTGTGGGGGGTAGCGGGGGACAGTCTCCAACCTTGGGTTTCCAGGACTCTGTCATTCCAGTTTAGGCTCTGAGCAGAAGGAGGTTATTATGGACAGTTAGCTATAATGGATGCACTCAACACCTCTCTCCCTGGAGAGCATTTTCTATCCCTGGAGCCAGCATAACATGGTGATTAGGAGTGAGAGTTCTAAAGGAGAACAAAGAGGATATTATACATACAAATACACACATACATATATATATATTTATATATATATATAATATATATTTTTTATATATATGTAAATTGAGTGCCTAGTATGTTTGAGGGCTTCTAGGCACTAGGAATATTTTAATGAATAAAATGCAGCAAGCATTGCTATCCTTATGAATTTTTACATTCTATTTTATACTAATTGTCATTCTAGTAGGTGACTTCAGAGAATTGTTGTTTTTTTTTTTCCTATTCCTCAGTTTTCCCATCTGTAAAATGGAGGTAATAACAACTCATACTTTATAGGTTATTGGAGAGATTTAGTCAGCTGGTAAATATGAATAACTTAGGACTGACACCATAACATATTGGCTATTCTTATTGCATGAAAAGCATTGCCTAGATAAAGACATTTGTGGGAATTTTACTATTGAGGGTAGAAAAGGAAATAATTTTCTTTCACTTTGGTTTTTTTGCTAGAACCAGGAATGAAGGAAATGAATTCACTAATAGAAATGAGCTCTTGTTGTATCACCCATTCATTGGTTTATTCACTCATTTATACATTCATTTGTTCATTCTCTTACTCAATAAACATTTATTGAGCAATTACAATGTTTCAAGCATTATGCTGTGGTTGATTACATCAATAAAATCTAGTTTCTGATTGAAGAATCTTAGAGTCAAATAAGGACAACAGATAAGTAAATGGATTATTAAAATAGTCCATGATAATTGCAGTGATTTAAAAAGTATAGACAATATGCTATTTTCTCTATAAATGTTTAATAAAATAAGGCAGCACCCGTAGTTGTCCTTTGTGCCCCTAAAATTTTAGTCTGTATGTTATGTACTAGACTTAAGGAAAAATAAATATTTTATTGTTTACCTTTACTGGGGAATTAACTACTTCTTACAGATTTTCCAGATATAACTTTTTATTTTTAATTTAAAAGTTTTTAAAGTTTTTTATTTATTTAAGTAATCTCTACACCCAACGTGAGGCTTGAACTCATAACCTGGAAATCAAGAATTGCATGCTCTTCTGAGTGAGCCAGCCAGGCACCCCTCCAGATGTGATTTTTAAAATGAACATTTAAGAAACCATTCAATACATTTTCTGAAATAATTCAAAAGCAGATAGTTCACTTCTCTGTTTTCTTAATCTGTGAATTTTGAAGACAAGCTGTTTTCTTGATGATTCATGGTCATTTTTCTGAACTTGAGTTTTCAAAGGGCATTGAGTCTTTTAAGTATGTTGAGCAGTTCTGTAACTTTCAGGGAGATTCTCCACCCGCCCCCAACCCCTGCACCCCTCCCACCAGCCCTCCCAGGGATTTGATGTATCTTTGGCTAAGAAGACATTTTCTTCTTTCTTCCTTCAAAGATACATAATGGTCATTAAAGACTGTTGGATAAGTGACTGAATAAATATAAAGTTCATATTTTCTCTGTAAAGTTGAAGGTATTCATAAATAATGGATCAAAAGTAAGAGTGATGGGTGTGAGTTGGTACAAATGCTTTTGGACCTGTGGATTATTTTTTGGAATATTGTCATTGCTAGTGTATAATGGTAACAAAAGAATACTATTCCAGTTTAATGATCCAAAAGACAGAAATACCATTGTGTATTATTACAGTATAATGCAATAAAATAGATTTTTATTTGTGTCTTCTAGATTCACTGATTGTTCTATGACTATCCTACCTGAATATGTCTAAGTGTTTGGCTGCAACTTCATGGGGTTGATTAGTAGCCCTTAAGAAGCTATCAAAATGAAAACAATTAAATGAATCAGTAATAAAGGTCCTCAACCCTGATATACCAATTGTTTAATCTTATAATCTGAGCATCCAGGGACTTATCACAGGGAATCCAGTTGTTAGAGAAGAAACCATAATTGAAAGTGACAAATGATCAACTGGAGATTGGGAAAACATTAAATAGAAAACCATCTGGTTCAGAAACTGCATAAAATATACACAAATGTTCCTAAGTTTTAAATAAAACTTTAAAAGTCATTGATAGAAAAGATAGGAAAAAATTGGGAGATTTCAAAAATTTACTCATGAGGCTCATCATTTACTCAAACGTTACTCTATTTTGTCATGGTTCTCTGGGTTATCTGGAAGGAATTGTAAAGAGACACAATTATGAAACCAAAAATTTAAATTTCATGAAATTTTATAATCAAAGAATAGACTACAAAGTATTGCTTGTCTTTTATCTCTTTGTAAACCACACAAAATGATAGTAACACAGCATCGTCCTTAAGACCAAAGGCTGATGTGTCAGTGTGTCATTTAGTTCTGTATCTTTTAAATCAAATTTTACAACAGAAATTTCAACTGTCATCTCTCAAAATCCTTATTAATCTCATTGTTTGGAAACATTTATATCGGTAAAAAATTCATACTGTTTGCTGGTAATTCATAAACTCAGCCTACATTGTACTTGAAAAGATAATCATTTTCTCTGTAGTATCTTGCTGATCTGTGTATAATTTAAAACTGGAACATTTTAATTTTCTTAGCTTTTCTTTGTGAAGTGTTACATGCAAATTATGTATAATTTGCTTGTAACTATCCATGCAGTTGTATTTTATTTGCCCTCCATTTTTTAATGCATTAGTAATAAATGCATCCTGTGGAAAAAATAAACTTATAAAAAGTAAAGTCATCTGTAACTTCACCACCCATAGATAACTTTGGCAAATGCTCTAAGTTTATATCCTTACAGATCTTTTATTATTGTTATTGTAAATCTGTATCATCTGTCTCTATCTTCTTAAAGTTGTAGCCTTTATATCCATATCCACAGATGAATCTACCTCTCTAGAAAATAGGATTATACTTTACATGTTATCTTTAACTTTGTTTTTAAATTCAAACTATATTTTGAATACTTTTCTACATTTATATTTATAATTTTTTTAAGTTTCAGATTTTTATTTATATTAAATACTATATTGTAGAAAACTCCAAGTTTTGGTCTTATGTGGACCAAAAAAAAAAAAAAAAAAAAAAAAAATAATAGACTTTTGCTTATATTTCACACCAATTTGGACAAGGTGATGTCTGTACATTTAACACTATTTTCTCAAAATATTATATGTTATTTAGAGACAAAAACCCTACAAAACCTTAATATATCTTGAGGAGACCTCCAAAGGATATATTTCTATATCTTATCTCCCGCTTGCTATGAATTTCCGTGTTTTGTAAATACCAATGGCAATTCAAAACTTAAAAGTGAAGCACTGTAAAATAATTACTCATTATATTTCTTTGAAGATATATGGCATTTTCAAACCATTCCCTTTGGGGCATTGTATCCTTTTCTTCACAATTTAAAAAAAATCTTTCTCAAATAGTTTTAGAAATGTACTTTTCTGCATTCCCACTGGAATTATTGAGTTCAGTGGAGTGTCCTGGCAGGTGTGAATAAATTGCTGTTCTCGGACTAGTGTCTGTTCTGGCTTTTTCTACAAACTCTTGCCAACCGAGTACGATAATATATTTTTTAAAAAGTTCAATTTGAGAGTTGTGAATGATAGCTATGCTGTTTTCTTTAAGTAGAGATAAAATGGTACCAATATTTCTGCAGGGTTTTTATTGTCCACAGAAGGGAGGCTAGCCATTTTCAATCACAGCTAGTTGGTAGTACTCAAGGCACTCCATTAGGTCAGTGGCAAATTCCTCTTTGATTTTAAATGTTAAAAAAAGCCAGGATTGTATCTTTGAAGCATTGCTATAGTAATTAGTGTAGTCTAATTTACAAGCCTTTTTGATAATGGCTTTTAGGTTAACAGTAAAGATAAAATCTTAGATTTATTTTTTAGATCACAATAAAAAACAGAAATGTTGTCTTCATAAAAATATCAAAGGCATGGATTTGCTGGATTTACTCCACTAACTCATGTAGGCAACATCTCAAACTCAAACAGCCGGCAGTTGCTTTGTAAGACAAACTGCATCTGTAATCAGTATGACAGGACCACAGATTCTATATCATCACTTCCACCACCTTTTATTCAAGAAAGCATAAGTTGACTAATAAAAACACCATCACTGGGTGAACAAAGTTGTCAGTACGAAGACTTTCAAATGAAGTAAAAAAAAAAATAGGCTTCTGGCATTGTCTTGTAGCAAAATTTTGCACTTGGCCAAAGTTTTGCAATGGAATAGAGTTTTTTTTTTTTTTTAAATTGGAAATGAGATTAATTGCATGGCTAATTGACCTGGGGAAGAGAACTTAATGAGCTCATTTCTCTCCTCCGAAGCCAGGAACTCAGAAAGTGAGTTTTCATTTATTCTTCCATTTATCCAGTTAGAACATATCTCCCCCACAGTTAAGCCCACTAGAAGAAGTGATGGTTGTATGCTAATGATATCTGTTGGCTCCTAGGAAGTAAGTGTAGATAAGACCTTCTCTGTACTACAGCTACATATGATAAAATTAAGTAGAAATGAATCTTGGTCATGAATTGCTCATTGTTCCATTCTGTAGGCTACATCCTCTAAATCAGACCATGCACTAGAACATTTATGATCACAGAATCCCCTGTTAAATGTTATAGTTAATATATTGTGCCAGGACAGTCTTACATACTGCTGGTGTCACTCAAACTTGAGATCAACACCAATGTTGGATTTTTACCCCTCTCTTCCTCTTCTTTCCTCCTCCTCCATCTTGTAACTTCCAGATTTTGAATATGTAATATGTGCCAGGCTTTGTGTTGGACATTATTTAAAGATTTTATTTATTTATTTGAGAGAGAGAGAGAGAATGAGAGAGAGCACATGAGAGGGGGGAGGGTCAGAGGGAGAAGCAGACTCCCCGCCGAGCAGGGAGCCCGATGCGGGACTCGATCCAGGGACTCCAGGATCATGACCTGAGCCGAAGGCAGTCGCTTAACCAACTGAGCCACCCAGGCGCCCTGTGTTGGACATTATTTAAATATTACCACTTATCTTCAGATTATTTTGAGTCAAAAATAATTAAGGTATTGAGTTGTCTTCCTTTTAGAGATGAAGAAACTGAGATTCACAGAGGTAAAGTAGATTCAAGGACTGCCTGTCCAATGATATTTTTCATGTTACTTCATCTCTTTAACCTCAGTTGCCAATCTAATAAAGTAGTAGGCCATGTTGACTGAAAGCTTACTATGTGACAGTCTGCTAAGCGCTTGGTCTTTACAGCAACGCTATGAGGCAGGTGTTATTACCACCATGTTATAAATGAGAAAAATAAGGCTTAAAAAGGTAGAATTAATTATGTGAGAGCACAGGGCTAGCGAATCAAGAAACAGAAATCAGATGTGAGATATTTATGTGACCCAAAGCCTAAAGGAGTCAACGAAATAACCCACGTTAAATGCTTCATAGAGGGCACAGCACAGAGAATCTGCATTTCATGTTACCTTTTATAGTTAGTTAGTGGCGGCACCAGTAATTGAATTAAAATGTCTGACTTCAAGTTAATACCTAATATCGAACATTGGATTCTATATAATTTGATTGGCAATTGGTTGTTGCTGGTGAAAGAAAACTTGAAGAGGTCAATTCCTCCACTTTTAATTTTTTTGGGGGCAAAGAGCCATAACTGACAGTATTCTGATTCTGACTGCTACCTATCTTTCTTTTACAAAATGACTTCTATTTGTAAGTTGGTTATTGCAAATCACCTAATAACCACCAATTCTGAAGTCTTTACATAACCTTACCCTATTTATTAATTGTTCCCATTGTTCCCCTCTCTACATTTTCTTAAGAATGACTACTTTGGATATTAATGTTATTGTCACATGTGGATTTTCAGTTAACAGCTTAGCAATTGTCTATTAAGCTTCTGTGTAGATGACACAGGGAGTACAAAAGTCAATAGCTTTCAATTACTGGAAGATACATGTAAGTAAACCAATAATTTTGGTTCAAAGCGATAGGAGCATGGTCAAGGTATCGAGTGCTATGGGAAAAGAGAAAAGGTGCAGCTATCCAAGCCCAAAGGGTGAGAAATGGTTTTGGGGAGAAAGAATCTTCATCACTCCAAAAAGAATATGATACCAGTTTTTAAAAATTGACCAAAATGGAAGAGTGCACTTGTTGCCAATTATTGGAATGCAGCACTACATGATGGGAAAATTGTGATATTTCCATTCTCATTTTCCCCTCTTTGTCTTTTGTTTTCCTTTTCCTCAGCTAAGTAGAAAAACTGTGTGCTTTCCTGCTAAAAATTTCAGAATACCATAAAATCGTGACACATTGGACAATTAAATTCTTAAATATTTTTTTTTCTTTCTAACTTTAAAAATATTAAGGGAAAAATTGTTCAACTATGAACTGGTAGAGGAAAATAATTGGCAAAAATGCTTTTGACTGCAGTTTGTCCCAATAATGATTATGAAATGTGTCAAACTGTTCTGAAATATTAAGCATTTATTGTAGAAAATAGTAAAAGGAAATAAGCTTTGTTGTCCAAAATATCAAAATAGTTTTTAACAGTCTTAAAACAAATTGCCTGGGATCATTATTATGAATAGATAGGGAGAATTTTTGAGATGTTACATGGTTTGACTCTCCTAATTCATAATTTAAATATATAACTCAAAAAAATTGGACACTTTTAGAATTCATTAAGTATTTTACAAAAAAATGGAAGGGCAAGAAAAATAATTCAGAAATTCTGTTATGTATGTAATATATTATTTTTTAAGGATTTTATTTATTTATTTTAGAGACAGAGAGTGTGAGTGGTAGGAGGGACAGAGGGAGGAGAGAATCTCAAGCAGACTATACTGAGCATGGAGCCACAATGCAGGGCTCGATCTCACAACCCTGAAATCATGACCTGAGCCAAAATCAAGTGTTGAATGTTTAACTGACTAAGCCACCAGGTGCCCCTATTATTTTAAATCTTATCTTGAATCAGTCATACTTTATATGCAATATAACTTGACAAACTATAGTAGGTTTTAGGGTGTGTACAAAATAAGAATTTTCTTTCTGATCATCCAGATATTAAAATTAACTTGATAAGTTGAAGTACATACTGATTCTCCATTAAAATGTTACCATTAATAATGTTGAGTTTATTCTAAGCATGCAAGCATAGATTCTAATTAACTTACTAACCTATATAACAATTTATAAACTCAGTAGGTTAAATATTTAAATCAGGACATTTAAATAAAATGGACAATATATTATTTTTTTTATATAAAAGCATCTTGTTATTTTGGAATAGATAATTCTTCTTTTAAATGATAATTTACCTGAGATAGTCAACGTCATTAGACAGGTTGTAACTTTAAAAACATATCCATTAAATTCAGAAATAATACAAATATGTACCATCATGACTATGTGATGTATGTTACCTGTTTTGCTGAAAATTTTGGCCAACAAAGTAGAAGTGAAGTAGAAGAAAAAAGTAAAATATAAGTATATATTGAAAATTATGAACTAAATCCTCACTATTTGGCTGGCAAAAGAAAAATGTACTTAATATATAATAAGATAGTTAAAATCAATGAGAAAAAATATGCAAAATACAAATGAAGTTTCCTCAAAAAAGATTATGTTTGACCAAGAACCAGTTGAAAAACATTTAGCTTTACTAGTAACCAAAGACTTACATACTAAAACAGGGATTAATATTTTTCTTAAAATCATGAAGAGATAAAGTTTTAAGTTGAACAGAACATAAAATGGACATTCTCAGATATTTCTGGTGGTAGGACTATGAATTTAATTTTTTTTAGAAGGAATTTGGCCATATTTAATAAAATCTTTAAAAATACTCTTTGTACAATTCTAATTTACATGAATTTCAGTTACCATAGTTAGATAATACCAATCCTCCAACAGCATGGTTCAAATATTAGTTATTATGGTATATTAACTGTGAGTAATTGCATAAAGTACAGATTTAGCTGCTGGCTCTTCAATCTACAAATTACTGTGAAACAATGCATATCATGATCAGTGACCATTCGTGACTCTTCTTTCAAAGTCTGTTGGGGATTGGTCAGTGCACATCCATTCAATGAAGCCTGTAGTTGTGCTTCTTCCTAGTCTGTCAGTAATAAACCCATGTGACATTTCAGAAACACAAATTCAAAAAAGGGGAATCGAGCATTCCTTTTTTCACAGAAGAAATAGCTGACCAGCCCTGCCATTTGAAAGACTTTATATATGCAGCTAGAGCAATTCAACAAAGGCTAACTTAAAAATGAGGACAGTGGTTATGAGGAATAGGGTGAAGATGACATTGAAAGCACAAAGATGGAAATGATGGAAACCCATCCATACTTACAAAGCAATATGACCATTCGCCAAGGCATAGACAGGATGCTTGCTCAGAATGGAAGTCATAGAATAAGAAAGCAAGCGTGATTCAAGCTACTTAACTTTTCACAAAGAAATAAAACAATTTAATTCTCAAAGTTTCAAATGTTAACTTATAGCCTACTAAATGTTAGTCTATTATAATTTTTATTTCCTTTCATATTTATAACTGACAGAACATTTTTAAAGTTTTACCTTCACTTATTCTTTCTTTGATGTTCTTCATTTCTTTATGTTGATCCAAGTCTCTGACCTATAGTATTTTCCTTCTCTCTAGAGAACTTTTAACATTTCTTGCAAGGCAGTTCTACTGGCAACAAATTTCAATTTTTGTTTGAGAAAGTATTTAGTTCTCCTTCCCTTTTGAAGGAAAATTTTGCAGTGTACAGAATTCTAGGTTGGTGGCTTTTTTTCTCTCAACACTTAAGTGTTTCACTCTGCTCTCCTCGTAATTGCATGGTTTCTGAGGAGAAGTTAGATATAATTCTTACCATTGTTCTTCCACAGGTTAGGTGTTTTTAAAACTCTGGCTTCTTTCAGGATTTTTCCTTCATCCTTGATTTTCTGTAGTTTGAAAATTATGGGCCCAGGTATAGATATATATACATATATATATATTTAGTATTTATCCTGCTTGGTGTTCTCTAAGCTTCCTGGATCTGAGATTTGGTGTTTGACATTAAATTGGAGAAATTCTCAGTCATTATTGTTTCAAATATTTATTCTATTCCTTTTTCTCTTCTCCTTCTGGTATTCCCATTATGTGTATGTTATAACATTTCTAGTTGTCCCAGTGTCCTGTATTGTCTGTTTTGTTTTTTCAGTTTTTGTTCTCTTTGCTTTTCAGTTTTTGAGGTTTCTATTGCTGTATCATGTACCTCAGAAATTCTTTCCTCAGCTGAGTCCAATCTATTAATAGGTTCATCAAAGGCATTCTTCATTTCTGTGTAATCTCTCTCTAGCATTTCTTTCTTTCTTTCTTTTTTTTTTTTTTTTTGGATTTCCATCTCTCTGCTTACATTGCCCAACCATTGTTCCTCCATGCTGTCTACTTTATCCATTAGAGACCTTGGCATTTTAATCATAGATGTTTTAAATTCCTAGTCTGATAATTCCAACATTCCTTACACATCTGATTCTGATGCTTGCTCTTTCTTTTCAAATTGTGCAGTGGTTTTTTGTTTTTCTTTTGTTTTGTTTTGCCTTTAGTGTTCCTTGTAATATTTTCTTCATAGACAGATGTTGTGCTTGGTAAAAGGAACTGCTGTACACAAGCCTTTAGCAATGTGGTGAAGTGTGGGGTAAGCACTCTATAGTCCTATGATTAGATCTCAGTCTTTTAGTGAGCTTGTGCTTTTGGACTGTGAGCTTTGCAGTTGCTTCTCTGTCTCTCCCACCCATAGGTGGGACAGGATGACTGGAGTGGGCTGGAGTTGGGTATTTCCCTTCCCTAAGTCAGGCTCTGATAATATCCCAGCAGGTTAGGCTCTGGTTCACTAATTTCTCCTGAAGGCAGATATTGTTAAGAAGTGCAGTGAGCACTGATTTATTTCAAAATGGTTCCCTTTTCCTCTTTCTGCCAGAAGTATGAGGAAATACTCCCCTAAGATTTACTGTGAGAACCTGGTCAAACTCCTGGAAGTAAATCTCACAAAATATTTGGGAGCCCCCCTTATAACTAGGTCCCCTTGGAGTCTTCAATTCTCAGACTTGTTCCTACTGAACTTCCAGCAATTTGTTAAGTACAGTGAGATTTTTTTCCCCCTCCTTTGGAAACGGTTCCCAAGGAAGCTTCTGCTAGTGAGTCTCTGCTTTTGTCACTGAGACTCTGTGTTATCTGTCAGTCTGTCCTTCCAGTCTTGGGGACAGTTTGTCCTGTTTTTTCCCCTTAGTGATCAAGAAGAGTTGTTGATTTTTCTTTTTACTTGTTAGGATAGAGTGGTGACTCCAATCTCTTTACTTGTGGAACCCCAAACTAGAAGCTACGTTTTAATGTTTTGATAAAAAAATTGAAGATTATTGAACAATAATAACTTTCCTCATTGGTTATTAAGATCGTTTTGCATAGTTTCAGCTTGTATGGACACTTACCATTTCACACTACCATGCCTATAATATGCTAATTTCTGATTTATAAAACATTTTTTCAAAAACATTATTGCTGGCTTTTAACTCTTTGATATTAGTTTTGCATCTAGTGCAAGTGTCTGTTACATAAAAAATGCTTTATATTTCTTTATTGTTCTGTTACTTTATTGTTTCAGTGTGATCACTGCTTGCCTCTTTATAATGATAAGCCTTTCCACCAAGGTGATCAAGTACATGCTTTCAATTGTAAACCTTGTCAATGCAACAACCATTCCAGAAGCTGCCACTACAACATCTCAGTGGACCCATTTCCATTTGAGCACCACAAAGGAGGTGGAGGGGTCTGTGATGATTGTGAGCATAACACGACAGGTAACTAGTAAATCATAGATAACAAATAACAAAGTCTGATTTGGCCTTTGAGGCCCATGTACCTTATACAATGCATGTCATTTTAAACTATGTTTTTGCTATCTCACTTAAGAAAGTGTTTTGATACTGTACCATATGATTTCATTCATGTGGAATTTAAGAAACAAAACAAACAAGCAAAGGGAAAAAGAGAGAGAGAAACCAGGAAGCAGACTCTTAACTATAGAAAACAACCTGATGGTTACCAGAGGGGAGGTTGGTGGGGGGATGGGTTAAATAGGTGATGGGGATTAAGAAGCGCATTTGTGATGAGCACCCAGTTTTGTATGGAAGTGTTGAATCACTGTACTGTACACTTGAAAAACTAACATTACACTGTATGTTAACTAACTGGAATTTAAATAAGAACTTAAAAAATGATACTGTTAGGTTAGAAAAGTAAAGCTTGTTCATTAAATCTTCATGAATCCAAATAATTAGGTAGTTTTCAGAAATAGCACTCTAATCTTCGACTATATCTTTTCAGGAAAGTTCTATTTTTTTTAAGTACAGGCCATTTGATTAAACCATGAGTATATTTTGGAAAACTCAGGAATTGTTAGTTTGAGTATGTATACCCTTAAGTTTCTTTGTGTGACCTTGATCTTCCATTTTGTCTGGATTTTCATGTAGTGATGTTTATGTTCGTTCAGATTTGGCAAGGATCCTGGTAATCTGGGAACACTTTTTAAAAATGCTAATTAAATGCACAAGATGATTATCAAAGTCTTGTTCTAAAAGCATACAGCATTTTGACTCATCGTTGAAAATTACTATTCTCTGAAGGGCTGGTATATGAAAAGCAGAAAGAGGCAGTATCTCAATTTGTAAAATATAATGGTCCAAATCTGATGGATTTGAAAGTGTACCGCTCTGAAGCATGAATGGATTTATTACATAATTATTGATGACCTAAAATGTCACCAGAACTTGGCTAGGTGCTGGGAATATAAAGACGAACAAGATAATGAATTTTCTTGTCTTTGTGTAGATTATTACATAGTAGGAAAGGCACACTATTAAAGGAACAATTACAAAGTTGTCTGATGAGTGCTAAGATAGGGCAAGTGCAGTAGGAGTTAATCAGGTGAAAGAGTGAGAGGGAAGGGAATTAGGGGGGTGGTGACAAAGATCTCTAGTAAGAGTAACAGATGTACAATGGCCCAGAGGAGAGAGGAACATGGCACCCTGAAAGAACTGATGGAAGGACAAATGGAAGATTATAAGAGAAGGTGCTAAGAAGGAAGGCAGGGGCCAGATCTAGAAGGCTCTATGAACCATGATGAAGAGTTTGGTTTCTATCCTCAGGTGAATAGGTGCCACTTGAGGGTATTTTACAAGAAAGAGACATAACAAGTTTTGTGTTTTAGAAAGACACAGCTGTTATAAAGTGGAGAATGGATTGGAGAGGGCCAAAAGTGGTTTGGAATACTGTGGTAGTCCAGGTAAGAAATAATGCTCGAGTACATTTAAGGTGGTATGGATAGAGAGAAGTGGATCCAAGAGATATGTGGAATGGAAAGTGACAGCATTTTCTGAGCAAAGTGTAGGGTGTAGGAAAGGGAAAGAAAGAGTCAAGACTCAATCTTAACATTCCAGTTTGAACAACAGGGTCAATGTTGGTGCCAGCCATTGAGATAGGAAACACAAAATGATCAAAGCTTAGGGAGAAAATGGAAAATTCTGTTTTGGAAATGTTCACAGTATTTCCAGGAGACACAGGAGAAACTTTTGTGGACAAATAGAAACTCCTGAAACTCTTCTCTTAAGATAAACCTTACTGTGATGCCTCAGAATAGATCAGTATCATCTATATACTTTAGTGGCATCATCTTACCTATTAGATTGTAAGAAAGCTCTGTGAAAGGGGTATAATATGTATTTTTGCTTGCTACTGTATTTCTCAGCACTTAGCACAGTTTTTGAAACATGGTAATCACTCAATAAATATTCATTGAATGATAAATAAAGAAGGAATTTCTAGATTGGAGATAGAAATTCAGGAGTCATCAGCATATGCAAATAGAAATATTCTAGAAATATTATAAATTCATTTAATTTTTAATTAGTCCATGGCCAATATCCATCAGAATGTGTTTTTCACTTGATTAAGTTATTTCTATAGTCTTCTGATATTGAGCCAATTTTAATAATATTTGAAGAGAGTAGAGTACATAATGTTTAAAGGGGAATTGATAGTCTTGAGTTTTAACTCAGCTTCTTTCAGTGGTCTTATATGCTACTCACATTTACTTTAGAACCCCCCCAGTATAGATTTTTTTTAATATATAAAATGGCAAGAGAAAATTTCTAAATAATAAATTGTAAACTATAGGAATTTCCTCATATTTCTAATATATCTAAACATAATCAATTTCTACTTTGCTATTTGAAATAAAAAATAATGGCCATAAGCAGAGAAACATTTGCTTTTAATAATGTTAACTATAGAATAATGTATTTAGAACAGTGTCCTTTTTTTTAAAACAAGATCTAGTTCTTGAAAAATATTTTTTTTTAATTTTTTTTTTATTAGAGAGAGAGAGTACAAACAGGGGGAACGGCAGGTAGAGGGAGAAGCAGGCTCCCCACTCAACAGGGAGCCTGACATGGGGCTGGATCCAAGGACCCTGGAATCATGACCTGGGCGGAAGGCAGCCGCTCAACCAACTGAGCCACCCAGGCGCCCCTTGAAAAATATTTCTAATACTGCATGCCTACTTGCTTCCAACTGTATAACCATCATCTACCTCACACATAAACATTTCTCATATTTGATTTAGATTAAGTGCCTAGTCCTAGAAATAAAGAAAAGTTTTAAGTTTAGAAACAAACTCTTTCAAAATGTATGGGCCCCAACAAAGCAGAGCTTTTTATAAGTGTGGTATTATATAACAGATGGGAGTTTAATGAAGTAAAGCACAGTTTGTAACAGGTTCATTGTTTCATATGCTCTGGATCACTAAATTGGCAGGTAGAGATGAAAGGTGCATTAAAATGGACGTCCCGAAAATTATAGAATTCCCTCAAAGGAATACAGTCTTTAATTTTGAATTATGCAGCTGATTTTAATGAATTGGAAGTCATAATGCATAACCTTTCTCTGACGCAGGAAGGAACTGTGAGCTATGTAAGGATTACTTTTTCCGACAAGTTGGTGCAGATCCTTCCGCCATGGATGTTTGCAAACCCTGTGATTGTGATAAAGTGGGCACCAGGAACAGTGGCTTCCTTTGTGATAAGGTGAGTTTTCAGTATTGAAGGTAAAGAACTGCTTGCTTTCAGAAACTAATTTGGGAGATGTTCTACCGGTGAAATTGAGGTCTGTATTTATCAGGAAGTCCTAAGTGTGTGTGCGTTTGCTTTTCTAAGAGAAGGTTTAGAAGTGCTCCAGGGCAACTTTTAATATGAAATATAAGACTATGTATGTACGTGGTCCTTCGCATATAAGAAAGGCTTATTTTATTTTTAATTTTAAAATTGTGGAAAATATTGAGAGGGAGGTGATTCCAAGTAAACTAGGAAGTGAATTGAGTACATATATTGGCATTATTGGTGAATTAATATTAATAAAAGTTTTAAATAAGAATGGTTTCCCTCCTAAGTTCCATAGAAGATAGTATAACAAAGGTCACTTACACATAGATCCAAATGGAAATTGTTATAGTCCTACTTCTAAATTTCTTACTCCAACCTTCTCTCTTAACAATACAATACAATGGATTTTTATAATTTTATACTTGCTTTTTTAACTGATATTACAAATATGGATGTTTGACCTGCCTGAACACAGATTCTAACTGACCTGGGCCTGTGTAGCATACCCTACCTCAAGTCAGAAAAAGCAGCTCTGTATTTAAATGTGGTGTCTTCAGCAGGAGCTTTTTACCTGTTCTGATAATACTAATATATAAGAATATATAAAGGGCAAATTTACTTTAAAGAATCAATTCAATGATTGTATTAATTTTTAATAATTACATATTGCCTTGTAAATAATTGAAAATGCACTGGCTAGGAATGTAAGCCTACTATCTAGTCAAAGAAAAAAAATTTTAAGTTACAGCATGAAGATACTAAGTTCAAGGCAAAATATATTGGTCTTATAACTTTCAGGATACATTAAAAACTGCTTTAACAAATAAAAGCCAAATATAAAGTAGGCCAAAATAAAGACTTGAAGAACTTCAGAGTGACTGTAGTGTGTTAATAAAAGAACATTATGTCTTATTGGAAAGCTGAAAAGTAGAAAAATCATTAACAAAAACAATACTATTTTTATTTTTTGATATTGAGGAACTAATGTCTTAGAAAGTCATATTACAGTTTTACATATTTTGATCAGTAAAGACTGTGTCTTTACACATCTCCTCTTTACAAATCTGCCAAGAATTTTCAGCATGGATGTCTTTTGCTTGATATTCAAATCTCAGCTCAAAGATCGATATATCTTTTAAGATATCTTCACTGACCACACAATTAGAGAACTTTTTCAAATCACTTTCTTTTACATTACCCCATATTATTTCCATTAAAGCCTTTATGAAAATTTACTTGTCTTTTTCTGTCCAACATAAACAGAACAGTTTCAGTAATATAATGAGTTCCCAATAAATATTTGTTTAATAAATGTTGGTTGACTGAAAAGAGATTCTGAGTACTGAAGCTCATAGTCAGATGGTCATTTAGAATGGTTATCACAATATGAGCATTATATAAAATTTTTACTTAAATAATTTTTCTCCCTGAAAACCGAAGGTCAAGTTACTTTGGTGTATAGTACTGAGAAAACTGTGAACTAAAGTTCTACCTCCCAAAGTCTCATTTACATGTCTGCTTCTAGAAAAATTCACTTCAAGTATAATATACATATGGCAGACACAAAAAGAATTGTAAAACTTATACCATGCAAAAATTAATCAAAATAAAGCAAGACTGACTATATTAATATCAGGTAATGTGGAGTACAGACAAATAAAATTTTCAGAGACACAAAGAGATATTATGTAATGATAAAAGGATCACTTAAGCACAAAGACAGAGAAATTCTAAACGTCTATGTACTAAACAGTAGAGTGGCAATATATGTGAAGAAAAACAGAACTGAGAGGATAGATATTAAAGAAAAAAGAAACTTCAATCTCTCAAAAATTGATAAGAAAAAGAAAATTATCAAGAATATGGACCTCAACAATATCTCCAACCAACAAGATCTCACAACTAATGAACAGTCCACTCAACAACAGCAGAATAGATATATAATACACATATACCAAGATATCGTAGGACATAAAGCAAACTTCAATAAATTTAAAAGAACTAAAACCATACAGAACATGTTCTTTGACTGCAGTGGAATCAAAATAGAAATCAAAAAGAGATAAACAGCATAATACCCTCCAGTTCCATCCACGTCGTTGCAAATGGCAAGATTTCATTCCTTTTGAAATAAGTCAATCAGAGAAAGACATGTATCATATGACCTCACTGATATGAGGAATTCTTAATCTCAGGAAACAAACTGAGGGTTGCTGGAGTGGTGGGGGGTGGGAGGGATGGTGTGGCTGGGTGATAGACATTGGGGAGGGTATGTGCTATGGTGAGTGCTGTGAATTGTGTAAGACTGTTGAATCACAGACCTGTACCTCTGAAACAAATAATACATTATACGTTAAAAAAAAAAAAAAGATAGCAGGAGGGGAAGAATGAAGGGGGGGAATCGGAGGGGGAGACGAACTGTGAGAGACTATGGACTCTGAGAAACAAACTGAGAGTTCTAGAGGGGAGGGGTTAGCCTGGTGATGGGTATTAAAGAGGGCACGTATTGAATGGAGCACTGGGTGTTATATGCAAACAATGAATCATGGAACACTACATCAAAAACTAATGATGTAATGTATGGTGATTAACATAACATCATAAAAAAAAAAACAGATAAACAAAAAATATCTCCAATCACTTGGAAACTAAACAACACATGGGTCAAAGAGGAAGTCTCAAAGGAAATTGAACTGAATGGAGATAAAAATACAAAATATTAAAATTTGTGGATGCAGGTAAAGCAGTGATACAAGGGAATTTTATACCATTCAGTGCTTGCTTTAGAAAAGATAAAGTCTCAAATCAATAATCTGAACTTCCACTTCAGGAAATAAGGAAAAGAAGAGGGAAATAATCTCAAAGCAAACAGAATAAATGATATCATAAAGCTAAGAGCAGAAATCAATAAAATTTAAACAGAAAAACAATAGAGAAAGTCAATGAAAAAAATAGATCTTTGGAAAGGTAAATAAAATTTACAACCATCTTCCAAGACTTACAAAAAGAGAAAACACAGATTACTAATAACAGAAATGAAACTAGAAGTATCGCTACGCACTTAGCAGGCATTATAGTGTAATAGGATATAACTAGCAACAGGTCTACACACATACATTTTACTACTTTGATGAAATGGAGCACTTCCTCAAAAAGTATAAATTTCCTACTCACTCAGTATGAAATCAATAATTTGAATGGGCCTACAACTATTAAGGAATTTGAATTCATAATTTAAAATTTACAAAAAAAAAAAAAAAGGATCTCTAAGCCCAGATGGTTTCACTATAAAATTCTACCAAACATTTAGAGTAATTAACATGAGGTCTGTATCGATTACAACAAAATCAAAGAGGGGGGTGACTTCTTAACTCATTTCATGGAAGTATTATCCTGATACCAGAACCAGACAAAGTGATATACAAGTTATACTTTTCAAAGTAATATACAAGTTATTATGGAAAATGCCTATCAAAATCCCCAAATGATCTTTTTGTAGATATAGATAATAGGATGCTAAAATTTATGTGGAAATATCATAAGATACAATATTTTAGAAATGTTTCATAAATATATAGTATTTTAAATATTTTTATTATATTTATATATTAAAGATAAAATATAGTATTTGCATGTATGTTTTAGTGTAGCTAAAATAACTTCAAACAGGAGAATAAAATGGGAGGAATCACTCTACCTGTTTACAAGGCTTATTATATAGTTATATTAATCAATATTGTATGGTGTTGGAGGAAGGATAGACAAATAGATAAATGTAATAGAATAGAGAAATCAGATATAGTCCTCATAAATATGACCAGTCAATTTTTGATGAAGGTAAAAAAGCAATTCAGGGGAGCAAAGATAGTCTTTCAACCCTCTAGCACTTGCATATTCACAGAAATCAACACAAAATGAAGTACAAATTTAAATGTTAAATGTAAACAATACAACTTTTAAAATATAACATAAGAGAAAATTTGGGGGACATAAGGCTTTTTTAGAATCCTTAGACATGACACTAAATATATAATCCATAAAAGAAAAATACTGATAAATTAGGCTTCATCAACATTAAAGTTTTTGCTCTCAAAAGAATCTCTTAAGAAAATGAAAAGACAATAAGCAGGGAACTGGATGTAATGAGCACTGGGTGTTATATGCAAAGATGAATCACTAAATTCTACCTCTGAAACTAATAATATATTATATGTCAACTAAATTGAATTTAAATAAAAAATTTTTAAAAAATGAAAGGCAAACTACAGACTAGAAGAAAATATTTACAAATCACATATATAAGAAAGAAACTATATCTAGAATATATAATGAACTCAACATTTAGAAAATGACAAACATAAAACAAAAGTGCTATCTAATCAGAAAATGGCCAAAGACATGAAGAGACACATCACTGAACAGGATATACAGATGGCAAATAATTCCAGGAAAAAATCTTCAACAGTTTCCATTATGGACATGCAAATTAAGACTACAATTAGACATCACAATGCAACTATTATAATAACTAAAAAGTGACAATTCCAAATACTGGCAAGAATAAGGAGAAGTTGGATCACATATTGTTGATGGGAATATAAAATGGTGAAGCCACTCTGAAAAAGTTTGAGTTTTAAAAGAACAAAATAGACATTTATCATACAACCTAGCAATTCCACTCCTGGGCATTCAATCCAGAGAAATGAAAATTTATGTCTGTAAAAACCTGTACATATATTTTAATAGCAGCTTTCTTTATAATAGTCAAAAACAGGAAAAAGCGAAAAAGTTTCTCAGTGAGTGAATGGGTAAACAAATTGCAATACATCTATACCACAGAATACTACTCTGAAATACAAGGAAAAGAACCACTGACATACACAACTGGATAAATCTCAAGGGCATTACTCTGAGTGAAAAATAATAGCCAGTCTCCAAAAGTCATATTCTGTATGATTCCACTTATGTAATATCATCAAAACAACAAAATTATAGGGATGAACAGATTAGTGTTTGCCAGAAATTAGGGATGGTGAGGGAAAGGAGATAGGCATGAGTATAAATGAATATCACAGGGTAGATCATTGTGGTGATGAAACAGTTCTGTATCTTGATTGTGGTGGTGGTTATACAAATATACACATATTATAAAATGGCATAGAACTATATGAACACATTGTACAAATGTCAAATTCATGGTTTTGGTGGTGTACTACAATTGTGTAAATATAATCATCGGGGGAAACTGGGCAAAGAGTATATGAGACTCCTCTACTAACTTTGCAACTTCCTGTGCATTTATAATTATTTCAAAATAAAATACTATCTATAAAAGAAAGAGATAGATAAAAATATCATATTGACATCATTAGGTAGTGTTGCTTGAAGATAGTGAAGAATTGCCTTAAAAATTCCAAGGGAAGACATAGTGAAGAAATATTCAATACACACATCTAACCAAACAATCACTTCAGTATTAAGTTAAAATCTCTTTTTGTATTGATAGATGGTCAGAATGTTACCACTCATCAAACCCATATTAAAATATTAAATATACAAAATGAAAAAAAAATACAAGACAGGGGGCAGCATTAAACACAAGAAATGACAGATAATTATGATCCAAAGAAGTAAATATAAGTCAAAATATATTTTTAAAGAATCTTGTGGTCTTTATGGTCTTGAAGCATGCTTTCTTTAAGTAAATATTTGATGAATTTTTATTCCTTACATCAAATTTTTTTTGTTTTATGATAAATAACATTTATATGCCAAAATGGCAGTCAATTTTGTTTATATTGGGTATAAAGCTCAACCCATAGACAAAGAATAGAAGACAGAATTTCTGGCTATAAAATGAAAGAAAAATAATATAAAATTGAATTTCTTTAGATGGATGGATAGATATAAATTTGAAGGTGATGAATTAAAAAGGAAAAATAGAAGAAACTTAACATGCATTATTGTCTCTATCTTTCAAGTAGAAAGTCAATAGATAGTGCCGGAAAACTTCCAAACTCGTTTTATGAGGCCACCATTACCTTGACCCCAAAACCCGACAAAGATCCCATCAAAAAGGAGAATTACAGACCAATAATCCTTGATGAACATGGATGCAAAAATTCTCACCAAAATACTAGCCAATAGGATCCAACAGTACATTAAAAGGATTATTCACCACGACCAAGTGGGATTTATCCCTGGGCTGCAAGGTTGGTTCAACATCCACAAATCAATCAATGTGATATGATACATTAATAAAAGAAAGAACAAGAACCATATGATCCTCTCAATAGTTGCATAAAAAGCATTTGACAAAGTACAGCATCCTTTCTTGATCAAAACTCTTCAGAGTAGAGGGATAGAGGGTACATACCTCAATATCATAAAAGCCATCTATGAAAAACCCACAGCAAATATCATTCTCAATGGAGAAAAACTGATAGCTTCCCCCTAAGGTCAGGAACATGGCAGGGATGTCCACTATCACCACTGCTATTCAACATAGTATTAGAAGTCCTAGCCACAGCAATCAGACAACAAAAAGAAATAAAAGGCATCCAAATCAGCAAAGAAGAAGTCAAACTCTCACTCTTTGCAGATGGTATAATACTTTATGTGGACAACCCAAAAGACTCCACCCCAAAACTGCTAGAACTCATACAGGAATTCAGTCAAGTGGCAGGATATAAAATCAATGCACAGAAATCAGTGGCATTCCTATACACCACCAACAAGACAGAAGAAAGAGAAATTAAGGAGTCGATCCCATTTACAATCACACCCAAAACCATAAGATACGTAGGAATAAATCTAACCAAAGAGGCAAAGAATCTGTACTCAGAAAACTATAAAATACTCATGAAAGAAATTGAGGAAGACACAAAGAAATGGAAAAACGTTCCATGCTCATGGATTGGAAGAAAAATATTGTGAAGATGTCAGTGCTTCCTAGAGCAATCTACACATTTAATGCAATCTCTATCAAAATAGCATCCACTTTTTTCAAAGAAATGGAACAAATAATCCTAAAATTTGTATGGAACCAGAAAAGACCCCGCATAGCCAGAGGAATGGTGAAAAAGAAAAGCAAAGCTGGTGGCATCACAATTCCGGACTTCCAGCTCTATTACAAAGCTGCCATCATCAAGACAGTATGGTACTGGTGCAAAAACAGACACATAGGTCAATGGAACAGGATAGAGAGCCCAGAAATGGCCCCTCAACTCTATGGTCAACTAATCTTTGACAAAGCAGGAAAGAATGTCCAACGGAAAAAAGACAGTCTCTTCAACAAATGGTGTTGGGAAAATTGGACAGCCACATGCAGAAGAATGAAACTGGACCACTTCCTTACACCACACACAAAAATAAACTCAAAATGGTTGAAAGACCCAAATGTGAGACAGGAGTTCATCAAAATCCTAAAGGAGAACACAGGCAGCAACCTCTTCGACCTCAGCAGCAGCAACTTCTTCCTAGAAACATCGCCAAAGGCAAGGGAAGCAAGGGCAAAAATGAACTACTGGGACCTCATCAAGATAAGAAGCTTTTGCACAGCAAAAGAAACAGTCAACAAAACCAAGAGACAAGTGACAGAATGGGAGAAGACATTTGCAAATGACATATCAGATAAAGGGCTAGTATCCAAAATCTATAAAGAACTTATTAAACTCAACACCCAAAGAACAAAGGATCCAATCAAGAAATGGGCAGAAGACATGAAGAGACATTTTTGCAAAGAAGACATCCAAATGGCCAACAGACACATGAAAAAGTGCTCAACATTGCTTGGGCATCAGGGAAATCAAATCAAAACCTCAATGAGATACCACCTCACACAAGTCAGAATGTCTAAAATTAACAAGTCAGGAAATGACAGATGTTGGCGGGGATGTGGAGAAAGGGGAACCCTCCTATACTGTTGGTGGGAATGCAAGCTGGTGCAGTCACTCTGGAAAACAGTATGGAGGTTCCTCAAAAAGTTGAAAATAGAGCTACCATAGGATCCAGCAATTGCACTACTGGGTATTTACCCCAAAGATACAAACGTAGGGATCCAAAGGGGTACGTGCACCCCGATGTTTATAGCAGCAATGTCCACAATAACCAAAACATGGAAAGAGGCAAGATGTCCATCGACAGATGAATGGATAAAGAAGATGTGGTATATATGTACAATGGAATATTATGCAGCCATCAAAAGGAATGAAATCTTGCCATTTGCAACGACATGGATGGAACTGGAGGGTATTATGCTGAGCGAAGTAAGTCAATCAGAGAAAGACATGTATCATATGACCTCACTGATATGAGGAATTCTTAATCTCAGGAAACAAACTGAGGGTTGCTAGAGTGGTGGGGGGTGGGGGAGATGGGGCAGCTGGGTGATAGACATTGGGGAGGATATGTGCTATGGTGAGCGCTGTGAATTGTGCAAGACTGTTGAATCACAGATCTGTACCTCTGAAACAAATAATACATTATATGTTAAAAAAAAAAAAAAGATTGCATGAAGGGAAAAATGCAGGGGGGGAATCGGAGGGGGAGATGAACCATGAGAGACTATGGACTCTGAGAAACAAACTGAGGGTTTTAGAGGGGAGAGGGGTGGGGAGATGGGTTAGCCTGGTGATGGGTATTAAAGAGGGCACGTACTGAATGGAGCACTGGGTGTTATACGCAAACAATGAATCATGGAACAGTACATGAAAAACTAATGATGTAATGTATGGTGATTAACATAACATAATAAGAAAAAAAGGCAGTTCCTGAGGCAGAAAAAAAAAAAAAAAAGAAAGTCAATAGATATAATTAGGTATGTTATTTAGAGTTCCAAAAAATAACCAGTAGAGAGCTGAAAATAATACAACCAAAACTTCAGTGAAAAACTGGGTACTTTCCTCCTAAGATCAGGAACAAGACAAAAATGTCCCCTATTATCACTTCTATTCAACATTGTACTGCCAGTTCTAACCAGGAAAATTAGGCAAGAAAATGAAATAAAAGTCATCCAGGTTGAAAAGGAAGAAATAAAACTAACTCTATTTGTATATAGCATGATCTTGTAGGTAAAAAATTCCAAGGAATTAATTAAAAATCTATCAGAACCAAGAAACAGCAAGGTTCTGCAGGGTTGCAGAATATAAGATCCATATACAAAAATCAGTGGTATCTCAATGCACTTGCAATGAGCAATCTTGAAATTAAGAACACAACTTCATTTAAATAGCATCAAAAGAATAAAATACTTAGGAATATATTTAATAAAAATAGTCCAAAACTTATATTCTGAAAAATACAAAATATTGTTGAATTAAAGATCTAAGTAAGTGGAAAGACATCCCATGTTCACATATTAGAAACTTAATGTTAGTGCTCTACAAACTGATCTACAGATTCAACACAACCCCCTTAAAGCCTAACTGGCTTCTTTGAAAACATTTATAAGTACTTTTAAGGCACTTAAAAATGGACAAAACAATTTTGAAAAAGAACAGAGTTGGAAGACTCACACTTTCCAATTTCAAAATTTACTGTAACATTGCAGTAATCAAGACAGTGTCATGTGGTTTAAGGAGATAGATAATAGATAGATAGTTAGATCACTACAAAATAATTGAGAGTCTAGGAAGAAACCCTCACTTTTACATTCAGCTGACTTTTGACAAGGGTGTCAATAAAGAAAGAATAGTCTTTTCAACATATGATGTTGGGGCAATATCATATCCATAAGCAAAAGAACAAAGTTAGATCTCTTTCACACCATCACAACACAGTCTTGTGTTTTTCAAAATATTAAATGTAGAGTTACTGTATGACCCAGCACTTTACCTCCTAGATATATACCCAATCAAAATGAAAATATATATCCTTGCATAATCTTATTCATAACGTTAATTGCTGCATTATTCATAATAATCAAATGTAGAAATAATCCAAATGTCTATTAGCTGATAAATGGATAAATAAAATGTGGTATAACCACTCAGTGAGATATATTCAATGCTAAGAAGAAAAAAAGTATTGACACATATTACAACATGTACTTTGATCTCAGGAATGGGATTAGGGGAAGAAGAGGGACAGGAAGAAAAAAAGTTTTTAAAGAGATGCTTCCATATAATATTTTCCATGTACAAAAATCTAGTTTAAAAATGCATAAAAGGAAAAACATGCTTTAAAATATTAACACATTTTCTTTGTTTTGAAAATATTTTTCCTGTTTACTTTTTTCTCTCCCTAATTTGCTTTGTTGGTAATTTTTATAGTCAGATAGAAATAAAGAGAGTTTTCATTAAATCTGGTATGTAGACAGAGAGGAATATATAGGAATCTGAATGTAGACACATTGATAGAGCAGGTTTATGAATTTAAAACCACCACATTTTCTACCTCTAAATCACATTCATATTTACCTTGATTTTTATTATTTTCTTATGCTCCAAATACAGACACAAAGTATATGGATTATTATTAGGTGTGGAAATATAGTGTCAAATACATCTTGGCTAAATAATACTATAAAAGATTTCTAAAACAATGTTTTTTGTCATTTTCAATGGGATAACAGAATACACACTAAAAAATTTGTCAACAATGTCAGAATTATAAACTGAAAAATTGAATTCAAGGACATTTTAAAAATTCATGCAATTGCAATCCTTAATAATATTAGGGAGCATACAAGGAAATTAGGCAGTAGTTCAAGTCTCATTTTGTTATAATAACTTAGGAATCAAGCCAGCCCCAAATGGCCTGAGTGACTGTGTCGTGCGCTCTGTGTTCTGGAAGGGAACTTTCCCTTTGGCAGTTGTCATTTGAAACTCAATCCAATCTCATAAGATATGGCATGTTTGCCTTATTCTTCCATAAGAAATGTTATAATTCTTCCTCATGTGAGTGCCAAGATCTTGAGAATGGCATGAAATAATGCTCTGAGTCACTAAATCCTAAAAATACAGATGCCAAAGTCAAGACACTTAGAACATCTATAGCATAATAATAGTATTAATATTAATAGGAGAGGGGAAAATGGAAAAGAGTCATTATTATTATTGTGGAGTCCTTATTATAGAGCCCTTGGATCCCTGGGGCTACCATGGATAAGTTTTAAGGCATATATATATATACACGCACACACACACACACACACAAACATATCTTTAAATTTATGTAGTAGTGTGTCTGTGTATTTATTTGTTTGTTTATGTTTCTCTGAGGGAAGAGTTTTCAGTACCTTCATCAGACCCAAAAGCTGTACATGAGCCAAAAAAGATGAAAATTCACTATGTGTGCTGGGGAATAATAGGTCCATTTATCTTAAAATCAGCCTTGGCTATTAGCACAGATACTTATAATATAAGTTTCCCAGGATGTCACTGCACTTCCTTCTTGTTTCCTTTGAAGTCAGTGCATGAGTTATTTAATATCTTTTCTGAGTCAGAGGTTGACTGTTCTTTCTTTTTTTCTTATCTACTATGACTTAAGTTTAGAAGAACTAAATAGAGCCTCATGCCTGGATGATGCTTAAAAAAAAAAAAAAAAGCATTCTGACGTATTGGAAAAGGGTCTATTAACTCATCCTTAAAGTACATATATAGAGAAATCCTAGTCTGCTCCTTATCCAAGGAGGGAGCAAATTGTCTCCAATCTGCCCCTCCTTTGCCCCTGTCCTTCATGTTTGCTGGTGTTCCTGGAGTACCTGCTACAGCCACCTGCATAGGTAATGCTGATGATGTGAAAACACTTGAGAAAGTCCCTAGTATGACTCATGGCCTGAGTCATGTGGAAGGCATTCAAGAAATGTTGTCTCAGTGCTTTCCTGCTTGGGATTTTTGCCATCCCTCTTACCTTCCTTCTTTCTTACTTTGCTATGTTCTTGGATCTGAGAAACCATGAGTTAAGCTGCAACAGTCAATACATGGGAGACCACCCAGAGCAGTGCTTCTCAAACTTCTCATGTGCAAGCGAATATCTCAGATGTCTTTTTAAAAGGCAGATTCTGATTCAGGAAGTCTGGAGTAAGGACTCAGAATCTGTAAAAGTCCCCAGTGATGCCATTGCTGCTGATCTATGGATCACTCTTTAATAACCAAGTTGCTAAAACACCATCAAAGATGTATATGCAAAAGAAGCTGGATGTAGGTGTGTGTGTGAGAGAGAGGGGGTAAACATGAGTGTGTTCTTATGCATAAGTGTATACAGATGGACAGGAATGGGCTTACTCTGTTCTATCTTCTGAATCCCATCTTAAAATCAAATGATTTTCTAAGTTTTCCATATGACTGAGCCTCTGTTAAATTATAGTCGAATTGTACTCTAAGCTGTGTCCTCAGAATTAGAGAATCTAAACTAAGTGATTTTTTTAAAAAATGAAAAAAAAAAAAAAAACCCCAGTAAGGGAATCTGAAAGTTGGCTTAAAACTGAAAATATAGTTGTAATTATATAAAAAGAAAGAAGAATGGTTGATTGTAATGCTCAATAAGGTATCAGTAGACTGCTGCATTAGAGCCAGAACAGAGAGAGATGATTAAGAGACATTAAAAAATAGATTAATAAGGCAGGAGACTAGGGGCTGGAATGAATTAGATGAAATGGAAAGGCATCAATGAAGGAAGTATTTCCAGGTCCGACCCAAAGAAGATGGAATCATGAGGAATAAGGATCCTACTTATGAAAATTGATTGTTCCGCCAGAGGGATAATTTTCAAGGAAATACATTAAAAAAATGGAGCAGAATATAGTTTCTCCACATAATGTACCATTTCCTGCAGTTCATCAATGCTTTCTCATCTGCTCAGAACTAGGTATTTGTCATCAATTACCACAATATGTCCAAAAGTCACTGTGTGAATTTTCCAGAAATATATTACCTTATATTTTCTGTTACCCACATATTAAGGTGTACAAATAGAAATAATGCACACATTTCCTCAGTCTATGGAAAGTGTGACCCTGCATAGTATGATGTATGGTTACTGGCTATAAACATTAGGATTGTGAAGGATATGAAAGATGGGAAGTTTACCTAGAACTTAAAGAAAGACATGAAAACTTGGGCATAAGTTGTGGTCTCTCATTCAGAGACATAAGGAGAGATGAGTAGTAATATTTCTCTTGCAGCTGGAAAGCTGAGTATTAATTGACTAATCTGAGAATTTAGAGGGCCAGATGCAAAGGATAGGAACAAAGGTGCTAAGGTATAAATGGAAAAAGAAAGGAAACGTGGATCTGATCTATCAATAAAAACTCGTACTGAAGAAGAACCAAGGTTATGACAAACTTCCCGGAAGTAAAATGGATGGAGCTATAACTGAGGTGAGGTTCCCACCTGCAGCCTAATTTGAGTTACATGTTTGAACACTCCTGGCATCTCCTTGGGAATGATCTTATCCCAAGGACTACGGTATAAAAACTTGACCAAATAATAATACCCCAGGCATTTAGGGCTAGATTCAATAGTGAAGATAGAATTGGCAGGGATAGTAGGCAATAACTGGATAATTGATTTAATTAACAAGTGTAGGTTAATAGGATACAAGGTCCTAACTACTCGATAGTAGTTAGAATAAACTAAACAGATGTAACAAATAGACACCAAATTACTAGTGGTCCAAACAATATAGGAGTTTATATCCTGTTCATAGAACCCCTCCAAGGTAGCCGTTTCAGGTTGGTTGGTGGCTCTCCTCCAGAAGACAGTTCAGGGACATAGCCTACTTCCATTGTCTGGCTCTGCCTTCCTCTAGAAAAGGAAAAGGCAATGTGGAGAAACAACTTTCACCTCCTGAAGGTCTTGGTCCAAAAAATGACATACATCACGTCCACTATCATTCTGTTGGTGAGAGCTAGTTACATGCCTACACTAGTTATGTGGAAGGCTAGAAAAATGTTGTCCCTGGCTAGGGAGCCACGTCCTAATTACAACTGTGTAATATGAAAGAGGAGAATGGATCTTGATGGAGAGCCAGCCATCTCTGCTCAGTGCCTACATGACAGAAGGTAGCCCAAGAATGAACAGGATGTTCTCTTCTATGTACAGAACACAGCAGCTTCTATTTAATGGAAACCCTGAGAATATAGTACCTCATCAGCACCTTGGGGTTATCAGACCACTAATATTGGAAGCAGTGCCTGCTTGGGGGTAAACCTTGTTTAATGGCAGAGGTATCATTGGAAGTTGGTCTGCTAAAACTGTGTCAGCACATATCAGCAAAAGAGGACTGGATATGGGTGGGAGGAGAACCAGCTTGCATGGAAGGTGAAAATACTTGTTCTTGAGCACATGTAAGAGAGAAGCCCCAGGGACAAGTGAATGAGAAGATAATCGTGGCCTCTCTAGGTACTCCCAGATGAGGAGGAAAGCATAAAGAACAATAGTGCATAGGGACCATAGATTTTAAAGGCAGTTTTCAAAATACGAGTATTTCAAGACTTTTAGCAAAGGCAACCACCATAGGATGGATGGATATATGTGTGTGTGTGTGTGTGTTTCTGTGTTTGCATGTATATCTTCTTGGGGTTATGATTAAAAGGTGAAAACATTTATTTATTTAGATATGAATATAGATAAGGTATGGTAAGTTTGTTTTACAAAATAGTCAATACATCACTGACCCTTTATATATATATATATATATATCTCCATATATATATATATATGTATGATACTGATTCATTCAGGACAGATTATAGGCAGCCTCCTTTCTCCTGCCAGACTAATGTACTGATCATTTCCAGAGGCAGATGCACTCCCAGTACCAAGGGTGAACCAGTGGCAAAGACACCAGGTTCCTCAGTGCCATGCAGGACTGGGGATTATTTAAGCTCCGGGTGAGCTGAAGAACTGGTCTCCACCTTGATCTACCTGCATGAAGTTTTGATACTGTGTATGGGAGTGTCACATTTTGAAATGTATAAAACAGATTGGCAGGTAGTGAACATATTGCTTAAAATGCATGAGGACAAAAATTAGTCTGTAAAATCTCATAGGTTCCATTTGTTATGCATTTGTCATGTGTGAAGGATTATGCCAAGCACTTTTAGTCAATTAATTCAGTCCTTACTGAAGTTGGTGAAGGAGTTATTAATTTATCCCTTGTGTAGTTATGGACATGGAGCCTCAGAGAAATTATGTAACTCCTCCAAGATCACACAAGTAATAATGGGGTAGAGCAGAAATTCAAAACTCGTATTGTTTGTTTCCAAAGCTCAACTTGAGGTTAGAGATGCTGGGTATTACTTAAACATCTTTTCCTAGCCCTGGGACATAAGAGGAACCCATCGCTGATTGCTCATCTGGATATTTACATATGTTATCTGAAAGTAGGAAGGAAACACATCCGTTTCTTTCAGGATCATTCCAAATCCTACTAAGTTAGTCCTAACCACTAAAAAATTTCTAAATATTTAGGAAATAAAAGTGTGTACATAATTGGCAAATTAATTTCTTGGAACCAATGTAATTCTCAAATGGAGATTTGGGTGATATTAAAGAGGTAATATAGCTCCCTAGTGCTTAGTTTATACCAAAGATTCAGCTTATTATCTTACACATAAACTAATTTGAATATTTTGTAAAGGTATTTTCTTTTAAGCCTGATTTATTTAGTTTCTTTATCATCTCATATGGACATCTTCCTCTCAATATATTTGAGATTTACTTTTTCACTGGTTCAACAAACTAACATAATAGTAAGCAGGCATTCTATTGTGTAAATTCACAGCAACTTTGATCACTTTTACCAAAATAAAACACAAATGATCATTAAACTAAAGAAGTTAACTTTCCTAACAGCGTATTTCTATACACCATTAACTATAGACATAGAAAATATATTTATTTATGTTGGAAATACTTTTTAAATGCTACTGAGATATTTCATATTGATAAAGTCAAAACACCATCTTGTTAATAACTACTATATTAATTTTGCAGCAGATTACAATAAGACTATACTGTATAGTTGTGCCATTCAGATGACATTTATGAAATGTTCTAATTACACATGGTGACAAATACTGCATGCTTCTTTCACAAGTTATAGCTTCTAATCTCTGAGCAAAAGAGACCTAAAACAGCAAAAAAGAAAAAAAAAGATTATGCAATATGAAATTATACCCCTTTGAGAACTAGAAGGACTATAATTATAGTACTTCCTCTTAAAACCATTCAAGTATGTAACATTGCTGGCAACAACAGTGTGTGGGGAACCTCTTTACACTCTTTCGGTCTTGAACACTCAAAGTATTGGGAAAAAATGTATTCCATTCCAACTATGACTTTGAGCATGCTTCGGTATTTTACCTTTTTGAACTCTTCCTTAGAGATTGTGGTGAGGAAGTTTGGAAAGCAGTTTTTCAGAAATACCTTTTGGAGGGGAAGGGAAGCTATAAAAATATACCAGCCTGACAAATGATAGACATTGTAGAATGGAAAAGAAAACACATCTTTGTTTTACACAAATGTAGAAGCCTTTCTTCTCAAATGAGTATTTTCGACAGCTGAGCAAGATGATAAACAGCAGTATCACAAAATGCTTAAATGGAAACAAGTATTATGATGTACATTATTCACCTGGCATTCTCTAATTTATGATATTTTTATGTGGCAGAAACCACTGCAGATTCATTTGTTTATTTTTGAAGTGGAATGAGTATCTTACTAAGGTAGCCTGTTATATTAATGTGGACATTGCTTAAGGGGGTCAGAAGCTTAAGGAAAGAAGTATCTATACTAGAAATATGTAGGAGTTTTTAGGGTCCACATCCTAGAGCGGAGCTAACTCCTAGCAGGGAGAATATACTGTGTAAAGATCAATTGATAGATGGACGATGGATGGATGGATGAATGGTTGAATGGATGGATGGATAGATAGATGTATTTTTCCTTAGAAGGACCAGCAATGCTGCAAATGATTAGATGTTTCATAAATGCTTTTTTAAAAAATTGCTATAATAAGTCTATTGTTAGAATTTACATTCAGATGATTAGTAGTACGAATACTTCAATATTGACTCAGTTTGGGAAGATGATGTTTCTTTGATGCTCAATGATGGACCTGTCAATAATTTAATGAGATGCATGACTAAGAAGAAAAAAGAGTAAGACTGAGTCCCAAGGAGCACTTGACTTAGTGCAGTGATAGAATAGGTTGCAAGTACCAAGCACTAGTTCTTAAATCTTAGTGTTCATAAGAATTACCAATGCAACCTTTTAAAAATGAAGATTCCTGGGCTCAACCTTCAGGGACTTTTAATTCTATAGGTTTGAGTTATTTCGTTGTGGATAATCAAAGAACTCAACTTTGGAATACACTAAACATATGTTGTAGATTTGTGTATTCCAAAATTTTCAGTGCTAAGAAATGGTATTGCTTGATTGAGATGAATATTTTGAAAACTATGAATATATAGTTTTTTTTTTTACTTGAATGGAGAAGAATTTGGGGCAAGTAGTCTATTACAGTCATAACTAATTCTCTACTAAAATTGAGTAGAAATTGTGATTTTTATAACTCCTGTTATATTTGACAGTATCTCCTGAATACATTTCAGTTACGTAACAACTGACTTTAATTTACTTAATCAATAAACATATATCTTAGGCATGCTATGATGTACCGGGCACTATGCTAGTCAAGGTGTACATAATAGTAAATAAGAGAAACAGAAACCAGTGAATTAAATTTATCTTTCCTGGGGCACCTGGGTGGCTCAGTCATTGGGTGTCTGCCTTTGGCTCAGGTCATGATCCCAGAATCCTGGGATCGAGCCCCGCATTGGGCTCCCTGCTCCACGGGAAGCCTGCTTCTCCCTCTTCCACTCCCCCTGCTTGTGTTCCCTCTCTCGCTGTGTCTCTCTCTGTCAAATAAATAAATAAAATCTTTAATAAAAAAAATAAATTTATCTTTCCTGAAATGCCTTGTTTACTATTGTTATTTTAAAAGAAACTTTGTAAAGATTTATTTTCTTTTCATTGCCAGTGATAAACCCATCTTGACTTTAGAATTTCTGTTTTTAGGTGTGTATTGTATTAACCATCAATTGTGCCCAACCACTCTCAATAGTTTCTCCTAAGTGTGGGACCTTGCCATGGAAGTGTGCCCTGGTTAGTCTGTTTTGAGAGTTCATGGAAACTGGATTATTCCAGACTTCAATTTCCACTGCAGATCTCTTGCAATCACTGTTGCTGGGTCAGTGAAACCCCTTTCAGATTTGGTTGCCCATTCTCAAATTGGTACAGTGCACCTTGGCTTCTCTAGTTTTTAGGTCCTTCAAAAGTCAGATGCTCTGTGACTTCTGTCTGCTTTCTCCCCCACAGATAGCGATACCATGCCGGTCTTGCGACTATTGATAGGTTGTTCCCACTTGCTACTTTTTGGGGGTTTCTGTGGATAGCTGGTCACCTAGTTTTGTTATAAATATTGTTCATGGCTTTTTTTTTTTTTTTTTTTTTTTTTAGTTTTGCTCTTTAGTTCTGTCAGTATGTTAGGATTTGGAAAGACTTAAGGACTTTGTGGCCATATAATCATTACCCCTGATTCCTCTGAGGTCTGTTTCAACTTTTACTGCCTAACTTAAATATATAAGGTACATGGAAAAAATGCAAGCCCAAACAAGCTCTTGTTGTTTGCTTTCTTATGTGATGGCTCCCATTTCTCCTCCTTTTTCAATCTACTTTATCCATCAAAGCCTATCCCTCCCTCCACTTTTCACCTACTCACTACAATGCTCAACTGCACTAACTCAGCTTTTCCTGTACTTATCCAAACTCAGTTCTTTATGGGTAATTTAAGTCTCTTGCGAAACTGAAAAAGAGGCCCTAAAGACAAGTGGGAATGAATGGCAAAATGACTCTTCATCAGGTAAGCAGCCAGGCATCAATGTGAAGCTGACTATTTTCTGAGCCAGAAGACTAATGATGGGAAAGGAAAAATAAGCAAACGAAGCACAAAGTTGATGAAAAGGGGAAAGGAAGGCTGAAAAATCAGCCAGACAGAAATTGGACAAACAGTAGTGAGAATGAACAAACTCAAAGTTAGTTCCTTGAAAAGATTAATAAAATTGATAAACTCATCAATAAAGAGGAGAGAAAATGCAAACTGCCAACCTCAGAAATTGTAAAAAAAAAAAAAAGAGAGAGAGAGACATCACAGCATGTTCTACAAACACCCTGATATCATGAATAACTCTCTCCTCTAATTTGATATCTTAAGTGAAATGAACAAGTTAACATGAAAATAATACAAGAAGAAATAGAACATTAACATAAGCCTAGAAAGAAATAGAAAATCTAAATACTTCATACAAATTAAAGACATTGAATTTGTAATCAAAATTCAAGTTTCAAAATTCCCTTTCAAGAAGGAAAACTTCAGGCCCACGTGACTTCACTGGTGAATTCTTTGATAACATAAAGTAATAAATCCTATCAGTCCTACATAAACGTTTAGAAAACTGAGGAAAAGTATATACTTGCCAAGTCATTTTGTGAGGGCTACCTGACCATCATCCCATAACCTGACAAACCATTTAAAAACAAGTCTATCAGGAACAAAACAAGGATGTTTTCTCTTACAACTTCTATTCAGAATTCTAACAGAGGTCAAGTGTAGTACAAAATGAAAAGAGGAAAAGGCAAACGTAGCTACAAAACAAATCCTGTGCAAGGTTTCCAACCAGATTGCTGCCATCCAGCCCTTCCTATAGAAACTCTGGGGCCATCACTGAGGTAGCATTATGTTATGAGAGCCTAGAGAGGCATGTTGAGGCCACATCATGGAATGTGGACTTTGTTAGGTAAGCAATAGGGAGCTATTGAATATCCATGAGCATAGAAGTGATGTAGTGGTGTTCCTCGTGTGGAGGAGGCAGTGGAGGCAGTCCACCCCAGTGGGGAAGAGTAATGTATCACAAGCATCATTTAGAATTGCTAGTACCTGGTGATAATAAGAAGCAAAACAAATTTACTTGATTTTAATTTATTTTTTATTTTTTTATTTTTTACAGAAAGTGTGTCCTCTTATTTTCTGAATCCACTTCACCTAAAAATGCCACAGGAGTATCATTATCAGAATTGCAGTAGATGAAAATTAATTTGATAGTTTATTAAATAGATCAGGGGAGAGGAACAGATTCATAGAAATCATTCTATATGTACTCGCTGGGTACTGATGGCAATTCTAAGGGAAGAAGTGGTGGAAACTGAGAGGTATTTCTCTTGTAATTTGACCTTATGCAACTTACAAGATGCATACTGTGTAGTTGTAGGTGAGCAAACATTTGTTGAATAACTATGTGAATGCACGAGTTCCTCAACAGGGAAAATATGAGTTAAAGAATTTGTATAAAAGAAAAGTCTATAGTCTCTATAAAAGAAAATATTGTTCTGAAGAATGTACTCACTGCTTAAAAGATGTCTTTGTTGCCCTCATTTGTATTTCTTTTCTATTCAAACAATACCCTCCAAATCCACTTTAATTTTCAGGGCAGTCTTCCTGTTCTTAAACTTTTGAGTTTGCTTTTCAAATTCTTACTCTGCTTGGCAACATCAACATTATCTCATTGGTGTTTAGTGAGTTCAATGAGAACATGTAATCTATAGCACATTAGATTTTTTCTACCACCAGCCAGATGAGTACGTAGGAAGACGTATATTTCTGCTGTTTTAGAAGTGTTGCTTTAGGTTACTTAAAATATAATGTATATTACAGAGAACCTCTGATAAATATTGACTGTCCTCAGGTAATTTATTAATTTTGAAATCATACTTCCTATTTTCCTTAAACACAAAAGAAATCATATATGAGTTATCCAATGCCTTGAATTCACCCTGATGGAATTTCATCTCTTAATGGAGAGGAGAGCTGAGAAGGGTAAGAAAATTATTGCAGAATCTTACTCTTTTCGACTGTCACAAATATCCCTATCAAATTCATTGTTTGAATTGTCACACAACAGACTCTGTGCATCTACCATTGCTACATAGCCTGGTACAGCAGGCTTTTGCAGTATGGTCCAAAATGGAGAGGTCCTGAGTGTGGTCACGAGGCAATGTATATCAGCCATTAGCAAACATCAGTGCTCTTCAGAGAAGTTCACAAAATGATAGCTGGAATGCTTGCCTGATTCTTCTCTGTGCATCCATCTCTTCATAGGCATAGGTCATTACCTTGACTTCCTGCTGCTATCATTAGATTTGTAACTTATTGCAAGCATAGTGAATTTAGGATAGTGGCCATGAGCATAGACTTAGGAGTTAGGTCACTTACTACCTGTCTGTCCAAGGTTTGGCTTCTTCTGTAAAATGAAGTGTCATGCATTTCACAAATGGTAAAATGGCTAAAACTCCTGCTGTTGTGGTGCTTCCATCATAATGGGGTTTGGGAAGTAGATGAGAAAGACCAGTATCAGTCAATGTAGAAATAAATAGGTTTATTTACTAAGTAAAGTGCTATGGCAGAAATCGGACTGTGTAGAACACCGTGGGAGTGCCATTTTAAGGAAGGGACTTGCCATTTCAGATATATAGTCAAGACAGGTCTCATCAAGAAGGTGACATTTGATTTAAGACCTGAAGGAGGTGAAGGAGTTAGTTGTGTTGAAATCTGGGAGAAGAGTCGTAGGCAGAGGGGGGAGTCTATGCAAGCATCCTAAGGCGGGAACACCCCTAATGTGTTCAAGGAACAGAAAAGAGATTATGTAGCTGGAGGGGACATCAAAACCTTTCAGGATGCAAATGATTGGCCTTTTTTACTTTGCAAGTGCCTGCCACACATCTGTCATGTATTCTAGAAGGGTGAAAAAAAGTTTGACTATCAGTCATTTGATGAATTTACTGTATTTGTTCGATACCAGTGTGAAATATACATAGTAATCATCATACTTTATCTTTACCAAGCACTTACTATGATCTAGAGATGATACTAGATACTTTTATTTTAATAATCTCGGTTAATCCTGACAACAGATGTAATATAATCATGCTCATTTTATAGATAAATAAACGAAGATTTAGGTAGACATAGGGGGCAGAGTATAGTTTATACTGTGACTAGTAATTATGCTACATCCAAATGATTAAGGAACTTACACCATTTAGTTGAGACAGAATAGGAATGAGTGTTAAATTCTAAGGCACGATGGTATAGTGCATAAACATGCAGGATTGCAACCATACATAAAGCCCTTGGTTTCCATTTAGGCTAGGCCTTGGAAAAGTCACTTAATTTTCCTTTGGATATTATTATGCCTCACAGGATTATTTGTTAATAAATAGGAAAAAATACATAAAACATTGTAGCACTCTGCCTGCAATATTATAAGTGTCACTATGTATCAGGCATCTTGTTGGATCCATAGGTGATAGAAAGGTGCACAAGGTTATGGCCCTTTGGTTGCTGAGCCATACATTACACTGGGAAGAGGTATTTTCAAAGAGGCATATAGTAATTATAAGTTAGACACTAGAAAATTACAGGATGGTATAATGTAGCAATAAAATGCTATAGGATAACAGAAGAAGGAAACATGCCTTAACTTGGGAGGAACTCAGTATTGGAAAAGGCTAGAAATGCGTAGATATCAACCGAAGGAGAGGCCATAATGCCCAGTGAGTCAGGGCCTGCACTTGACTTTTACCTTCCCTTGAGTTATCAATGTGGATGCCTGTGCTTTGTCCCCCCTTTAAGCAAATAAACATGCTGTTATTTCTTCCATTTCAAAACTCTTTTGATCCCTATTTCTCTCCAGAACCCTCTTTATGGATCTTTCCTCTACCCACATTTAGTCCCCTGGTGATACTTAACTTCAAAGGTTGTCAATACACAGGAAATGCTCAAGTGAATTCCACACTTTAATTTTCAATTAAATACTCAGTACCTAGCAGATATCTCAATTTAATGTGTCCCGAACTGATCTCCTGATTTCCCTCCAAATCTGCTTCATTCGTAGCCTTTCCCATCTTAGTTAATGGCAACTCTATTCTTCCGGTTGTTCATGTCAAAAGCCATAATCATTTTTGAATTTTCTTTCTTTTAGCAGCTATGTATAATTTGCCAGCAAATCATGTTGACTCTATCTTCAAAAAATATCCGTAATCTTTTATTCTGCCTATATTTAATATTCTGCCTGTATTTAATAATTTAATAAAGATAAAATAATTTAATAATTAATACTGAATAATTCCTTTGCTTATATTGCCTGTTCCATCCTTTGGATTTAGTCTGGACCAATGGCCTTCTGGGTCTCCTGCTCAACTGTTAGCCTGAGACGTTCCACGTACTTCTGAATCTTTATCTCCTTGATCCCATGCCTTGCATTGTTGTTGCTATTGTTTGTTTACTTTTTTATCTGCTGGAGTTCTATCACCAACTAGCTTCCTGAGAGAGGGAGTTATAGTTTTTAAATCCTTCCAAACCTGAAAAATGTCATTATTCTTTCCTCACTGATAACTGATAGTTTGACCTGGTATTGAATTCTAGATTGGCAAATAATTTTGCTCATAATTTGGAAGTTATGATATAGTGTTCTGGGTTACAATAAGAATTGAGAATACTTCAGTGATAGTCTATAGTTCTTTTATGTGGGATTTATTGTTTCTGGAAATTTTTGTCCCTTTTGTTTATTTCCAACATTTGAATACTTAATGGGATTGTACGTGATTTTGCCTCTCCCCCCCCCTTAATTTTGCTAGCACATGGTGAATGCTTTTAATCTGTAGCTTCATGTCTGGAAAAATGTTTATTTTGTATTAATTCTTTGGTAATTTCCTCCCTCATGTTTTTTTCTACTTTTGTCCATCTGGAAATGCTCTATTTTTATTTTGTTTTTCATTTCTATCCTTATTATTCTTTCTCAAGAATTTTCTCAGCTTTCTCTTCCAATCTTCTTACTGAGATTTTTATTTTGCCTAATGTATTCCTTCCTTCACAGATTGTTTCTTTCTTAAGGCTTTTGTTTTCTATATTTTTTAGTGAATACTTTTACCTTATCTTTCTGGGGATAATAATTACAGGATTGTATTTATGTATGTATATATATATTTATTTATATTGAAGTATAATTGACATACAATGTTACATTAGTTTCAGGTGTATAACATAGTGATTTGACAGCTCTATACATTATGCTGTTCTCACCACAAATGTAGCTACTGTCTGTCACCACAGAATGCTATTATAGTACTATAGACTATATTCCCTGTGTTGTACCTTTCATCCCATGATTTATTCAGGTCTGTATTATTTAATTGGGTTAGTGTAAAAGTATTCTACCAAAGAGCATAGAAACAGAAAAATGTTGCATCTGACTTTGGAAGTGTATTTTTAAAGGGGAAAAGCACACCCTTTTCACTTTTTACTTCTTGGTAGACAGGAATTGGTCTTAGAGTTTAAGTACATTTATATGCCATCATATAAATGAAGCTGGGGGTGTCTTGGTGGCTCAGTTGGTTGAGCATCCGACTCTTGATTTTTGCTCAGGTCATGATCTCAGGGTCCTGGGACAGAGCCCTGTGTCAGACTCCATGCTCAATGGGGAGTCTACTTGAGGATTATCTCTCTCCCTCTCCCTCTGCCCCTCCATGAGCATGCTCTCTCTCTCTCAAATAAAAATAAATATTTTAAAAAATAAATGAAGCTGAGTTGTACAGATGTAAATTTATATTTTCAGGTGCATTTTAAGAAACTGATTAAAATGACAACTTTTCATAAAACTACAAAGCCTTTATCACTTATTTTTAAGCCACATTTTAAGGTATAGCTCATTTAAAGAAAGTATAATTTATATGTGTTATACAAACTTTTAGGTTAAAGAAATGGTAATAAAATCATATTATCTTATTTGCAGCAGAGTGTATAATCAGAGACCTAGTAGATTTTCATGACTATATATAACACATACCCACCAATAAATGTCACTTATTTTCGCAGACCAAATCAAATCTCTGTCTTGAGTAATGATCTGCATTATATGGGACTGGGTAAGAATAGGGGTGGGGAAGTAGCTGGGTACAAAGAGATCATTCATGGTCTTTGCATATCTTTATGGACCTATATGTATCTTTGATATTGAGGTTCATTACTAATCTACAGCTACACCTGGTGCAGGTACACACTTCTATTTTTCAGAGTATTAAACATTTTCATATCGATTATTTTACCCTTAAGTAATGATTCCAGCATATTCCCTATATCTCGGATGAGGAAGAATGAGGCAGTGATAGATTTCTTAAAATTCCTTAATTAAAATACCCTTCTCTACATGTTTGTAACTGAATCCCAACCTGATTTTTTTGAGTATACCTGCGATTAAAGGTAAATCAAGCCATGCCTTTCTACATGTAGGTTACTTCCCTGTGTGACAACCCTGCACAATTGTGGAGAGCTAGATTCAGTTCATGTAAAAGGAAATCAGCGGGAGAAATGCCAGTGACTTTATAGGAGATTTTGATTTGATGTCTACATTGGCATCTCTTTTTCAAGTCCTAAGTTATTTTTAAATTTCTCATATTAGTTTCACATTTTATATGCATATGTTCCCTTCTGAAAAGTTTAGGCTCTTAATTATCTTTTTTTTAACCAACATGGTATTATTTATATATATAGTAGATAAGCATTATATATTTTGTGTATTTCATTCTCAAACAGGAGTTTGAAAAAGAAAAATACTCCTTTATTCAGCTCTTATTTTACTTGACAGTGCTCTGAAACAAATAATTATTTTTGCATTTTTTACCATAATATAAATCAGCTAAATATACTTAATGTGACTAAGTCATGTTACAAATGAACCATAAATATGCTGAAATATTCCTAAAAGCAGATTTTTTTTTTTTTTAAGTTTTCAGGGTCCGTATCTGTAGGCCCAAATGGTTCTGTTAACAAGGAACTTTATTTTAAACATTGTGAAGACCTTGACAGGATGATATTACTATAGAAAGATCTGTCCTTAATTTAAGCACCATGTATCAAGCAAGTTTGGGTCAAAGAGTTAGTAGATGAGGGGAGCAAAAAACAGAGAGGTGAAATTGTGAGACTAAATTAACTGCCGGCTCTTTTCTATTTTCAATCTCCACAGGACTATATTTGATTTCTTTCTCTGGTGCTCAGTGCTTAATTCCACGTTTCCCTTTTAGTCCCACGCTACTGACTTCTTTGGGGTTTATTTTCATTCCGTTCTATATATTCACCCTGCCGAAGCTTCCCATGTTTTGTGTCAGGAGGAAACGTACCTTATTACCTTCTTGTCTGTTTAAAGTTTTTTTTTTTTTTTCCCTCCCTCCCTCCCTTCCTGTCTTGTACCTAATGAGCAAATTATCTAAAAATAGATATGTTCATCATTCTACAAAATGTTGTATCTCCTCTAGATTGGAGGCCAGTGTAATTGTAAGAGACATGTGTCTGGCAGACAATGCAATCAGTGCCAAAATGGATTCTACAATCTACAAGAGTCGGATCCTGATGGCTGTAGCTCTTGTAACTGCAGCACCTCTGGGACAGTGGATGGAGATACTACCTGTCACCAAAATTCAGGCCAGTGCAAGTGCAAAGCAAACGTTATTGGTATGTGTAATACAAAAGTTTACAGTCACATCTCTATTACCATCTGGAATCAAATTCTCTATTTGATTTCTTAACTGAAGAGTAAAGCAAATTTCCTTGCTCAAGGCAGGCTGGAAAAAAAAAAACAATTTGGATGAAATTAACTGTCTAAAAATGATTAAATTAATAATTCTATCAAACTACAGCTTGAAGCTTCGTTTAATCAACCCTTTAGAAGTTTCTTTATTCTGTAGATGCCTTAGTTCACATGGTCCCATACTAATAAGTCATAGAAAAATATAATTTGCTTACTGCATAGATGTTTCTTTTAGAAAATTAGCACTTTTTCAAAATGTTTTACACTTAATGAGTTCTAAGCAAATCATTTCCATGCTAGTTTTCTTAATAGACCAAAATAAATGGATTTTTTTCAAAATGTTCTGTGCTACAGTGTCCTTTGTGATAAATCTTTCCATTTTTTTCCTATTATATTTCTTTGAACTGTTCCTATGAAATGCAAAATAAGTCAACATAATTCCACAGATCATGTATATTGGTAGGGTTAGTTATAAAGGGCCACATAATTTTAATTTTGTAATTCGGTGCCAAGCTGATTATAATAAACAGCTACCTTCGGTGTTATTTATCATTTTTTTTTTTTTTTTATACAGGACCTGCTTTTTTGTTTGTTACTCCCACAGGTATTTTTCAGAAATTAGATTTGATTATAGCAATTTATTACATCCAGCATTTTTGAGGGGAACCACAGCCACATAAGGACAAAATTTATCAAGTGCCCAAAATGCACTCACTATGTACATAATGCACTTTGAAATGTTGATCTATGAGAATATTATGAGAGGAAAGTTTCCTGATGAAGTGAGTCTTGTATTTTAACTGAACATGTCTTGGTTCACATAGGAAGTTTAAAAAAGACCTTTATCTTTCTATTGTCATTCAAGACACCAAGTCTTCCGTGGTTTTTCTAACACTAGCCTGAACCTTATAATAATGAAAACATGCCTGGCAGTCACACACACACACAAATGCATACATACAGATACGCATACAGATGAACATATTCTGAATACTATTTTCATTTCTGTGCTGTAAGTCTAAAGCTAATTCTTTATCTTTTCTATAGGTGTATATATATATATATACTTCATTTTATACAATTCAGCCAGACAAGCATTTCATTTTAATTTATTAAAAAAAATATGGACATGGTTAATGGTATGACACAAGATTTCTCTGGTTTAAAGAAAGATTATATCAAAATCTTTAACATAACTTGCCCTTATGCATTTCAAGCATACAAAAACTAACTTTTTGGAAAAAAGAATGAGTAACTTGTAAAGAGCAGCATATCCTTTTTTATAGGTGTTATCTGTGATGCTAAATGAATTCCAAGACCTTAGAATTCAATCTATGTGTCATCCTTTGTTCTTTAATATGATATATATTTTAAACTCATGATCTGAAAACAAAATTTAAGGACAGACCTTTAAAGACAATGAAATGTTTATTTTTCTATAACAATGAAATCTTTCCTCTGATGATTAGATGCCAGAGCTTAAGAAAAGGGGGAAAAGCAAAATTTGCTCTTTATTTAGAATGTGTTATAACTTCCCTGCCATCTATGTGTCTTATTGATCCAGATAGTTTTCTGTAGGAAAATACAAATATATATATTTTTGAGGATTAAATCATCATTTTGATATTATTATTTCTAGAGTTATTTCTGCACATGTAGCATTTTTAATAAAAACGTAAACTTGGTATGTGTATATATAGGTTTCTTTTCCTAATGGGATTAGCCAATACCCTTATTCAATTTTACCTTGTTAATATAAAAAAAAAAAGCCGAAAATACCAGTGTATGTTGTGTACGCTTCAGAAAGCAAACTGTTCGAGTTAACAAAACTGTTAAATCTTACTAATGATTCTATCACCAGTAAAATACATTAGCACCAATAATTTTATTAAAGTAGGTCATTCATCTAGAATAAAAAGGGAGAAGAATGTGAGTTAAATGCCAAGTGTGCTAACTCGCCTGCACTTGTTAACACCGAATGTGATGCCCTGTAGGCCTTCCTGAGTATCGTTAGGAATAGATTGCCTGTCAGGAATATGTATGGCATATTCAAATAAGCACTGCGCATATTTTTAAAACTGATATGATATGAATCCATGTAGACCAATTTTAATAGTTCAAAATGAGTCATAATTCTTGTTAACAATACAGTTATTTTTAAAATTTGCAGCAATAGTGGTCCTTTTTTATTTTCCTTATTGAAATTAAATGATATGCCTTAGGTGAGTCATTCATCACTGTTAAAGAACTTGCCTTCCATTGGAGTTCTTGAATTTTTATCCATATATATACATATATATTATGCATTTCTTTCCAGTTTAAGAAATGCTTTTCTACATATGAGTTCCTGAGTGTGTTTTTGACTGTTATTTTAGGACTAATTTTTTTTTTATTGCGATTATAGCTTGAAATAAATGTTTCCATTGATTCAGCCCCACGTAGTCAGTTATTTAAACTCAACGGGTATGTGGAAACTATCTAAAGGGAGTATTTTGCATCTCAACCTTTACTATTCAAAAATTTGTGTTTTATTCTCTTTCCTTTTAACACTGTCTCTGAAACTAATCTAAGTTGTCAGAGATTTAAGTTTAGGTGATAACATATTTTTCTCTGTTTGTGAAATGTATATATGTACTCCTTTAAATAGAAGTAATGTAACAGCAGAATTTACTTAGTGTTTAAAGAGGAATATCCTGAATCACACAATATGACAAGCAATGTGATTGCTTTATGAGCCAAGGAGAGCATAATTTATACTAATTGAGAATAATAAAATATAGGGGCATATAAAAGCATTGAAACAAAAATTGCTCTGGATAAGTTTTATTTATATTAATTATTTAAAGGTGTGATATTCAGAAGCATATATACTGTTACATAAAAAGAGCTATCAGCTTAATATTTTGTTAAACATTATAGTACATGTCATCTGATTTCTAGGTTAATAAGTAATATGGTAATACGTAATTCTGTGTAGCTTTGAAAATTTATTTCACTGTCTATTCTCTTACATGAACATTTTGTTAACATAAAATGATTAAAAATAATAATTTTAATATTTGTTAAAGAGGAAAAGAGCTCCAGTATGTATAACAGAAGCAACATTTCTAGTAAGCATTTCTCTGTATGTTAAGTAATAAAATTTCATAAAGCACGTTACAGAAATAAAGTTATATATGACTGCCAAAGTAAGTGTTGTTATTGTATTTTGAGTATATGACCAGGACTCTATGGCATCAGCTGGGAGAAAACACTTAATTTTGTGTCTGCATTATTTTTTTTTTTTAAAGATTTTATTTATTTATTTGAGAGAGAGAGAGAGAGACTGAGGAGAGAGAGAGCATGAGCAGGGCAGAGGGAGAGAGACAAGCAGACTCCAGGCTGAGCCGGGAGCCTGACACGGGGCTCAATCCCAGGACCCTGGGATCATGACCCAAGCCGAGGGCAGCCACCCAACCGACTGAGCCCCCCAGGGGCCCCTTGTGTCCGCATTAAATGTTGGCAGCAGCGTTGTTTGTCTTGAAAGTGTGAAGTAGAGTCATGTTCACGTTTTCACTTTTTAAAACAAATTTTATCTTCAGGGCTTCGATGTGATCGTTGCAATTTTGGATTTAAATTCCTCCAAAGTTTTAATGATGATGGATGTGAGCCCTGCCGGTGCAACCTCCACGGCTCAGTGAGCAAACACTGCAATCCTCTTTCTGGGCAGTGTGAGTGCAAGAAAGAAGCCAAAGGACTTCAGTGTGACACCTGCAGAGAACACTTTTACGGGTTGGACATCACCAGTTGTAAGGCCTGTGACTGTGACACGGATGGATCCCTCTCTGGGACCGTCTGTGATGCTAAGACAGGGCAGTGCATCTGCAAGCCCAGAGTTGGAGGGAGACGGTGCAATGAATGTTTGGAGGGATACTTCTACCTCCAGCAAAATAATTCTTTCCTCTGTCTGCCTTGTAACTGTGATAAGGCTGGGACAGTAAATGGCTCTCTGCTGTGTGACAAATCAACAGGACAATGTCCCTGCAAATTAGGAGTAACAGGTCTTCACTGTAATCAGTGTGCACCTCACAGGTACAACCTGACCAGTGGCAATTCTCAAGGCTGCCAGATGTGTGAGTGTGACTCCTTGGGGACAGTACCTGGGATCACTTGTGACCCAATCAGTGGCCAGTGCCTGTGTTTGCCTAATCGGCAAGGAAGGAGGTGTAATCAGTGTCAGTCAGGTAAGAGAGAAATGTGTTACGTGTTTAGTGGACAATGACTTTCCTTTCATTATCCCATATTGGATGATTCCTCTTTGTTTTGGGCTTGGGACTTCTAAAAAATTTACTTCCAACAACACTGTTGTATTTATATTATCAACAAATACAGATATAACTATTTAATATGTTCAAGATTATTTGGTGTATCGGTCTGTGTTGCTATATTTGGGATGACCCTTTAGAGGAGTCCCAGCCAATCAGACATTTTATAATTGAGACTAACTTATATTTAATTTCTCAACTTGAAGTAAATCCCCTTCTAATAACCGAACAAAGTCTAAACAAAGTCTAATAAAAGCAAGAATAAATTTTGCTTCCCAGAGAAAGGAAAACTTGGGTTAATTATTTATACCATGACAAATATTCAGATGATGAACTGATTTTCTGAATAAAGCTAACCAAATGTTTTTACTAAATGGGCTATATGTTTTGGCATCATATAGGGGCATCTAGAATTATTTTTAAATGCCATAAAATTAGCAAAATAGACTACTGTTTAGTCTCACTGTACCCATCTTTTTATGTGTTTGCCAACTAGAAGAAAGATGGACCCTATCCATGGCTTTCTCCTTGCCTTTATATGACCTAAGTAAAACAATATATTTTCTTTATAATAAAACCATCATAATGTCATGATGAATATACATGTTTATTAGTTGTTTAACAGCTGTGTGGTTGTTCTGTCTATGCAACCAGCACTGAGTTATCTGAGCCGGTATAAAGGAGCATGGTGCCAAAAAGGAGATTTGCTTGTCAGAAATGGGTAAGACGGAAGTCCTGTTTGTCATGACAAGGAATTCAGTTTAGGACTGAGCCATACCTTTCCTTTCACATTGGTCAGTGGGACAAGTAAATCCAAAGGGATGGGTGGGATGGAGCTGAAGAATAATTAATTCTTTTTGAGATATATGTATCAGAAAATAATTTGAACTGGCTTCAACATAAATGGGGGCTATGTTATCACTGGCTGTCCCACAAAACCTGATATGGAGCAATGCAGTCAGAATTCAGGAATTAGAAATCTCCCATTGATACATATCCATTAATTCAACCATTCAGTCATTTCCATATCCCCCCCCTCTCTTTTTCTCCCTCTTTCTTTTTTTTTTTTTTTTTTTTTTTTTTTTTTTTTTTTTTTTTTGACTGAGAGAATGAGAGAGAGAGAGAGAGCACATGAGAGGGGGGAGGGTCAGAGGGAGAAGCAGACTCCCTGCCGAGCAGGGAGCCCGATGCGGGACTCGATCCAGGGACTCCAGGATCATGACCTGAGCCGAAGGCAGTCGCTTAACCAACTGAGCCACCCAGGCGCCCTTCTCCCTCTTTCTCTCTCTCTCCCTCTTTCTCTCTCTCTCCCTCTTTCTCTTGAAGGACACACTCTGCTTCTGTCTCCCTCTCTGCATGGTTAAATGTCTATCCCATTACAGTTCTAGCAATACAGAGACTTATTAGCTACTTTGTGGTTACAATTCCAAGAAGGAAATTCTAATTGACTCAGTTTTGTTAGGGTAGCTATGTCTGAGCCAATTCACTATGGCCAGGAGTATCAGGATCATATAAATCATGACTTCTAGGAACCACTACTTAAGGTAGGAGCAAGGTGGTAAGGATCCCAGAGAACAGGATAATTACTAAGGGCTATGCAGATGGCCTACGTGACTACTATAATATATTGCACTCTTTTGGCTTCAGAATCATGTTCCCAAATTTTCAATCACTTTTTTTTTTATATCCCAAGATGATACTTTTTCTCTTTTACTATTTATTAATATCTCTAATTTTGGAAATAAGGCACTCAGTCTCCTGCACAAATAACCATGATTTATATATCCTTCTTCCTAAATAAACCAGCCAAAGCTAATAGATCAAATGTTATATCCTTTTGAGTGATTATCTATTGTGAAGCTTATTGAGTGTTTTGTTCTGACTAGGATGTAGCTATGCAACAGAACTGGAGATCAACTGGCTCAGATCAGAATGGGAGGATCAGGGGTTTGGATCCTCCTGTGAGTTGATATATTCAGTAGAAGAAAAAAGAAACAGATTTCTTGAGTATATTTCTTTTTTTTTTTCCTGAGTATATTTCTATTGGAGGGTTTTGATTCCTAGAAATATCTGAGAGATTCCTACAAAACTAATTAAAGGCAATTTTTTCAAGAAAGGAAATGTAATCAAATCATATTATATGGCGTAGCTGTGAAATAGATTTATATAGTCAGTCAATCTCTGAATATTGATTTAACCAAATAAAGGGATTATTGAGGAAGCACATAAAAAGCTGAATACTCATCCTCTGTTGTAGAAAGACAGTAATCTAAATTTTCAAGGTTGAGAGGGAACAATATATGGATGTTATAGAGATATACAGAAATAAAAGCCAGATGAAGGTGGTTGCTGTGGACAGGGAGATTCCTGGAAGAAGGACAGAGCAGTGGACTGCTGTTATTTGCTGTGAATCTTTAAATTCTATTTGATTTTTAAAACTATCTGCATGTAAATTTTGATTAAAATACCAATTAAATTTAAAAATTAAAATATTGGAAAATCATACTCAATCTTTTTCTTCCCCCGATGGTCTCCTCTGTCTCCCTCTGGCCCCTTTCTTTTTGGGGTTTATCTCAGATAACATTGGTTTTCTAGGAGAGTAATATCTTAGTGTCTATTTGTCTAAGCACAGTTGTCACGAAACTCCGCTCCAAAGGTTAATGGCAAATTGTCCTGCCTTTTGAGGAAAATATAGAATGGGATCATCCCTATTAATGAAAATAATTATCACATTTAAGATATTCTTGTATTTTACTTATTTATGTAGTCGCTCATTTCCCTTGTTAGAGTTTCAGTATCTTGAGAGCAAGGATTATATTATTGAACTTGTGTAGCCACAATACTACTGTAATTCCTTGTACATTGCATGCACTCAGTAAGTGGTTTAACTGAACACACTGAGAAATAATCAGGAGTTTTAAGAAGAGTATCTGTGTTAGGGTTCTCCAGAGAAACAGAACCAATAGGAGATGTGTATATACATCAGCTATACTGAGAATTTCTTTCATATATCTCCACTGTTGGATCCCATTTCCTGAATCCTATGTGTTATTTTTTCTTATTTTATATATGTATTTGGTAGTACACTCTAGGAGCTTGTGAGAAAGAGTACAGGGAAGAAAGTTTTTTTTTTTTTTTTAGAATTTTGAATGTCTGCAAATAACTTTATTCCACACTCACAACTATTTGAAATTTTACCATTATATAGAATCATTTTCACTCAAAAAAATTATTTCACCATTATCTTCTTGCAGAGCCAATTAGATTCTTTTACCCCTTTCTTTCTTTCCTTCTTCCCTCCCTTCCTCCCTCCCTTTCTTTTTCCTTTTCTCTTCTCTTCTTTCTTACATTCTAGAAGCTTCTACTATTTCTATATCCCTCATTTCTGACAATTTCATGATGATGTGCTTTTGTTAAATAATTTTTCTGTGCACTCAGTGGGCCCTTTTGTCTGTAGATTCTTGTATTCTGGGAAAACCTATAATACACCTTTACAACAATATCTAGACTAGTGTTTGACCAAACAACTGACACCAGAACTACCCAAGTTGACACATGAAATCACCCATTACAGGCACCTTATATATAATCCCTGCATTCGCTGCAGCACTTTGTCGCTGCATATGCTGAACCCATGCACTCTCTGGTTTAACTTCTAAAGAGAAAACTCGCCTTCTCTCAAAATGCAAGAGGGAAAATCTTCTGGTTGTGGAGGGGATTAACTATTCCTCACACCTGACTTCAGAAACCTCTGGAATCTTCAATTCCAGACCTTTCTTTCTAGACTTAAACCACCTGAATCAATCAGTTTACTGTTGGCTGCTCCACGGCAAGTGCTTAGCTTTTACTTGTGGACATCTGCCATTGACCTTCATCTCCTCTTCTTTCTTTTCTTTTATTTCATTTTTGGGGATTTCAGAAGGGAAAAATTGTTTGACTCTGCTTAGCTGAAATGTTGTCCTAGTAGTTTCTGAGTTGTAATCTTTTCAGCTAAATCCTTGCCACTCTCCTCTGATTCCCCTCTGTTCCTACAACCCTTATCTCTTTTATCAAAATCAGTCTTGTTGTTTTTCCTTTCAAATAGATCCAGAACTGGTCCACTTTTTACCACCCCACTCACCCATTTTCATCTTTCTTCTGGACTGGCTGAGAAGCCTCCTAAACTTCCTTTCTCCTCTTTATTCTTCTCGAGTCATTCCTTAATGCACAGCCAAAGGGGATGCTGTTCAAACTTTAGTCAGACTGTATCACTCCATCCTCCACTGCCTTCCCATCATTGCAGGTAAAAAACATGGCCCACATGAACTGTAACACCCACGATCCTTCTCTGACCTCATTTCCAGGAGTCTTTAGATCATTTGTTCCTTTCCAGCCTATAGGTCTAACTGCTGTTCTTCACGTTCTTCAGTGCTCTGTCTTGGGCACATAGAGCAGTGTCTCCCTAGTGCATACTCCATCTGTGTTTCTTGAAATAATAAATAATTACATTTAAAAATTACCCCAGGGGCGGGGCACCTGGGTGCTGCAGTCGATTAAGCATCTGACTCTTGATTTTGGCTCAGGTCATGATCTCAGAGTTGTGAGATCAAACCCAACCACGGGCCTTGTGCTGGGTGTGGAGCCTGCTTCAGATTCTCTCTCTCTTCCTCTCCCTCTGCCCCCTCCTAACTTGCACTCTCTCTCTCTCTCTCTCTCTCAAAAAAAAAAAAAAAAAATTACCCCAGTGGCACTCTCTTCTATTTAGGCGCAGGCACAATGCAAGTCTGTGAGCGCTCCTTTGTTGACATAAAGAGGGGATGTGGTTTTTACCCTGCCAGGGAGGAAAGAAAATAGTGGTCTAGGACCTAATGGATTTTTTTGACAAAACAAGGTATTCTGTACCCATAGGTGTAACATATGGAAAGGTCATGTGTTTATGGACCTTTTTTTTTTTTTTTTTTGGTCCTTCATTCTAGCTTCAGAAACTACTTTGAATTTTGTTTTCTGGTTTTCTTGTCTCTTCCTGTGAAATTTACATTGAAAAAAAGGACCCTTATCTTGAAGTATCTTTATCATAAACAGATGTTTCACAGTAGCCAGCTCTGCAGAATGCACATTAAAATGCACTGCTGCAATCTGAAGCTTTCTTTCTACTTCTTTAAACACATCTGAGAGACCTAGATCATATACCCCAGGGGAGAAGCTCCACACTGGTGTGTGTGAGTAGTGGGGCGTGGAGGCAGAAGTATGGGGTAGGGTAGGAGGGATGAACGCACAAGCCTCCGGACTTCTGCCTGCCTTTTTCATCTGGTTGTAAATATTACTGGCCCCTAGTAGACTATTGCCCATAGATTCTTGTCCCACTTTCTTAAAAAACATTATTAGGAAGGTGCACATAATGAAACCTCATGTATTATTAACCTAACCTTACTATGAATGTACAAGGAATAGGCTTAATTCAACTAAAATTTATAGGCAATTTGTTAAAGCAGCAGTGCACATTAGAAGGTACATTAGAGCCACATTGGTTTTAATATGCCATTCAATAACTTGAACAGAGGTTAAAAATGCTGCTTAACCTCCATTAAGTATTTTAAAAATGCTTTAATTTAAAATTATTTGGAGTGTGTGTACATATATGAATGTACATATACCCACACTAATAAATATAGCACTAAATATGTTTTCCCAGTTCATTTTTTTCAGTGCTGGATGACCTCGTAATGTTCAGCAGCAAGCACTTAATCAGAGGCTAGGCCGAGAAATGCAGGGAAGGATGTCAAGGCATCCTGAGCCAGTGACCCACCCTTGTCCTTGAGAACCAGAGGCAGAGAGGGTTTATTGAGGACTCTGCAGCTCTGGAATAAAATAAAGGCTAATTTATAATGAAAACAGCTTCGTATGACATGTTTTGTGCTAATAGGACAATTCCTCATGCTTTCCTCTGATATTTACTTTTGGTTTTGTTTTAAAATTCATACAGACTATTAGAAAATAAAACAAAGTATCTTGTTTCATTAAGAAGCATATCATATTTGTTAAGTAATGAGCTCATAAACCAGAATTGCATGCAAGGCCCTGCCACTGGAATTGGAATTAGATGGCTGATATTCCATTAAAAATCAGTGCATCAAAGTTGAGATCCGGTTATGCCACGTATCCTAGTGTTTGATGAAACAGCTTTGCAGATGAACATGTTTTCCACAGGGAGACCTAAGCCTCAGGATAAGAGCCTCTTCCTTGATAAACCACTAGGAAAGAATTTTTCATAAGCACTGTGGACCATAATGCCAGGCACATTGTGGGGGAAAGAAGTACATCGACAAGTCATTACTTAAATTGTAATTTAAGGAAAATCCCACTTTCCTAGAAAATTGCCTCATAAAAATGGCAATGATGATAATAGGTAATATTTACTGAGTGTCTACAGTCTGCCAGGCCCTGGGATAGGGTTTTATCTGAAAAGTCCCATTGAATATGCACAATATTTATATGATGGAAGGACCAGTACTTTCCCACTTTATAGTAGGGGAAATGTATTCTAATTAAGTAGAAGAACCATTTACAAATCCAGGTCCAACTGACCTCAGAGTCTGCACCCTGAAAGAGTAAAACATTTTTCTGAACAATGCAACATTTGTCATAATCGTTCACTCAATGAATATTTGAGGGTGAGTTAAAAGAGATACTCTTACAAGTGTTTGTAGCCTCCTCCCACCCTGAAGCTCATCCTCACCCATGATTCTAGCTGACTGCTTTAGGTCCTGGGGTATCTCTGTTGTGTAGAATCTGAGTAATAGTTATAAAATGAAAATTAATAGAATTCTGAGAGGCTATCGTGATCTGATAATGAAGAGTTGAACTGAGTTGTCTAGAAATGGGATGATCTCCATGGACTAAGGTGGAGAAATGTCTGGGATGGTGGCAATGGCATGGGAGAGAAACTTTAGAGCATATGGTTGGTAACCACTGAGACTGAGAAAAATGGGAACAAAGAATATGAAAGTGTTTCTGTGGATTGTGAATACACATATCTATGTGTTATAATTTCCAAGACATAATCACAGCTGTGATTACTTATATTCATTATTGTTATTGAATTTGATTTTTAAAGAATATGCATTTGGAGGCCCTTCATGGATATTCCCATATATAGGAAAACTAGGTTTTTATAAAACAGCAAAGTCCAATAGAATGTTTTCCCTTATGTGAGCATGTTATTATATTCTTGGTTCTAAGAACAGGAAACATAGTTTTAGACTGATATTTTCTTTCTGAAGTTCTTTCCATCTGCCAATAAGGCAAAGATTACATTTTATTTTTATTTTATTTTATTTTATTTTTTAAAGATTTTATGTATTTATTTGACACAGAGAGAGAGAGCACACACAAGCAGGGGGAGCTGCAGAGGGAGAGGGAGAAGCAGACTCCCTGTTGAGCAGGGAGCCGGACAGATGAAGAGCTCTATTCCAGGACTCTGGGATCATGACCTGAGCCGAAGGCAGACGTTCAACTGACTGAGCCACCCAGGCGCCCCCAAAGATTGCATTTTAAATATATTTTTCCTGATTCATATACAGTCCCTGCTATCCTTCCTGATAGGCTAGGCTTTTTGTCTTTACTATGTTCCTTTAAAGTGTTAAAGAGATCATCTCATATTTTAAGGGGTAACAGATATCCAACTGGTCAGGCAGGCAGCCACCTACCCATCTAGCTATCTACCCATTTCATTCACGTATCCATTTTTTTCAGTAAACATCAATTGAATACATTACTGTGTACCAGGGGCTATGCTGGTGTAAGATATGTAATCATAAATATATTAAGGCATTTGCTTTAGTAGGAGAAATGGACCTATATGTAAATATAACACAGTGTGACAAGTGCAATATTAGAAATGTCCAATATGAGAAGTAGTAAAGTGAAGGAACCGATTCATTCTTGAAGGATGGGGGGATATGGAAAACTTAGTTGAGAACGTGACTTCTGACCTGAGTTTTTAAATAAACAGGAGTTGGTAAAGTAATTAAGGAGAGTATAGCAGCAGTCCAGGAAGAAGGAATAGGAGCAGAGATTTTAAAACATATCTAAACTAATTGAAAAGAGTTTTTAAAAACTTTTAAATAAGAAAAATTATACCTTATGATGAGTAATATTAATATTTATGCGATTATTGACATTCGGTCAACTCTATGAATAATAATTTTAGCATTTTAATATAAAATTACCAAAATGGAAGAAAATTATTATTGTTTTAATTTGAAAATTAGCATCACTTACTATATTTCGTTCTGAAAATATTAATTTTTAAAATCATTACTAGAAGAGTCTTGTTGCTTGGTATTGGTGAGCCACAAATTTCTCCCTAGACTCTTCTCTTAGTATTATGTCCATTCTCTGGCTTAAGGTGAGAATCATTTCTTCTAAATGGCTTGTAATTAGTGCTTAGCCTCAGCTCTGCCCTCCTTTTCTGAATAAGGCCTAGGGGTTAAACTTGTTTTCTTTCTCCCATTTCAAGACCTTGGCCAAGCCTGGTTGTTCATGGTCCTCAGGAGGGACATTGCTAGGGAACGGGCTCTTCTTTTATGCCCAGGACAGTGCTGTGCTGTGCAAATAGCCACTATAGGAGATAATACCAACTGCCTTGCTAATAACTTTGAACTCCAAGGATTCTGCAAGTCTTCTCCTGGATAAAGCAACACTAGTTTATAATATGGGTGACTTTTTGCTTGGAACTGCAAAAACACGTTGTTTTCCCCATTAGACTTGCCTTGTTTGGGACCAAGGGCTTGCTGAAATAAAACTGGGGAAAATAACAAACTTTAGTGAGCCGATCAGTGTTATGTATGTGCGAACTCTCAGCTCTATGTAATGTAAGGTAACAGCATTGTCTTAATGACCGTGCTTCAGAATGTGGTACGAAATCATTCATGGAGAGAAGTATCAAAAAGATCCGTTAAAATGTTATGGACCTGAAGATGTGGAACATGAAGTGGAGCTAATGGAAGGAGATCAGAAATGTATTGAGTGAAAGAAAATTAAGGTCAGTTATCTTTAAGATGCACTCTGGAGTTGAAGTTTAAGGAGGAGGGAAGGGAAAATGTTGTTTTCTATAGTTGGAAGTCATAAAAGGAGAGGTAATGGTCTAGAATTAGGCACATTCAGGTAAGGCAAGAAGTAATCACTGAGCAGGAAGGTACCTGAGTCATCCTAATTAGAACTGCTTAAAAATAGGACAACTAAAATACTGGTGGGATTAACCTTTATAATTATGCTCCAGAGAGGAGGGGAATTAACCCCAAGACAAGTTCCAGTGCAGGCTTTTCCTTGAAGACCTACCTCCAGGTTGCAGCCTCCCTGTTTTTTTGTTTTTGTTTTTGTTTTTTCATTTTTGTTCTTCTCTGCTTATATCTCTGATTTGTCTATGGCATTTTTTATTTTCTGAAACTTGGGCAACCCAATTGTCTGTACCAAAATATACTCCCCCTTGTCTTTACAGATTTATCTAATAAATCATTTCTTGTAAAAATCATCTGTAATTGTTCTAGAATTCTCTGTGGCTTGAAGCTATTGCAATAAGTCCAAATTAATTCTACTTCTAAGTATCTGTGCTAATGGGTAATTTATCCAAATTGGAGCGTTGTTAGTATATTTATGATGCCATCATCAGGAATTTAAGGACCTAGGTACCTTCACAGGAAGAAAAATACATAGAATTGCAGCCACAGTGGTCTTGAATTCAAAATAAAAGCCTTTGAAATGTGCAACTTTGGTTGTATGATGAATCAGGTATGAGAATATATATTAATTTGCATAACTGTATTTCTGGAAACACATATAAGGCAAATTGCTATCAATGGATGCAAAGAAGCTAATGGCATAATCTAGTTGTCAATTACTCTAAAAAATGGCAGGATCAGTCACTTCTTTCCAACAGGTTGGAATGGCACTGATTTTGAGTTTCTTCCTTTTCTTTGAGCAGAATCTTTTTCTGTTTGACTATTTCTGTAACTTTCTAAGAGAGAATATGCTGGGCCAAGGAGAAGAAGAACAAATTGTTGATGGCTATGAAAGAATGGCTTATTTTCAACCAGAGACTCAAATGAGATTTATAATATATTCCAATTACTTTTTGTTTCTCCCTATAGCATAGTAATACACAGTGGATTCACTTTGTGTTCATGTTCTTTCACTCTTTCAATATCAGTGATATATACCTAAATTAGTGATCATGACAATTGTACAGATCATTTTCACTTGTCAGAACTTTATTCATTAGAATCTTTCTGCATTCCCTCTTCCCTGTGTTTCAGTAAAATTCCTTGTAACATTATGTATGTGCTATGTGTGTATATATGTGTAGGATGTGTATGCATAAACACACATACCACACAACACTGAGAACCATTTCTCCCCCATACACCTGCTCCATCATTCTAATTTCTTTTTTTTTTTTTTAAGATTTTATTTATTTATTTGAGACAGAGAGAATGAGAAAGAGAGAGCACATGAGAGGGGGGAGGGTCAGAGGGAGAAGCAGGCTCCCTGCCAAGCAGGGAGCCCGATGCGGGACTCGATCCAGGGACTCCAGGATCATGACCTGAGCCGAAGGCAGTCGCTTAACCAACTGAGCCACCCAGGTGCCCTCCATCATTCTGATTTCTAATGTCTTTCTAATTTTATAGCTGTTGGTTATATGAAATTTTAAGCAACTTGAAAATATTTTTGAATCATATTTCTATTTCTTCTGCTATAAGAAACAAATACAGGTTTTATAATTAACCTAAATTCTGTGGGTTTTTAAATATAATACTTATAGAAATCAATGCCTACTTATAATTTGGTACATTTGTGTGAATTCATCAGATGTTTAAGGAGTGCCTACTTTATGACAAGCACTGTACTGGGTGCTGGGGAGACAGTGGTGAATTAATCAGACAAGGTTCCTGCCTTCATGGAGGTTACAATCTGGTGAAAATGAGATTAATTAACCTTCCTAACCTTCAGTGTTCTCATATATAAAGTGAAAATAATAATAATAATACCTGAATTATTAGCATTGCTGTGAAGAGTGAGATAATGAATAAAAGGCTCTTACCATTGCCTCTGTTCCATAGTGTAAACTATAATAAACTTGGTGGTGACCGTGACTAGGGAGAGGGCAGTGGGAATGGAGAGTAGAAAGTTTAAAATTCTTAGAAGACAGTATACATAGGACTCAGTGATTAGCTAGATGTAGGGGTGGAGGGTTGTGAAGGACTCAAGGGTTGCCAGTTTAAGCAAACTACAGAATGCTCAGTTAAATTTAAATTTTCGATAATCATAAATTTTTAATATAAGCCAATAGCACAGACTTTCATGATAAACTCAGTTTATCAGAAATTTAAATTTAACTGTCCATCTTTTATTTTGTCTGGCTACCTTCCCAAAGATGTCACAGGGTTTAGGTTGAGCAGTTGAGTAAATGGTGGTCCTATTTGCTGGAATGAAGATATTAGAGGAGGACTAGATTTAGTGGAAAGGTCGTGAAGTAGATTTTGAACACACTGAATTTTAGTTGCCTGGGAGACACCCAGGTACAATGTAAATTATTCACTCAGCCCTTCTTTGGTTGTAACTGATACACTAGTGAAGAACAGCTATAGCCACCTTTGTATTGGGCATTGGGAAGTGCCATGATAGCGTTCGGTTTTGGGTGTAATCAAAACACTATCTTTTAAAGAAAAGCCTGGATGGGAAGTAATGACTAAACACTTCTCATTTCTTTATTTCCAGGTTTTTATATTCCTCCAGGCAATGGCACTGGCTGCCTGCCATGTTCATGCCATGTGACAGGTGCAGTTCATCACATCTGTAACAGCCTAACTGGTCAGTGCATTTGCCAAGACGTTTCCATTGCTGGACAAAGTTGTGACCATTGTAGAGACCTTTACTTTGGATTTGATCCTCAGACTGGAAGGTAAATATTTTTAATAATATTTAAATATTTGTATCGAATTACATTTGTTAATGACTTTATATCATAACAATGATTTTTTTGTCAGTGTTTTATGTAAAAAGCAATATTTTTTGTCCTCCCTAGTTTGTTGATATATTTTTGATTCTTTGATGTCTGCATTTGTTAAACATAATAGTAATCTTTGAATATTTCCTAGAGTTCCAATGTATAGGTTGCTGAATGTTGATAGATGTCCCTAGTATTAAGGTCTGCAAATATTTAACAAGATAAAATCCTTTTCCCTCAAAGAACTTACAATTTGGTTGGAGAAAGACAGGTAAAGATATATCCGTAAAAGTAAATGTGTGCACATGTACACACACACACACACACACACACCCCATAAGGGCTGGGATATACAGCGTATGTATATAGAACCTTTATTCTACATGGTCCCTGAATTTATTGCTTATTTATTTGTTTACTGCATCCATTTATGTTGTCCTTGCCTTTCTAATTTACATTTAAAGACCAGTAGGAAAAAAAAAACAGAAAAAAAATAAAGACCAGCAGATTAAAACATATTTTTGTATAAGTGACATGATTTTTTTCCCTAGTGTGTAAAGTACATTTTTGAGAATAAATTACCCACTTTTCAAAGTTACACATCTTTAATGTTCTACTTATTGTTCTCTAATTATCTGTGGACATTTATTTTCATGCATGTGTGCTCATTGTTGTATTTTTGAAAATGTGCTGGAATGCTAATTCCATGTGTGTTTTGGGGTCTGGTCAGATTATAAATTTGTCTAGAGTTGGGACTGTATCCATGAATTCTTTGGCATTCCTATCCCCAAGCAATAGTATTATGTTCTGTACACACCAATCAAAGCTGTTTCTCAATATGCGTGTGTGTGTTTATAAATATAATTGCTAATTAGTCAAGGGTTTGAGATTATCTGGGCTCTTTTCAACTCATTGTCCCCTGCTGCCTGCCTTTTGGCTGTTACACTCTTCATTAACACCTCGATTAGAGTGTGGACAGGGTGACAGGGTAAATTATTGAAAAAGAACTCAAAACTAGTGTATTTGGCTTTCTACTAAAATCCAATGTGATTTAAAACCTTTCACATGATATTTAAAATATGTATTAAAACAATTATTGTTCTTATTACATATCTTTTTGTTTTTTAATCCATGCTGTTCTGCTTCTGTTACCATTGGAAGGAATATCATCTTGGTGGTCTGAGAGTATTACTACTCCTTTCTGCAGATAATAAATCACTCTGAATGAGTATAGAAAACACATGGTAGAGTAAATGTTAAATAAAAAGTATTGCCAGGATTTTGATAGTAAAATTGGGGTCAGTTATTGTATGTATTATCTCCTCTATGTACTTTTTATTGAAAGACCATCTAACAAATTCCCCAGTTGGAATTCTTACGTTGATTTGTTTCACTCCTGGCCACCTCTATCTTTAGGTTTCTTAAATTTTCCATAGTCTTTCTGACAACATTTAATTACCAGAGAAAAATATTCCCCCAATCTACTCTCCTCCTTGGAATACTCATCCGCATCTATGGCGTTTTGTTCCAGTCTCTTACCCATTTCCTTTCTACTGATCCCCCTCGTTATTCTTCCCAGTGTTACCACTAAAACCCTTTATTAATGGCCAGAAGATTCCTAATGGTCTCAGCTTTTTCACTTAACTTTATTTAAGTGAATCCGATTCCTTCATTACACTACTCATCTGCTCTACAAAGTTCTTAGATTCAGGCTGACCTTTACCTTATTCTGCTTTCCTCTAGTTTATCTACCCAACCCAGTCCCCACCCGAGTCAAATTCAGGACCAAGAATTACTTACAGAATAGTGTTCTATCACCTCTCACTCTGCAGTAGGACTTGCTAACACTTGGGATTAGACTCCCTGTATTAAAAGCTGGGTTTAAATGTTAACCTAAATTGATGAGAAATGGGGAGAGCCAAAAAAAAAAAATAGGTATAAACTACATTATTAGAATAAGGTGCTGAAGTGAAAATCAAGAAGCAGAGCTCAGTAAAATAAAAAAGGATGAGTGCAGGTTGGAGTCTAGGAGAGAGCCAGAGTGTGAAAAGCCAGGTAGATTCTAAAGAGCAAAAGATCCAGGGTAAGTATGGGTTCAAAGCAAAAAGATTCATGACAAATTTTATATAAATATAATTGTATATCTTTACATATTAGCTGACTCCTAATTACATCGAGTTGGATTAGGAACTACCTTTTAAAAATCACAAATTGTCCTCTGACATGATACCACTTTTCTTCCATCCTCATTGTACTTATCTTCAGATTTCCAAGTTTCCATTCACTGAGAACTTTATCAGAGGGATGGTCTTTTTTCCCCTCACCTCTCATTCATTTAATTCCCATTCCAGCAACCAATTTTCATGAACATAACCAGGGTTTTTTTGATCATGGAACTTCTCTTCTTCTCAAATCTTCCTAATCCCTGAAATGCTACTCTGTGAACACATCACATCTTTCCAATCTTGTCTCCAAATTCCCTCATAAATGGCTCCCAACTTTTCTCAAACCCCTCATCTTTTAACCCTAACTAATGCTCTTGATCAACCCCATTCCTAACTTTCTCATCTTCTACTCCTAGTCTGGAGCAAAACCACTTTAATCCTGACTCTCTTGAGTAATCTGAGTGCTATTAAAACCTCTCCCTTCTGCTGTACGGTGGGTCAGCTCCAGGGATGATGACCCTGCTCCTGCCCTGAACCTGGGAGGGCTTGAAGACATGTGTCTGTGCTGATTGGAAATACTGCCATGCATTTACTTCTCATTCCCTTGCTTTCTCTCCACCTTTAAACTATTGCCAGTTTCTTCAAGTCCTTGTCCTTGCTGCTAATCTTGTCCTCTGCTTCATAGACTAAACAGAACCTGACATAAGTATCTCCAGATTATCTTCTCTCCAGCTCCAATTTGTCTATATTGTCACGCGTTCCCAATTTTAAATCTAGTCTTAGAAGAAAACAGCATATAATTTGTAATGACATATTGCCTGTTCTGGATGTGTCCCCTCCTGTTTTTCTCCCTTTGCTCCCCTCTCTGTGTCCCCTTTACATCTCCTTCTTCCTCTGAACTTTGTTGCATCAAATCCTCCCCTTATTTTAACTTAAATCTTTCCCCACTGGCTATATCATAACTATCTACAAATATGATCTTCATCCCCATCCTAAAGCCTCTTCTTTTGCCTCTGCCCTACCCTGTGAACCCTGGAAGTTGAGTCTACTCTCTCACTATTCAATCTTACTTACTAATATTTACAAAGAGTAGTCTTTTTTTTTTTCTGCGTTTTCCTTCTCATGAATTCCTCAGTCACCATATTTAGTGAAAGCGTTAGCAGAACTTACAAAGTATGGGCAGCCAAGAACTAGTTAGATGACTCTTAAAACACTCATCCAAATCAAAGAAAGGAAGATAACCAGAAAAAGTACATAAAAATGGGTTAAGGAAAAGATAAGCTTAGAGAGAGGGGTTTCACTGGAGGGAGAAAGCAGGGGTCAGTGGTGCCTCTCAGTGAGAGGGTCTTACTAGATGCCTTGCAAGGTGATATGTGTCTCCTGAAGTTGAGACTAGTGGACTGATATATTTCTTAGACCTGGAAAATCTATACAAGGAGAGACCATCTGTCAGGGCAGTGAAAGAGAGTGCTTTGATGATTTTATACTCCCAGAGTTTTTCAGGCAAAGGAAAGAGTGTTTTGTCATGACTAGATAAGGTCTACAAGGAAGAGGGACAACATAGGGTTGGTTATCTTAGCACTTCTACAAAGGGCCACCCGGAAGGTTAAAGAGGCCCAAATAGAGAAGAAGATGAGATTCTGGTGAACTACAAAATTAGTTAGCAACCAGTTGGAATAGAGATACATCTGATTTCTCTAAAATTATAGGTGAGAGATACCTAGTAGAGGGAGAGAGATCAATGAAGAAATCACAAAAGTAACACCTCCGGTGAAGAGTCAGCTTTGTACACTGTGGGACCAGAGAAAGCAGCCTGCTTTGGGTTTTGCTGGGAGCTCCTGCCCCTCCTACGGCCCATGCATGAGAGAAGAGGAGAGTAATAAAAAGAGCAGTAATAAAACTCTACCTTCTCTGGATGTAGACTTGCTGCTTTCATCATGTCCTAGCTAGAAAAAAGGGGAGAAGTCTGTTCTTTAAAATATCTATTCTTTGAATAGATTGGAGTATTGACTAATATACTGGACTACACATTTTATTGTCTGAATTTAGCCCATTTTTTTCCTGCAGCTTTATTTAGGTATAATTGACAAATATATGTATATTCAAAAGATCAGGGAAAGATGAGAGTAAAATTGATTTATGATTGCTTCTTATGACTTCTGGTTTTTTAATGTATCAATTATTTTATTGTCCTCCCTATTACTTAAAATTAGCTCTTTCTTTGGCCTCCAAGATCCTATCTCTCTGATTTGTCTTCTCTTTTCTTGGTTATTCCTCTTTAATCTGCCCCTTCAATTTATATATCTGTGTTTATGATTTTAGCCACTATATGATGTTAATGACTCCCCAATATATCATCATCTATTCAGATCTCTGCCATGAGCTCTAGGCCTATAGTTACCTATCTCTTTGAGGTTTAAATTTGCATGTCTCTCATTCTTAACATAGCCAACACAGAACTAATTCTTCTTTATATTACTTTCCTCATTTCCTCTCAAAATGAAAATAAAAGTTTCAAGACATCTCATGGCATCATCTTCTTGCTGAAGGGATATAAATCTTTAAATTTAAGTCACACCACCCATATGTGAGTGGAGCTCAGGATCCTCTCATATTGGACAGGATTGGCTCTGATACTGAGCACAGGTTGCCACTAGAAAGAGCTATTGGAAGTAAGAGCTACCACATATAATGTAGCTTCTCTGAAATGAATAGAAAGAATAAAGCTTCCCATGACCATTTGAGGCCCAAGGAAATCAGCAGGATTTGTCCTCTGCTAAAATCAGTCATATGGAATGCCTGTGCTTTGAGTTGACCCTTTTATTCCACTGATGAGTTCGACTGTCTCTTTTCACTTTAACGTTGATAATCATTAGAGAAGAAATCCGCTGGCACAGAAGGTCATAGAGAAAGATATTTCAAAATGTGACAATGAGAGTTGCTTAAGTTTACACTTTTGCTCATCATTGAGAAGAGATAAAAATGGATTTTATTCTTTTTATGTTTTCCATTCCTTTCCTGAATGATATTGAAATCTCTTTGTTGACTTCTGGTTGTTATTGTGTATATATACTAACACTGACTATTTTGAAAATGTGCACAAAGATGACTAAAATATATGGGATTCCATTTAGTAGAAGGAATTTTGTTTCTTGAAGGAAAACTTCACTTATAGTCAAAATATATACAGACATACTGCATAGGAAAATAACTATTGATGCCCTGATGACAAATTTTTTTTAGAAAAGAAAGAAAGTCAACTAAAATGAATCAAATCTATTTTGAACTAAGTACTGTGGTAGGTACTTTCAAATATACATTTTTTTTCACCAATTTCCAAAATTCTACAGCAGATTGTCAGTACTTTATTGTTAAACAAGGAGAAGATGCACGTATCATTGTATCTCTTTATTCACTTAGAAAATAAATTAACTTTCTCATCTGCTTTTTCCATTTATATATTCAGGGGACATTATTTAACCCTCCATGAAGTTTACACATTACCCCAGCTCTTCTTCATGTTCTTTTTATTGCACACAGTTATATTTCCTATATTTTTCTCTTGGCTTATTTTCTAGACTTTTCGTATATTCCCAAGGGCAAAATAAATAAAATAGGCCCTCACCCTAAACTACAGAAACAACAGCAAAAATCCACCAAACACAACAGTAACAGGCTGGAAAATCATTTGCCTGTTTTCACCCAAGTGGTTCATTCTTCAAAAGTTACCTATCACAAAAAGGGGGCATGTATTTTAAAAAGCTGATCCAAGTGCAAAAATCACTGTGTTTACCTCTGACATATAAAGCAAACATGATTTAATCAGTATTGAAAACAATGAAGCAAAAAAAGTCTGCCCACTGAAAAATCAATAAAGGAAAAAAAAGTATATCATATTTGTCTAAACCAAAAACAATGAGACAAAAATGGCCCACATTCAATTCATCTCAGTTGGTAGTTGAGACCCATATTTGACACACTGTACACTCTGGTACTGTCCTAAACCTGACCTGTAAGTACGATTCCTCCTTCCCATGGCCAAGCTTGCTCTAGCTCATCTGGTGTAGCACTATTTCTCTTATGTACTACCCACACATCACAGTCCCCCAAAATTTCTCCTCTAATGACTTCTTCTCTCTCTATTCATTAGTTGTATTTTGTCTTTTTGAGCCTCAAGGAGCTAGGAGCTAGAAGTATCACTACTGGTCTCTTATTAGCTGACACACACCAAACTGTAATTTTTCTCAGATAGTAGGAGATTGGGATCTGAAGAAGAATCTGAAGGCTCAGATCCTAAAACATACGATAAAGTAAAATTCTTCCATGACCACATTATTTTTGGTTTTGCTGCAAACATTCTCCATTTGAACACTGAATTATAGATCTGGTATGTTAATCTTTTCACATGTGTATTTCCAATTGATCTCAATTGGTCTTTCTTTGAAAACCAGATCAATGACTTCAAATGAAAGCAGATAATTTACTTGTCAACTTATGTCCATTCATGGTGTGGGAATATTGGGGAATGTGCCACACAGATTTGTGCTCCACAATGACTCTTTGTTAGACAGCTGGCTCTTATCCAGGGTGATGAAAGTAAAAGGACTATATACCTCTCATCATCTAGTGATCTAGCCATACCACAAAGTAGTGGCAGAGTTCCCAGGAAGAGAGCAGAACCCTTGAGGCCTACACTTGAGACTGTCACATTGTTACATTTGCCTTATTCTATTGGCCAAAGTGAGTCACAGACCAGCCCTTATTCAGGAATGGGGAAATAGATTCTACTTTCGGATGATGGAATTTAGTTGGTTTAAAGGGCCTACATAAAGAGAGGGGTGAAGAATTGTGATCATTTTTACAATCCCTCATGACCACTAAACAGTATGTTCTTCTTTCATATAGATTTTGTATGATTCTCTAAGAAATGTCCATTTTTATAAATTAGCATTTATTCAATGTGATGTAATAAGTATAACTCAATGTTGGGTATCAGGATATCTCGGTTCCAGTTATGGCTTCTCCACTTGACCAGGCATATTAGTTTCCTATTACTACTGTAATAAATTACTACAAATTTAGTAGCTTAAAACAACATGAATCTATTCTCTCACAGTTCTGGAGGTCAAAAGTCCTAAAGTAATTTTATTGGGCTCAAGGGATCAGCAGGCCTATGTTCCTTTTGGATACTCTAGGAAAAAATCCATTTCCTTGCTTTTGCCAATTTGAGAGGCCACCTACTTCCTTAGCTCATGGCTCCTTCCTTCATGTTCAAAACCAGCAGAGTAATGTTTTCTCTCTTTTCTGACCTCTGCTTCTGTTCTTCCAACTTTTCACTCTAACCCTCACCTTCCTGCTTCTTCCTATCATTTTTTGATTACATTGGACACTTTTGGATAATCCGGGATAATTTCTCCATCTCAAAATTCTTAATCCCATCTGCAAGTTACTTTTACCAAATAAGGTGTAACATATTCACAAGTTCCAGATATTAGGACTTGGAGATTGTTGAGAGGTCATAATTCAACCTACTGTGCCAGAGTTCAGCAAACCATGGCCTGCAGGCCAGATCTGACCTGCCATCTCTTTGTGGAAATAAAGTTTATTAGAACACAACATATTCATTCTTTATAATTGTCTATGACTGCATTCATACTACTACTGCAGCAGAGATCTAATGGCCCACAAAGCCTAAAATATTTACTATCTGTTCCTTTATAGATAAAGATTGCTGACCCAATAACCAGATTCACTGTCACCTTGGGCAAGTTACTTATTTCCACTAAGAATCATAAAATCAGCTTTTTAGACTTGGAAAGAACGTTAATTTTGGTTAAACTCTGCCCTATACATTTCTCTGCATAAATCACCTTTTCAGAATAACTAGTCACTCAGTTTCTGCTTGAAAATATGGAACTAAAAAGAACCTCTCTGTCTCATGGAGCAACTTGTGTTTGTTTCAGACAACTAATTCTGAGAAAGATCATTTCATTCCTGTGCCTAGTTTTATTTCTGCCTTCCGAGACCATAGTGAATAAGTGTAATCTCTCTTCTACCTTAAAACACTAAGAATTTGAACCTGTTATCATGCCTTGAAGTTATTATATTACTATAATGTGGAGGTTAAGGAAAGTGACATGAGGGTTTCTTCTAGATGTAAACATATGTGATATTGTTAATATTGTGAATCTGCTGAGATTTTATTTCTTTTAAATATTTGGTTTTGGTGACCAATATGTAGGATTAGGTGGAGTGTCAATAAAGGGGAAAGTGGTAGGGATTGCAGGTGCAGAATCTCGCTAAGCAACCTCTTCTCTAAATGACAGGAATACCACCTCCCTGGACTCAGATGTCATAGTTGCCTGGATGCAAGAGATTGCCCAGATTTAGTCCTGATGAGTCCCTTTATTTGTGCCTGGGAAGGCTTCACTACAGAGGGTGGACTGGGTACCATTAACTCCTCCCTTCTAGATGAGATGATACCATTCTCACTTCTCCAATAAGCCATGTGTATGGCTTTCAGTTCACATAAGGAGGATCTCTAAGCCCCAAATCCCTCTCCTATAATTCTGATTCTGTTCCAAGAGAATCCAATGCTATTCATAGGCTGTGATGAAAGGAAACCTAAGAACCTCAGTGGGACACACTTCTATTGCAGAGAGGAAATATAATCTTAACCAGGGAAAACCAAAATCATCTTAAGAGCACTCTAGCACTTACAAGATCCTGAACAAGACGACTGAACTGAGAACTCTTCTGGCCTTGGGGTGTCATAGCAGAGGCCAATCTTGAAGAAAGCTGTCCCTTCCCTGGGGGACAGGTTAGCTAGGGGAAGAGCTAAGCTGATCAAAAAGGGCTCAAAAGAGCTAAATTGTCCTCAGAGCTACATGTCACATTTGATTTATCTGTGATGTTCTATTCTGAGTCTAAAGTTTTCCTAGTGCTTTATTCATTCATTCATCCATTCAACAATATTTATTGAACCTTTACTGTGTGCTAGGCTTTGTGCTGGGGACGGATGGAAGAAAACTCTTGGTTCAATTTCTCCAGTTCACTTTAAAGCCTCTTTCTGTTTTAGTCATTAATAATCATTAATAATCCTTGTCTAAATTCCCTCAGCAATTTGAGATTTCTTCCTCTTTCATTCTTTATGTTGAATGGTGTCCCCATCATCTACCTATCAGCAAATTAGAAAACTGGAAATAACTCCATGCCCTTCTTTGCTTCTCTTCTCAATTTGTCTACCTCATCCTACTGATTTTACTTACTCAACGTAAGTAAAACTATCCCTCTCCTTTCCATTGTTCCTTACCATTATCACCATTGTACCTAATCTAGCAATATCTTGCCTCTGCTTACCTTTCCCATTTAACCTTGTCTGTTACCCCTCCCTATTCTGAATTTATATCCAAAAATTTTGAATTGCTTATAATCTCATACCCTCTCCTGATGTTTCTTATCTCTCTTCTCCCTCTCTGACTTGCTGGGCATATTCCTTTTTAATATTCCTTTTAATAACTTGAGAATCCTCAAGCAGACTCCCTACTGAGCACAGAGCCCAATATGGGGCTCAATCCCAAGACCCTGAGACCATGACCTGAGCCAAAATCAAGAATTGGATACCTAACCGAATGAGCCACCCAGGTGCCCCCAAGATTCCTTCTTCTATTTTTTAAAGATTTATTTATTTATTTGAGAGAGAGAGAGAGCGAGCACAAGTCCGGGGAGGAAGAGGGACAAGCAGACTCGCGCTGAGTGCAGAGCCCGACAAAGGGCTCAGTCCAGGACCCTGAGATCATGACCTGAGCAGAAATCAAGAATCGGATGCTCAACTGACTGAGCCATGCAAGTGACCCCCAAGATTCCTTCTTAATACTCTTTCAGCTGTCCCATTCCCTGCCACCATGTAGTTTTCCTTTTCTGTGCCCACAGAGAGTCTGCATACATCTTTATTAATGCTGTATTTTATATTTTTCACTACACTACGAGCTCCTTGAAGACAGGGACAACTCTATCTTATTCCTTTTTATGTTCTCAGTGTCTCTTCTGGTCCTGGAACATAATTGGACCTCAATGAATATTATTTATGTCAGTCGATATGTTTAAATAAATTTGATGGTACCCATGAATTGAGGCCCCCAATAGAAGAGAGGTGTTGAAAGAGAAATGTCAATAAAGTGATCTATATCCTGGAATACATCCCTAGACCTCCTGCAGTAGCTCTCCCTCAGATGATAAAGCTTCTGACAATGAAATGCATCATTGAAACACACTCCTTCATTAATAGTGATGTTTTGCAGTAATAATAAGCAGGATGGCTCTTTCTCTTACTATTTGCACAACTGGACTAAGTTCCATGGAAAGGAAAATATATGAGATTTGTGATTAAAGAGACAGAAGCCTATTAACTTCTTTCCCATTGTACTCAGTAAACACTGAGTTACTGAAGGGCCCAAACAGAACTAGAATAGCAGAGTGCTGGCAGAGATTAGGGATGCTTTACTCCTGTTTTGTTTACCATAATGAACTGGTCAATAAACATCACAAATTGTTTATCTATATAAATCTTGACAGATTACTCTTTATGAAATCCATTTAGCAAGTGAGGTTTTCCCATAAGGATGAAAAATGAAGATTTTAAACAGATTGCGGGAGAAGCTCTGGCTGTACCAGGAGATTCAGTGTAATAAAGGTTTCTTTATATTAATATTACAAAAACCATTTATCCTGACAGAATCAATATCACAATTCATCTTAGTTTGGTGTTTCTCTTTCTAGGTTTAAAATGTCTTCTCCTTTATTATGTATAATTTTGTTTTAATAAACGTGAAATATATTTCATTTAGGAGGTGCTCTTGAGAAGGGATAACTTGTAAAATGACATCAAACTTGTAGCTTATTTGCTAAAGAGTCTTGGAAATGTTTAAAATTATATTTGAGTGGCTGAGAAATTTATAGGAATCATTTTACTTAAACCTTAATTACAAAATTATCCCTAGTGTCCTTTGCATTAGAAACAAACTATAATATTCAGAAAAGTCTCCCATGAACTTTGTTCAGGTAAAATTCTCTCACTGAAGTCAAGCAATTATAACAAGTCAGATAAGTTAGGTATAACAACAGCTGGGATAAGAGACTATAAAATCAGGAATAGTCACATTTAATTACTCAAAACATTGCATGCTTTCCTAAGAAGCGATTTATTTATTCCATTTGGATGCAGAACTTAATATCCCATGGATATTGACAGAGCAGCCTTGGAGTTAAGGGTGTAGCAGCTAGCTGGAAGAAAATAGAACTACATCAAGGAAGGGAATTATGTTGTACTCTGGAAACTATTACTCTAAATGTACTATATGTAAAATAAGTGTGATTCTCTCATGAGTGAATGGTAATAAAAACTGAAATACTCAAGAGACACTTATTCATGAGTGGTGTATGTATATATACATTGGGAGAAGATTGCCTCTTATTGTTTATGCTTACCAATATTACATTAAATGCTTACAAACAATATACCCTAAGTAATGGCATATAATGAAATTAAGAGCAAATCAAATATTTTGTTGCTTCTTTAATTCCGTTTTAATTTCAGTGCATAATTTTCTTCAGCTCTGATACTTAAGTAGCCTAAATAAAACATCTATTTGAAATGGAGTTCTGATACATGTCTATACATAAAGGACTTAATATAGTTGTTTATAGGGGGAAAATATCCTTTTATCATGACATAAAAAGGGCAAACTACAGTATAGTGGTTTTCAAGAGAAACTGTACTTTATTTATTCCCAAGGTGATATTAGTCCATAAAACAAATTTGCAGCTTATTTAGCAGTCCTTAGCTTTTATCAGCCTTTTTAAGGGTGTTGAATGATTACCCGAGAGATCACACTGTAGAAGTTGAAGAGGGATAAAGAAACTATCCATCCAGCATCTTTATTAGAAAATAGAGGTGAATCCATCTAATGTTGTTTTAAATGTACCACATGGAAAGTTCCTGTTTACAAGTGAGTTGTCTTTTTCCATGTGCTGTTTTTGCCTCTCTAATACTTCATGGTGCCAAAATAGCTTATCCTGATCAATGACATTGGCATATACTAAGAATTTGAATAACTTACCCAGAGGAAACAGGTTTTGGTTTCTATCATGGCAAAATGCCAGGCCAGTGATTTCTACAAGCAACTTTAGGTCCAAGAAATTTAAGTTGGAATGAAGTTATCTCATTATATTTATATCATTAACATCTTTTCATAAATCAGAATAATGCTGTATTCTCCAACCATTCTGGATAAATGAGTTTAGTTCATAAATAGAAAATGAAATATAACCTATATTAAGGCATCAACAGTACTGGAACATGTCTTCCTCAAACTCTTTTCTTAGTGAAATTTAGTGTTTATAAAACTAAATATAGAGTTTCAAGATTTTTAAGGCGATCCATGGTTATCACACCCAGTGTTCTACTTTATAACTTGATAGATACTTGGAAAGATGATTTATGGGTACCCAATCTAAATTTTTAGCTGTCAGAAAAACTGCTTTTGTGAGAAAGCAAAATTTACAGTATTCTTAATTGAACAACTGGCATTCAAAATAATCCATAAGATGTATCGTGGCATGAAAAAAACAATATAACACCTTTTTTTTTGCCATTAATTAGTTTACAAAGGAAAGGCTTCATTGAGATTTTATCGTGAGCAACATTTTGTTAAAGATTCTTTTTCTGTCTTGTTTGATGTTGTGTTTATTTGTTTAGCTCAAGTTTCTTTTCAATATATTGGCTAAAACAGGCCATCTTATTTCACAATGTTATTGATAGATGTAACTTATACTATGAATTATTAATCAAAACATTATTCTCTTTGATGGTTTATTTGTCTTGTTTTCAGATGTCAGCCTTGCAATTGTCATCTCTCAGGAGCCTTGAATGAAACCTGTCACTTGGTCACAGGCCAGTGTTTCTGTAAACGATTTGTCACTGGATCCAAGTGTGATACTTGTGTTCCCAAGGCAAGCCATTTGGATGTGAACAATCCACTGGGCTGCAGCAAAAGTAAGTGAATTCTGGCTCTGTGCTGGTGGATGAAACATCATGCAGGGAAGAGTGTCTTGTTATTTTCTTTCTCCATTGAGAACCCATCAGAAGGGCTTAGGCACAAGGTGGAGAATTTAGGTGGGAAATGGAAAAAAAAATTACACTAAATGAAACCTGTGTTCTTTTTCCTTGATTAGATTATTGAAATGGTGATTATGTTAGTAGTGGGAAATTTAAAACATGTTGTTAGAATGGAATCACTAGTGTGGTGACCAGCATCCTGGTTTTCCCCCAGACATTGGACTTTCCAATGACACAGGACTTTCCCGTGCAAAAATCAACACTACTGGTTGAAACAAAATGATTGGTCACCCCACCAAGCAAGGACATTCCCAGCCAATTTTCTATAACACATGTGAGATTTATTCTTATTTTTTATGAGTTATGTCCTTCCATCCCCCAAATTTTATGGGTACCATGCTATTATTAGTTGCTTATTGATATTATAGCAATTATCACTGTTTATCATAGCATATAACTCCTATATTTGCTATTTCTTCTGCAAGTTGTTTTAGTTATTTAAATATCTCTCACATTTCTATTTTTAATTCCTGGAAGTCAAAGATTACATCTTAGTGTCTTTTGACTTTTCAACACCATTCTCCAGTGCTTTGACTTGACTTCTCAAGGTCAACTGCAGTCCTACAGTTTTACAGCATATTGATGATTGATTTATATTTACTCTAAGATCATATATCCTTACCTTTTCCAGAATTTCTAAGAAATGCCTGCTGAGAACACGTGGTAAAGCGCCCTCTGCAACATATTGTACAATGCATGTTCTCCTTGGGGTGTCCTGGGACTATCATGAGTCACAATGCAAGGGAATGCCCTAAGTCAGGACGAATCATCATAAACAAGCATGCTTGGAACTGTGTTATCTACATTTAAGGGAGAGAGAAATAAGTCAGAAAATATTGGGCTCCACAGCAACCATACTAGATTTTGAGGTAGTGGAAGGCAGGGTGTAGCTAATGATTAACAAGACATATTCAGATTTCCTACCTGTGTAGTTATATTCAGTATCCTGTGTTTTATTTGGCCTCTCTGGATGTTAGTATAAGTAAAATGGTAGGCATTTATGCTTCTTTTGGGAAAGGACTTTCGTAATTGCCTTTCTGTGTAAATACAGTCTAAACATAAATCTGGATTTCACTGAGAATTTAATTAATATTTGCTATTCATTGATTAACTATAGAATTGATTGATTTCTTCAACAGGAATTCCAACATATTGCTTTGGATGTCAGTTGTAGATCATCATCTTGTGAGAACATTACATATAGCATACTGAATCTTAGCGATTTTTGATTGGTTCTGCCACTAATTTTGTGTGAAAATATTGACATCTCCACTTTTTTCTACCTACTCTTCCATCTAAGACACAGTCTAGGAACTATACGTCAGGCAAAACTGGACAGTTTGGTTCACCTGGCCTACATTTCTTAGTAGTGGTATACATTTGCTTTTCTCTTTTGTCCTTCCTTCTCTGGGCTAAATCTTCTTGTCTTTCCAAATTCTTCCAATTTTTAATAGTTAAAAAACGTTTATATTCCTCTTCTTCCATATATATATATATATATGGAAGTGCCTTGACTTGACACACACACACACACACGCACACACACACACACAAATACACACATACATGTATCTATGTATATATTTAAATGTTCTCTTTAAAATTGTGATCCTTACTGTTGAATACATTTGTTCAACCACTTCTGGTAGTTGCTGCTGTTGTTTTGGCTGTGTGTTTCACAAAATTTACAAAACACTGGGCAAAGTTAGAAACTCAATATCTACAGAGGTAGTTCATTCAATTAAAAAAAAAAAAAATAGACAAGATTCCTGCCTTTAAAAGAGCTTGAAACCTAGTCAGCAGAAGTGATAGGTACACTCACAGTAGAAGGGAGTGAACAAGGGGCCCAGGAAATGCTGACTGTGGTATGAGTATGAAGGGAGGCTGCTTTTCCTTCCTGTTCCACCTTGATTTTTTACGCGGTACTTGCTTTTTATCCTAGCAACAGCCGGAACAACCAGCTTCCCAAAGATACTATGTTATTGAAAGGAATGTAGTGCTATCTATTGTTGAAACTGTGAACTACCTCAGGCTGGTATTTTCCTCTGTGTCCAACAGATGTCAAGCATGTGTTTTCCTTGAACATTAGACTGTTTCATGGTGTCCTTCTACACAGTTTGGGAACCACAGGATTATGACTATTATCTTTCCCACTTCCTTAGAGGCCAGTGGCAATAGGTTAGCAATATCATTTGTAATTTTTTCCTTTTTTTTTGATGGGGAGTTGAGTTGGGAATCTGAGCATATAACTTCCAGAATGCAGGAGAATTAAATTCTGATAAGGTAGTTAGACCCTCTCTCATAATCTGCTTCCTTATTTCGTGATTCATTTCTTTCCTATCAATATTTGTTTCATGCTTTCAAAATGATAGTCATTCTCCTTGATAGAGGTAATACAAAACAGGTATTAAATAATTCTGCCTTCTGTATGCTTTACTAGTGAATGAAATGAAATTTCATTTGCCCTAAACTTAAAAATATATATATATATATATATATAAGTTAAGTTCATAGTTATATATATAATAGTTATAATATATATATATAATTCATAGCTCTTTTGTGTTTAAGTCTTTTAGACACTACTCACTTCTATGTTTATCTTTGATTATTTATCCATCTTTTTATCACTCATATTTTTTTCCTTTATCCATACTTATCAGAGAGGATTTTGTAGCTAAACCCTTTTTAAAAAAATATTTTCATTGTGGTAACATATATATGACATAAAATTGACCATATTAGCCATTTTTAAATGTACAATCAGTGATATTAAATATATTCGTAATGTCGTGCAACCATCATTACCATGCATCTCCATAACTCTTTACTTCTTGTGAAATGGAAACTGTATACCCTCATTAAACAGTAATATCTTCCATTTGCCCCCAGCCCCTGGTAACCACAATTTTACTGTCTCTATAATTTTGAAAAATCTAAGAACCTCATATAAGTAAAATCATAAAATATTTGCCTTTTTGCCAGTGACTTATTTCACTTTGCATATGTCCTCAAGGGTCATCCATTTTGTAGCTTGTCTCAGAATTCCCTTCTTTTAAGGCTGAATAATATTCCATTGTATGCATATACCACATTTTGCTTATCCATTCATCTGTCAGTGGACACTTGGGTTGCTTCCATGTTTTGGCTTATGTGAGTAATGCTGCTATGAATATGGGTGTATAGCCATTTCTTCAAGACTCTGCTTTCAATGACTCTGCTTTCAATTCTGTTGGATATATAATCAGAAGTGGAATTGCTGGATCATATGGTAATTCTATTTTTAATTTTTTTGAGGAACTGCCATGCTTTTTTCTACAGCAGCTTTACTATTTTAAATTCCCACTGACAGTGCACAGGGGCTCAAATTTCTCCATATCCTTGCCAACATTGTTATTTTTTATTTATTTACAGTAGCCATCTAATGTGTATGAGATGCTGTCCCATTGTGGTTTTGATATGCATTTCCCTAATGATTAGTGATATTGAGCATCTTTTCATAGTTATTGGCTATTTGTATATCTTCTTTAGAGAAAGTGTATTCCAGTTATTTGTCCACTTTTAAATTGGGTTATTTGTCTTTATTACTGAGACAAATATTTATTTTAGATATATTATTTTTTATTAGATATCTTTATTAGATATATGATTTGCAAATGTTTTTTTCCATTCTGTATGTTTTCTTTTCACTTCCTTGATAGCGTCATTTGAAGCACATGTTTTAAAATTTCCTAAATTTCAATTTGTCCATTTTTTGTTATTGTTTATACATTTGATGTCATATCTAAGAAACTATTGTCAAATCCAAAGTTATGAAGATTCCCCCCATGTTTTCTTTTTTATTATTATTATGTTCAGTTAACCACTGTATAGTACATCATTAATTTTTGATGTAGTGTTGAACGATTCATTAGTTACATATAACACCCAGTGCACATCACAACACTTGCCCTCCTTAATACCTATGACCCTGTTACCCCCTCCCCCCACCTCCCTCCCTTCTGAGACCCTCAGTTCATTTCCCAGAGTCCATAGTCTCTCATGGTTCATCTCCCTCTCTGATTTCTCCCCCTTCAGATTTCCCTCCCTTCCCCTGTAGTCCTCCGAGCTATTGCTTATGTTCCACATATAAGTGAAACCATATGATAATTGTCTTTCTCTGTTTGACTTACTTCACTTAGCATAATCCCCTCTAGTTCCATCCATGTCAATGCAAATAGTGGGTATTCATCCTTTCTGATGGCTGAATAATATTCCATTTTATATGAACCACATCTTCTTTATCCATTTGTCTGTTGAAGGGTATCTCGGCTCCTTCCACAGTTTGGCTATTGTGGACATTGCTGCTATGAACATTGGGGTACATGTACCCCTTCTTTTCACTACATTTGTATCTTTTCCCCTATGTTTTCTTCTTAGAGTCTTACAGTTTTAGCTCTTAGATTTAGGTCTTTGATCCATTTTTGAATTAATTTTTAGTTATGTTGTGAGTTGAGCTTCCAGTATCATTCATTTCAAAAGTGGATTTCCAGTTGTTCCAGCACTGTTTTTTGAAAGAACTATTTCCCCCTTGGTTCTTGCTAATCTTATTGAAAATCAGTTTACTGTATTCTGTTGACTTCTTATATTTTTGTGTTATTTTATTACTAGTTGCTTTATGAATTAGAATATGCATCTTCATTTGCCATAGTCTACTTCAAGTTTGTACTGATTTAATGCTGGTAAAATATAACAAGTAAACTCTTGATATATGTCCCTTCCTTTCTCCATCTTTGAGTTATGATACTGCGTAGTTGTGTGTATGCGTGTGTGTATGTGTGTGTATATATAATAAACCCTACATTACACTAATAGAATTATAATTTTTTTAACAGTGCTAGGTTTTTAAAAATTATTTGAGAGAAGAAAACAGTATGAATATATACACACATACACACAGAGTCTTTAATGTTTACCCACATATTTACCATTTCTAGTGTTCTTCCCACCTCTACATGATTCAATTTATTTGCTCTCTGTGTCATTTCCTTTTAGCCTAATGGATTTCTTTAATATTTCTTGCAGGGCTAGTCTGCCAGCAATGAATTCTCCCACTATTTTTAAAAAATTATCTGCAAATACCTCTTTTCCTTCCTTCCTTCCTTCCTTCCTTCCTTCCTTCCTTCCTTCCTTCCTTCCTTCCTTCCTTCCTTTTTTTGATGGGTACTTTTTCCGGATAGAACTCCTGATAACAAGTATTCTTTTTTCTTTTAGGACTTTGAATATGACATTCTACTACCATATGGCCTCCATCATTTCTTCCAGGCTTTAATTGTATTTTTCTTCAAATGTGAATGAATTTTCTCTTACTCCTTTAAAACTTTTGTTCTTATCTTTCAGCAGTTTGACTATGATATGTTTGGTATGAATCTTTTGGTATCCTACTTGGATTCATTGTACTTTTTGGAAATGTAGATAAATGTTTTCCATCAAATTTGGGAAGTTTGAGCCAGTATTTCTTCAAATATTTTCTGCCACTTTCTGTATCTTCTCCGTTTTGGAGATCCCATGACAACTATTTTGGTGCATGGTACACCTGACGTTGTCTCACAGGTCTCTGAGGATCTGTTCATTTTTGTTCTATTTTTTTTTCTCCTTTCTGTGGATTGGCTAAATCATTGCTGTATCATTACATTCTACCTATTGCTTTTTTTTTAATACTTTTTTTTTCTTAGAGCATGTGTGCTAGTGGGGGAGGGGCAGAGGTGGGGGGAGAGAGAGAGAGAAAGAGAGAGAGAATCTTAAGTAGGCTCCACACCCAGCACAGAGCCCTACACAGGGCTTGATCTCACGACCCTGAGATTGTGACCTGAAGTGAAATCAAGAGTTGGAAACTGAATCGACTGAGCCACCCAGGAGCCCTCTTCCCTCTTGCTTTATCTTCAAGTTCACTGATTCTTGCTCTTTTCCTTTCAAATCTGCCATTGAGGCCTTTTTAGGGAATTTTCCATTTCAGTTACTGTATTGTTCAGCTCTGGAATTTAGTGTTTTTATGCATTCTCTTTATGTATTAAAGTTCCCTTTTCACTGAATCATCATCAGATTTTTCTTTAACTCTTAGAACATATTTATAATAGCTGCATTGAAGTGTTTTTTGCTGTACTCAATACTGGGGATCATTCAGAATCTGTTTCTCTCAACTGTTATTTTTATGAGTATAGTTCACTGTTTCTTTGAGTGTGTTGTAATTTTATGTTGAAAACACTTAAGTTGTTAGATTTTTTGGTAATTTGCATAGACTTAAACGGTGGAAAACTTTCTCTACTGCAGCGTACAGCTGTTGATGTCAAATCAGGTTTTTTTTTTTTTTTTTTAATTTTTACTTACAGTCGGGCTTCCGAGGGGTCATTGCTGTGTCTGAATCACCCAAAGATTTGGACAGTGTTTGTGCTCAAATACTTCCAAATTATATAGCTTCTGCCAACCAATACGTATATAGTTTGGGGGATGTTTTCAGAGTTACAGCTAGTGCCCAGTTCTTCTTTGGCCTTCATTTTTCCCTGGCTCTCATGGTTTTTCCCCATACCTTCATAGTTTTCCAGCCAGCTAGGAATCTTTGGAGAGCTTATCTCAGGCCTCCCATGGCTCTATCATACCCAGGATCTCCTGGTTTATTATCTGGTAAACTCACCACTTAACCGAGCTGGGAGCATATACTCAGGCTAGAAAACCTGTGAGTTTTCCCTCTTGTTCCCAATTGACTGTGCCAGTTTTTGGTGGCAAAGCTATGAATTTCTGCTGCTAACCCCAGATCAAGTCAATGCCCTGTGGTACCAAAGCTACTGTTTATAGTCAGCCTTACTGGTAAAACTAACACACCTGACTCTGGAACTGGTACCATGGGAACAACCCCCACAAAAAGATCACAGACTCCTACAGTTACTACTCAGAGCTCTGCCAGTTTTCCAAGAGTAAATGTTCTCAACTTTCTGTTTGCCTGTGGTTGATTTAGAGCTCCCAGAATGGCTATTTTGATGATTTTATTCAGTTTTATATCACTAAACTCTTTATTTGCCATAATTAGAAGCACGCCTATATCCTTTTACTTTTTAAATTTTTTTATAATTTTCTAGATATTGTTTTATTTTTAATTTTGTCTATGAAAGATATTTTTAAGTTGTTCTCAATAACAGTCTTCTACTTGTTTCATATGAATAGTGCTTAGAGCTGGGTTCATGGCCACATCTTCCCTTGTGGTTAGGTGTGGCTGTGTCACCAAGTTTCTGGCTGAAATGATGAGGGCAGAAGTGATGTGTGGGAGTCTAGGTTGTGCTCTCATAGGCACGGGGCATGCCCTCCATCTCTACTTTTACCTTTGCTGTTGAATTGGATATGGACTTGGTGGTCATCCACCTAGGACTATGTTCACAAGGACAACCCCCTAAGGGTGGCAAGACAAAAAGACAGAGGGAGTCTAGAAACCTGTCCTCATAGCCACAGTGTTTGCAGCCTTTCATGAAAAAAGGGATACACACACATTCACTTTATGCTCAAAATAACCCCTGAGAGCTAAACATTATTCTCCCTTTACTATTGAAGAGGAATGATTCAGAGAGTCCAACCAAAATTTGACTACAATCACATAATTACCAAAGTGCCTAAGCCAGGGTTAAAACTCATGGCTCCCAAACAAATGGATGTAGTCACAATATGATACTATCCTTCCTTACAAGAGAGTTTGGCAAATGCAAAGATCACACTTGGCAATTTTGATGAATGAATATGTGACTGTTTTCTCAGAATTCCCCTTTCAGCACACAGAAGGGTGAATTCAGGTTATTTCACGGCCAGGCTTTCATATTTATTCTCTGAGTGGTATTGAACCATCTAAGCCTTCAGGTCTATGAACATTCTCGTTTCAGGGTCAAACAGGTACTATACATTTATACTGCGAAGTTGGACAAGATTGTGGTTAGAGATGGTCCTAACAAGTAATCAACTTTAAATATTTGAAAGAGCCTGTTTGTATATTTGTGTATGTGAATGTTTGTTGCCAAGGAAATTTTCAAGTAATGCAAATCCTTTTCTATACCCTTTGACGTGGGATAGAACCATACATCTTTCTTTCAGTCATCCCAAAAGTATGTTCCTGTCTTAGAAAATAGTCTGAAGGTCAGTTTTGATTGCTTTAACTCTGAAATCTGTTGTGTTCCTGATAGCATGCAGAGTTTTAGATGTTGTCACTAATACTAAAAATATTCAATTGCTATAGATTACAAGGCTCTTTGAGAGTGCTATAAATAAGACAGTTGATGAGTCTTTGTGGTTCCACCAAGAACAACAGGATGTGGAGTCCTAAATTAAAAATCACTGACAGATCAAATGCTCTGTCAGTGTTCAACCAATCCAAACGACCATGTCAAATATGGCAAATTCCTGAATTTAAAAATATAAGGTCCTCTTTGGAAATTATTCTCTTTTCCTGTGTCATTTTGAGATTGGTACTATTCTTGTCCTATATCTAACTAGGCATATGGACAGTTAGAGTTTTAATATAACAATGCAAATTCCAAAGAAGGAGAAAAGAAAAAGGGAAGAGTGAGAGTGTATCTAGTTTGAATATTTTTCTTTTAAAAATATGACATCGATATTATCTCTCTTAAGATTAGAGACATTGTCTTTAGGAAGCTTATGCATAATATATGGAATTGTGTAAATTTCAAATTCAGTGCTCTTGAAATACTTTTTTAAAATGTTACTATTGGATTATATCATGTCTTTAAAGTAGAGGGTATCCCTCATGAATGCTGATGCATTAGTAGTAGCTCTTAGCTGCAAGTCTTTGCCTGGTATGCGGGATAACTTCACTTTACTATTCCATACTTCCCTACCCTACTCTGTGCCCCAGGATTCTGTATGGTCTGCATCAGCAGGCTCCCTTTCCCTCTGACTTTCGGTTGGCTTCAGCTACTAGTAGGAGGCTGCCAGTCATCTGGAGGGCTGGCAGAAAGGGAAGTTGGGACATTTAACCCTCAGCTTCTTGTCACAGTGCAGGAGTGGTCTTGAGCTGGTCTTGAGCTGGTTGTATCCTGCCATGAATAGTCACAGCTCTTGCCAAATGATGCTTTTCCTACAGCCCTTTCTTTCCCTGAGTGCTGTGCCCCTTTAAGCTAGGGATAGTGTGTTAGAAAAAAGCTCACATAGTGGGCCTGACCGCTTATCTGTAGAAAGACCTGCTTACAAAGTTAGCCTTTGGCTGGCATCTGGGAACTTGGACTTTGTGAGGGTTCTCACCATCCCCAGAACAGGTAAGAGTGGCTCACTGTCTCTTTATTTTTTATTTTTTTTTAAGGTTTTTTTTTTTATTATGTTATGTTAATCACCATACATCACATCATTAGTTTTTGATGTAGTGTTCCATGATTCATTGTTTGCGTATAACACCCAGTGCTCCACGCAGTATGTGCCCTCTTTAATACCCATCACCAGGCTAACACCTCCCCTCACCCCCCTCCCTTCTAGAACCCTCAGTTTGTTTCTCAGAGTCCATAGTCTCTCATGGTTTGTCTCCCCCTTTGATTCCCCCCCTTCATTCTTCCCTTCCTGCTATCTTCTTCTTCTTCTTCTTCTTCTTTTTAACATATAATGTATTATTTGTTTTGGAGGTACAGGTCTGTGATTCAACAGTCTTACACAATTCACAGCGCTCACCATAGCACATACCCTCCCCAATGTCTATCACCCAGCCACCCCATCCCTCCCGCCCCCCACCACTCCAGCAACCCTCAGTTTGTTTCCTGAGATTAAGAATTCCTCATATCAGTGAGGTCATATGATACATGTCTTTCTCTGATTGACTTATTTCGTTCAGCATAATACCCTCCAGTTCCATCCATGTCGTTGCAAATGGCAAGATTTCATTCCTTTTGATGGCTGCATAGTATTCCATTGTATATATATGCCACATCTTCTTTATCCATTCATCTGTCGATGCACATCTTGGCTCTTTCCATGGTTTGGCTCACTGTCTCTTAAATTTTGTTCAACCAAATGGTTTATGCTTAACCCTGCTTTCCTTCTGGAAATCTAGGATTTGGGGGGTTATTCATGTAGACAGAGGCTGTCTACATAAACAGCCCCCCATACAAACCCTGGGCATTGAGTTTCTAATGAGCTTCCCTTGTTGGCAACATTGCACATATTTTCATAAAACATTGCCGGGGGAATTAGGCATATCCTGTATGACTGGAACCTTGAGGTTGGTTTCCCCTGGACTTACCCATGTACCTTTCCCTTTGTTGATTGTACTCTATTCTTATGCTATAATAAATTTTAGCCACAAGTAGGACTATGTGATGAGTCCTGCAAGTCTTTGAACCTGGGAGTGGTCTTGAGGACCCCTAACATAAATAGTAAAGGAGTTCTACTCTTATCATACCACAGAGTACTGCTCTATTTCTTTTGGTTTCCTTACACTCTCTGCCTATCCTTTTGAAAATAGTTTCTTTATCAAGCTCTTTATTACATTAGTTAATTTGAATGTACTCTCTCTCCTCTTCTGAAACCCTATCACCCAGTGACTGTAAATATTTCATATAAATATTGATAATTATTTGATTGATTCATTTCTATACATGATTTTTTGAAATTTCTTAACAAAAATATTAATGGTTTTTAAAGTAAAGTAACACAGAAACCTTTGATATGTTATTTAATGAAGAACTCTGAGTAGGGTGTACTTCTCTAAACGGATGGAGGATTATGAATTTTGTTAAGCCAGAAGGTAATAAATAAACTGGTGGCTGATTGTTCTTAAATAGTTAGACATTTTTTTCTCCTTTACCTTTATGTATTCTGGCGGGGAGGGGGGGTCGTGAGGAATGAAGGAAAAGAGGGAGACTGAGGGAAATATGCAGTGAGAAGAGATGATGTTTTCATAGTATGTACTTACATTATATAAAATATCACTAAAATAGTGAGATGAATGTTCTTATGTGCCTCATGGAAGCAATCATATTACTTCTAACAATCATTGCACCTCTAACAAGTGTGGGTATATCCACATAGTACATTCAAATTATTTCTTGTTAACATTTGTACTGTTTAATATCCATGACATCCATGGGTATTTGTATCGCCAGCTATTATTCTTTATTTTACACTGTGCTCTGTGAAGCAAGATGAGGCATTGTGCTTAGTGTAATGGAAAATTTCTTTTTCAAAATCCAAAAATTATGTTACTTAAATTTCAAGTTTCAACATAACTTATTTATGTTAACTTTTAAAATAATTAAGTAGAAAATAAGTGTTATGTATCCTTGGATACTTTCTCAAAAAAAAAAAAAAAAGAAAAGAAAAGAAGAAGAAGAAGAAGAAAAAGAAGTGCTTAGTGTAAACTTTTGTGGTCCACTCCCCAACTATGTTTATGACAGCTGCATTGACCTACAAAATTGTTTTATGCTTATAGATAAAAAGCTTTGTTTTAGAGAACTCATGATGTATACCTTCTGTTTATTAATGTCTTGGTAAACCACATGGCTTCTTGATAAAGTAATCCTGAATCAGAGAGACCTCTTTGCTGGATATCGTACTTCAGCTTACTTGTGTGCTTATTGATTGCCTTTGCTAATAAATGCTCTCTCTATTGTAATTTAGCTCCGTCCCAACAACCTCCACCCAGAGGACAAGTTCAAAGTTCTTCTGCTATCAATCTGTCCTGGAGTCCACCTGATTCTCCAAATGCCCACTGGCTTACTTACAGTTTATTCAGGGACAGTTCTGAAATCTATACAACTGAAGATCAATACCCATACAGTAAGTTTAAAGGTTTGGTGATAGAAAGATATAATATTCTGAGAATTGATATATTAGTTAAGTTCTTTGACACTGAGGATAAATGTTGTTGTGGTTTCCTGTATCTAGCAGAGAGTATTTCAAGCAGAGACAGAATTACGAGTCTCACTAGCAGGCTCCTCATAATCAAAACAATGCAATAAAAATGAGATGCTTCTTATCTGATAGTCCCTAATGCTTATCAAATTCTCAAAGATGAAAAAAAAAAATTACCCTATTCAGCCAGCATTGATGAGGATGTGGAGCAGTTAGAACTTACATAAATTGCTGGACTGTCTGTGTAAGTTCATTGGCACAACTTTTCATGCAGGATAGACTGTTAAAATGTATGAAAAACTATGTCCTTTTGTATACCATTTGACTCAGCAAATTTCCTTTAGGAAATTTATCTTAAATGAACAGTCATAAGTGGGCACAAAATATGTTCCAGCCTACACTATTTGTAATAGCAAAATATTGCATAACATTCAGATATTCAAAGATTTTTCAATAAATTTTGATAGATGGCATAATAGGATCCTGGTACATAGGTAAGTGAATTGTAGGATGTGATTACCTATAAAATTATATTTTAGTTTACATGTTGATGAATGGAAATGTCCATGACACATTGTATAACATAATAAAAAATATTATAAATAATCTGTTATATTAAATTAAAAAATATGTAGAAATATTGGAAGACTTACAACAAACTGAACTATAGTTTTCTCTGAGCATAAAGGTTACAGAAAATTTATCAAATATTTCTATTACATGGGTTCAGCTTTTAAAGTTCTTAGGTTAAAAATGGACTTTTTAAAAAGTGGAATCGGAGTACTAACCTTCATGCAAATAATGTAATTTTATGCACACACTGCCATTTCCACAGAGATAGAATATAATATGAACTTAAATTGAAAGAGAAAGGATGTGAAAAACCATGAAGACTATCTTTGCATCTATAACTTTCAAGAAGATTTTAAAGGAGCTTATAGAAATCAAACTATGGGGACCTATTGTCTTTAAAAAAAAATACTTACTCAGATGTTTGAGATAGTTTTCCTAAAGTCAGAATGAAGAAAGAGAAATGTTTACATCCTTCCAGCTCTATCTTATCTGATATTTGCCTCTAGTCATGTTGAGCTACAAGCTAGTTTAAGAAATTAGTTTAAAAACATTGGAATAGTGATTCTAATTCAAGTTTCCATTTTGTTCTCTTTGTTTAATACCCATTTTCCAAATTCCAGTTTAACTTACTTAATTAGTGAGAAGAGTGTGTAAAGTTCTGTAGAGGCACTGAAGTTCCATAATCTTCCTCAAAATGGTTAGGGAGATGCCTTGTTTTAACATAGTGGTTGGATTTAGAACTTTGGCAGAGCATACATTTCTATTTTGCATGTAGTAGAGTAGGTTACATTTTGTACCTAATTCTGACTGACATGCACCTACATTATGGTGTCCACTTTCTGTTAACTCTAAACGTTTCTCCAGTATTCCAGCTCTTCTTTGAAGTTAATGGCAACTCTGAACTTCATGATGCAGATTGCAAAGCGAAATGAACATCTGTCTACATCTGCCATGTTGGCAAAGCATCCTAAAAACCTGCTACTAGAATGTTTATTTTCTTCCAAATATCAGCATGATCCAGGTGTCCTGCAACTTAAACTTTTGTGATAGGGGAAGAGAGAGTTCTAAAAATATTGAAGTGATTTTGAAGATAACTGTACCACTGGTTGGATTATTTCTGAAATTATGAATTAGGGTCACCCCATTTTCCATTCAGCTTAATTCAATAATAAAATTAAACTTCAATTATACCCTTCAATTCCAGTGGCATGTTTTCCATAGTAACATATTGTGATCTATTTTATAGACCATTACATGAGAATATAACGCTCTGGCTCTTACTCATGATTGCACTAATATAGAATCCAAATAACAGTTTCTTACATAAATAATGTGTACTCATTCACTAATCAGACATTTATATAATCCTATTAAACGAGGTATTATTTCCTAAAACCTTATTTTTCATTAAAAAATGCCACTCTTGGCATTTCTTGACAATCACTATAATTAATGATGTGAAAATTATCTGCATCATGGCATTTGAACAGTAAGAACAATTGGTTAATGCTGTCAGAACTTTGTATCATTCTAATAATACCCTCATGTTTATTACTCTATTTCCAGTGTGTGGATAGCATGTGTAATACGAAAAGGAAACAGAACTTATATTCAGTTGGATGAACACAAATCTTTGGGTTAAATAAAGGCATTTGGAATTATAGGTGGAGAATCATTGAACTTTTCACAGAAAATTAATAGTGTTGTCTTCTGAGAAAGTTGATCATTTGGTTGAGACTGTTATAGAATTCCTTGTTAGAATAATAACTTTTCCTAGCTTGCCTGATGTACCATCAGGACAATGGTTTCCAACCTAAGATCATGACACACTGGTGTATTATCATCTTTAAAGTTTGCAAAGTATTTGTTACTAGTAATAGCACAGAGATAATGGTGGAATAATTTTAAAGTTTCTGAATAATAAACTTTTTAAAAATAAGCAAAATTTACATCCTCATAAGCTTGTACATAACTAGCTTTCAAAAATAGGAGAGAAAGGTATAGAGGTCAAATAAGCACACTGGGAATTATACATAATCAGCTTATCTCCCCTGTAGCTCCAATCTGGTTTGCCCACAGGTGTTTTCCGTATGATGGGTGTGAAGAGAACAGTTATCATAGGAAATAGCACTCATTTGATAGTGTTGTAGTTTTAGGGAGTGGCCAATAAATCATATTATGTTTTCCTACTTGAGTTTGGAACTAAAAGGGAACTAGACCTAAGAGTCAGTAAGATGGACATGAAAAATAAAAGTCATCTTTATTACTGATAAAAGTCAGATTGGAGATTAGACCCTCTCTCCTGCATGAAGACAGACTAGAAGAGAAAAATAAATCAATGGGCTGATCTGAGCATGCTCTGTTTCTCCCTTTTCTCCCCAAATTCATGGGAAGCCATGAGTAGAGAAATAGTCCTTACATGTTTACTCTAAAAAAACCCTATCGCAGAGAAACTAGAGGATGAATACTTCTACACATGACCATTGCTTGCATAGCCTAAAGACGTTAACATAGTTTAGAGTTTTAGATGACGATACATCTTAGTGAACCCTGGGACTTCATTTCTACCTTTAATATCATTATCATTTGTTACTCTATTCTACATCAAGGGATCGATGTAACAAGTGGTAAGATGGTTCAGCTTCTCTGAGAGAAGCAAACAGTAAATAAAGGGAAGGGATAAGAAAAGAAAAAAATGGAAGAGTTGAGGACAAGCAACTGTTTCTATAAAGCTCTTAATATTCTTTCCTAGAAAAATCAATCAGGTATCTATGGAAAAGTCATTCCTTCATTTATTCAGTAAAATTCTTTTTTTTTATTATGTCATGTTAATCACCATACATTACATCATTAGTTTTTGATGTAGTGTTCCATGATTCATTGTTTGCATATAACACCCAGTGTTCCATTCAGTACGTGCCGTCTTTAATACCCATCACCAGGCTAACCCATCCCCCCAACCCCCTCCCCTCTGGAACATTTATTCAGTAAAATTTTATTCAGTGTTTACTCCAGATCAGGAACTGTATGAGTCACTAGAAACACAAAGATGGAGGGAACAGTTCTTGTTATTGCGAGGGGAGATAAAAAGAAAAAATTATAATATATATTAAATGTTGAGTTAGAGTAGACTTAGAGTATTAAGAAAGTACTGGGAGGGGGAGAGGAAGCCATGCCTGGTGGCAGAGAGGAGACTGAGAATCATTGAAAGTTTCACAATAAGGAGGTGATGTGTGACCTAGATTAGCCAGGTACTGCAGTGAAGGAAGAACGATTTTCCTGGAAGAAATTGTATGTGAACAGCATGAAGGGAAGGTGTATGAGAAAATAAGGTACATTCAGCAAAGCTCAGCAGGTCCAGGTGGCTTTCATGGGTGGTATATTAGGGAAATACTGCAAACCATAGTGGGTACCAGCCGAGATCATGAATTAGTGCTGAGGCAAGAATTCTGAATGTTGTCCTGAATGTGCAGAAGTTTGTGGTAGGGGGCACCTGGGTGGTTTAGTCGGTTAAGCGTCTGCCTTCAGCACAGGTCATGATCCCGGGGTCCTGGGATAGAGCCCTGCATGGGGCTCCCTATTCAGCGGGAAGCCTGCTTCTCCCTCTCCCTCTGCTTACTGCTCCCCCTGCTTGTGCTCTCTCTCCCTGTCAAATAAATAAATAAAATCTTAAAAAAAAAAAAAAAAGAAGTTTGTGGTAGGAGAACAATTTTTCCAAGCTCAGAGCTAAAGATAGAGATAATTCTTATCCTAACTTAGGAGTATGACCTGCTCTAGATAAGTTCTTTTAACCCAAGTCATTTTGTTGTTGTTATGATAAAATTAAGGGGAACTCTATTTACACCCTTTCAATTACTTTTATTTAGTTCATACTATATGTTGTTTATACAGTGTTTTTAACCAAATATATGCTGCCATCTGAATTCTATAATTACTCTAATTACTTACTAAATAGACTCCTCTTGTAGATTTTGATCTATCAGGATTATATTCCATTTCTCAAATGCTACAAGCATCAAGTACGTACTGAACTTCTCTTAATTATCATCAGGTTATGTATCTTCCAACTTCCAGTTTAAGCGTGTGCCATTCTCTTTGAATATTAAGCACTGATATTTATTTTTACCTTTTAGGTTTGGCTTTTGACACGTTAAATAGAATATTTTCCACCAGTTTGCAAACCTTCAATGATTTTTTCAAATGTTTTAAATATTTTAAACTGTCTCATGTGGAATACAGAAAACTTTAACTTAATAAGTATTTATTGAATTTACTATTATATGCCAGAAATGTATGTAATAGTACCTACACCCTAGCTATTATAGACAGGCAATTTCCCTTATTGTTTAATTATGATCACAATACTCTGTTATGAGCAACAAGTATGATGTTCAGGTAATACACTGAAAACCAATGTAGTAGTCCTTTGAATAATTGATAGAATGAAACTACTTAGCAACTACTATCAATATATCAAAAGCAAATTTTTCCAATGGAGGATATCACTTTTTCCAAAGAAGCATAGTAAATGTCATTCATCAAATCTTTCTAGTGGAGGATATCACTTTTTTTAAAGAGGCATAGTAAATTTTATGTATCAGCTTTACTGATTGATTCAACAAATATTTATTGAGCTTCTACTCTGTGCTACCAATACAGTGGCGAGTAAGGAGAACATGGTTGGTCCTGGCTTCCCAGGGTGATAAGTCTAGTGTCAAGGAAAGACAATTCATCAAACTATTAAAATACAACGTGAGAAGGGTTGTGTTAAGGGATATATATACATAAATATATATGTATGTATATTATATATACTAACATATGTGTGTGTATCTATATATCTATATATCTATATCTATCTATATCTATATCTGTATGATACTAATGGGAGATTATGGCTAGTTTACTTTCTTCTACATCCAGGAAAACCTGAAATCTCATAATATTCTCCCACTCCTACCTCACTTAAGCATGCTCAGTACATTTTTAAAAAACTGAATACCAACTCTCCTCTGCCCTGAAACCATTTCAGTTTTGGATTGCAGGAAAGGTAAGGGATTAGGAGAATATGAATCTGGATTTTCCCAGATTACTTAGGTTCTCAGAAGGTAACTGTATCCTGGTTTGATTTTATAATAGAAAATTTCACTAATATGGGAAATAAGAATTCGATATCAATGGGAATACATTTTTGTTATTTGATACTAAGCATACTTGGAAATAAATTAATCAGTGCAGGGGCGCCTGGGTGGCTCAGTTGGTTAAGCATCTGACTTCAGTTCAGGTCATGATCCCAGGGTCCTGGGATCTAGCCCCACATGGGGCTCCCGGCTCGGGGGGAAGCCTGCTTCTCCCTCTCCCTCTGCCCTTCCCCCTGCTCGTACCTGCCCTCTCTCTCTCCCTCTCTCTCAAATAAATAAGTAAAATCTTTTAAAAAAGAAATTAATCAGTGCATATGGTTATTACTATTAGCATCTCCAAAGAGGAATCTCATGCTGTGTTTGTGCAATAATTTGTCTAAGTGATTTTGTTTTTGGTATAGATCTTTTTCTTATAAAAATGTTATATCCTATTAAGGAAGCTTAAAATAATTTTTTTTTTTTTTTTAAGCTTCACAACTGCAGCATTCTAGTATGATGACTAAGTTCACTTTGGAAAATTTCTGGAGTAGTATATACTCCCAGTTTATTTTTCATAATAATACTCAAGTACACATGTGCTACATGGCCTTCATGACTATGTTTTTAAATAATTATGTGTTATTGGAATTCTATTAATGTATCATAGTAATATTAAAATATTGTAACCCATTAAATTCCACTTTAACTTACTTCAACATTTCCTATTATAAATAACACATCCATACTTTTATATGCTTCCTGACGAAACGTTCCCCCAAAATTGGATTAAGGACCAAGGTCTCATAAAATATATTTTAATGTATGCTAGTATACGCTATAGGTTTATTGCCTCTCAGTTTCAGCCCTGCTCTTCACTGCCTGCTTTGTGACAGTGAAACTGGAACCTGTAAATAGCTCTCCTTGGCCAGGTGGGCCATTGTAAGGGTCACAGTCCTGCAATACACTTCCTGTCCCCTTAGAGAGCAGGAAGCTCCAGGCACATGCCTAACCATGTCCACTCCCTAGCTTTTTAATCCTTTAAAAAACCCCAGACTTCTCCTGTGTCAATTCTCCACTGATGATAACAAATGTCTCCAAAATTTTGCAGGTTAAAACAACAACAAACATTTATAATTTCACAGTTTCTGCGGGTCAGAAACTCAGGAGAGGTTCCAGTCAAGACATTGGCCAGGTGACAAATGTAGCTTGTGACTGCAGTTGGACAACCCTTGGTCCAGTGCAATACTGTTTAACAAGCAAACAGGTTACATAGAAGAGACTGCTATTTCTGTTTCAGAGAAGTGCCAGGAATTTCTCTTATATCTTCTGTAAAAAAGGCAACTATATTATAGAAAGAACAAGAGTTTAAACAACCTTCTAGGGGCGCCCGGGTGGCTCAGTCGTTAAGCATCTGCCTTCGGCTCAGGTCATGGTCGCAGGGTCCTGGGATCGAGCCCCACATCCAGCTCCCTGCTCAGCGGAGAGCCTGCTTCTCCCTTTCCCACTCCCCCTGCTTGTGTTCCCTCTCTCGCTGTCTCTCTCTCTCTCTCTGTCAAATAAATAAATAAAATCTTAAAAAAAAAACCCTTCTAAATAGTTTTCATGACAAGAGGCACTTTTCTTATGTTACACTGCACAGTAAAAACAATCAGAATTCGTTCTCAGTTTTAAATATATGAACCATTCTCTTATTCAAAAGAGCAGATTGTATAGTTTATGTGATTAAGTTATATAAATAGGAAAACAATTAGAAAGGATTCCTTACCAATTTGTGAAATGTAACTCTTTTCTTCTTTTAATTTCAGATATTCAGTACTTCTTAGATACTGACCTGTCACCATATACTTCCTATTCCTATTACATCGAGACGGCCAGTGTGCATGGTTCAACAAGGAGTGCGTCTGTCATTTATAAGACGAAACCAGGGGTCCCAGAAGGAAACTTGAGCTTAAATTATATCCTTCCTATTAGCTCAGACTCCGTGACACTTGCCTGGACTGCACCTTCAAATCATTCTGGGCCTATAGAAAAATATATTTTGTCCTGTGCTCCTTCAAGTGGCAATCAGCCATGTGTTCCTTATGAAGGTCATGAAACCTCTGCTACCATCTGGAATCTGGTTCCATTCACCAAGTACCATTTTTCTGTACAGGCATGTACTAGTGGGGGCTGTTTACACAGCTCACCCCTTACGGTGATCACAGCCCAGGCACCTCCCCGAAGGCTGGGTCCACCTGAGGTGCAGCAGATCAGTTCCACAGAACTTCATGTAGAATGGTCTCCCCCAATGGAACCAAATGGTAAGAATTCAGGGCTTAGATTTCCCTTTCTTGAGCAAAACAGGAATGAGAATCTAGGCATTTGGAATTGTGCAGTAAGAATCTGGCAACTGTATGCATTTTTGTAACTGTAGGATATAATAATTGAGAATTTCTAAAGATATCAGATACTATTTGTACTGGTTAGTAGAACAAGTATATTTCTTTAATCTAATAACAAATTCCATTCATTTAAATTGCCCCTTAAAAGGCTAATATTATCTTTGCTCTTAATGACATCTGTCACAACAAAAATGATGTTTCTAATTTGAAACTCACTTATGAAATGCATTATATTTGACTGTGTCACAAGTTAGGGCACCCATAAGCAGTAAATTTTCTCTTTTAAGCAAGGAAAGGATATAAAATAATACAAAAAATATGTATATAGGCTAGCTGACTCCATTAAGTTAATTTTTTGTCTTCATATAATTGAACCCTTGGTTATATAGGCCAGACACAAATTCATAGATTTTTAGTAATTAATATCATGTACGTACGATGGTAAAACCTTTTCTCTTAGACTTTTAAAGTTATTTAAGAAGACTAGGTAGAAATCAAGTTTAATATTCTAGTATTTATATAAACAGGGCTTGTATTAAACAGGTAATAAAATACCCATATTTGAAAGTATATAAATTGGAGGTGCAATGATCAAATCTGCCCCCCCAAATGCAATTCTTAGTAGAAATTATGATCATTCATTCTGAAAGGGATTAAATTTACCTGTAATAAATTAAAGCTATTTTGTGTTTATGCATTCCCTTTTGATTTGTTTTTCCCATGAATATGATTTTCAGCAGTATTTCATACATTCATCTGTCCATCAGTTTGTTGTGTTTTGTAAGTCCCATCATCTAGATTACTGAAGAAATGGACAGGTAATCTAGTCAGAAGAATAATGCAAAGCTGGTACTTTTTAACCAGCCTAACCCCGCCCCACCCCCAAAACTGTCTGTCTGTCTGATGAGTCCTCCTGGTTCACTTTTCTAGGAATAATTATAAGATATGAACTCTACATGAGAAGAATGAAATCTGATGGAGAAACCACATCAGCAGAAAGTCGAGTTTTTCAGAGCAGTGGCTGGCTCAGTCCTCACCCACTTGCAGAATCAGCCAATGAAAATGCATTAAAACCTCCTCAAACAGCCACAACCATCACTGCATTGGAACCATACACCAAGTATGAGTTTCGAGTCTTAGCTGTGAACATGGCTGGCAGTGTGTCTTCTGCCTGGACTTCAGAAAGAACGGGAGAATCAGGTGAAGAAAAATGCTTTGAACTCTACTTTGAAGATTCCCAAATGAAAATACTGCCCCAAGTGAAAGTCAACAGAACTAAAGTACCTTTTGAAAAGCAATTATAAATTTATATAGGCCAAGGAAAAATTTAACATACCGGTTGGTTATGTAAATATCTCAAGGTCACAAAGCACTTGCAGTAAGTTTTAGGGAAAAAAATGCTTGAGCTATTACTTCAAGGGGGAAAAATAACTTAACTATAGTTACAGTCTTTGGGGAATGTTTGCCAATAATAGTAATTGGTTTCCATTCCTGAAGTGGGTTGGCCGTATGTCCTATCTTGCTCCAAATTCAGCACAGTTTATGTTCAATGAAAGAGATAACTGTACCAATTTCACAAATCTCATTTTGTTTTTATTTCTCTCTCCAAAGCAAATAGTATAGGTACTAGATGATACCTAATGATAGAATCCTGGATATCAATATCTGTAATTCACAAGAGTGCTTATAAGCAGTTGGCAATATGGTAAGGAAGGAGAGTAAAATTTTTAATTTTCTTAAGATATCTTCACTACAGCAAGTGAGATATTTTTAACCCCCCTCACTCTTTACATTAAAAACACTTCAAATATCATGAGCCTTTAACCAAAAAAAGACACTTTTGTTCTGCTTTGAATCTATGGGTATTCAAAGAAACCCAAGTCCTGATTTAAATTGCATCTGTTAGGACTGTGGGAGGATAAGGGTAGCTTTAGGTTGATGTCCAAGGGAATCATTTCATGAATAAAATGTGCATTGTGCTTGAGCATCTCTTAATGACTACCAGCCATCTTGGACAAATAATAGTGCCATGATAGCACAAGTGATGAGCCATGGCATTCTGGAAGGGGAAAATCAAGGTCAGAAATGAAAAGTAATGGGTGAAACTGCAATACTGGACCCTCATAATCTTATGGGTCACTGGCTACTGAACGTGTGATGAGGTCCTTTGATAATACACCTTTGGTTAGCACATTTAAAATCCATATTAAGATCTCAAGGATGGCAGGGGGAGAATGTATGCGTGTATGTACTCTGAACATTTCAATCAAGATTTATTGAAAACTTTAAAAATTTCTTTGGGGTTATTTAGAACATTTTAGATTTACCTCTTTCCGAGGAGTAATATTCTCCAAGCTCTATCAGTGTGGCTCAGTGAAATACATCTGTACATCAGAAATCCAATATGTCACTATGCATTGTTCTGGACTTCGCGGACTAAGATTCCGTTTTGATGACTTCTCCTTTCAAATGCTTCATAAGACCTGTGGTTTCCAACCCCAAATAATCTACTAGTTATCCTGGTGAACATAAGCAAATTCTTAAATGATGTTTCTTTTGTAAATGGAAAATATCTTTGCTGGGAATATAAGGGTGGAGAACAGCCTTGCAGAGAACAACAACAACAACAACAACAAAAGGCAAGTAGCTTTTCTAAGCACCAGTATATCCTTTGATGTTTAGAAATCGGATTATGTAAGGAACAGGGTTATGTGAGAAACTAGAATAGGTGTATGAATTCCGCCTGGAAACCTGGAGGTCCAGCATTCATTGTCTGCTTGTGTTATCATCATTGGCAGTGCCTGCATTCATGACCCCTCCTTCCGTCTTCCCGCTCTCACCGCACTCCCTCCATGTGTCCTGGGAGAAGCCAGCAGAGAATGTAACAAGAGGAGAAGTTGTGGGGTATAAGATCAATATGGTTTCTGAAAAGTCACCTCAGCAATCTCTTCCAGCTGTGTTGTCACAGGTATTAATATTTTAGAATTGAATTGTCTTCTTTTTGACATTTTCTGATTTTGCAGAACTCTATGACCAAATTCTCCCTTATATATTCCTTACCTGTGGTGTTTGTTTCTTAATATAAAACCATGCATACGAGGCACTGTATATTTCTATCACTTATTTTTCTAACAAAAACATGTATTAAAACAAAATAGGTATGATTTTGTTTAATAAAATACGCTTTCTACACTTAACATCTATCCTTAAATATCTTGTGAGGAGCTGACTTTCAGTAGCTGTGCACTGTCATGTTATTTGGGCATACAGTAATGTATTCAACCAACCCACAGTCAGTTGGTATTTATATTGTGTTAATTCTTTTGGAAATATAAGTAACGTCTTCTATGGACATTTTGCATATTTCTGTTTCCTAAGAGAAGAGAGTTCTGAGGAATGATTTTATCACAGCTTATAGCAAAGGTTAACATGGTCAAGGTTTGGGATATACAGTGACATATTGCCTTCTAGTAATGAGAATAATAATCATAGCTAACTTATAAAGGCTTTATTGTGTACATGGGCTAAGTCATTTGATATGTATATAATAATCCTGGAAGGGGAGAGGCTCTTGTTTCCCTCTAATTTATGGTGTGGTCAATGTACTCCATTAGCCTATTTTACCAGCATGAGGGTGGCCAATGACAGAGGTGGCTGATGTTAACTGGACAAGTCACTGTGTACTTGGCTGTTTAGCACCTCTTTTGAGGAAGATGCTCTTTGGTGGGCATTAGCACAATATAAAGAGATCCTCACACATAAGCATCTCTCCCATGGGCCTATCCACATTCTTCTTTCCCACACTTCCTGGTTCCTGATCTTCCAGGCTTTTTTTTTTCCATGCCCATGCCCAATACATTCAGGTCACTGCCATATAGTTCAGATGTGTTCTGCCTTTGGACTCTTCCCTTTCCACACAAAATGGATGGCCAGGTTCACTGCCTGAAGTTCTGCCCATTGAGCAGATTTCTTCTTACTGCTGGTTTTTAGGGCCATTCTTGAATGGGGTTATAGAGCATCCATCACCCATTTTTGACTTGCAACCACGTACTAAGACAGCCCATCTGTGAACCCAACCACATTTTTCTACTCTGTCAGCTCTTGAGGAACGTCCAAGAAGTCATAGGTATGAGCTGAGATTGAGCCATCAGTGTACAAATGGTAGATGACATGGGGTCCAGACAACCTGCTTGCACAGCATATTATTCCTGGCTCTGCTTATGCCTGTTACCAGATATCCCCTTCCATTTTACGATGAATTTCTGTTGGACCAACTTGGCCTTAAGACATAGCCTGTCTGACAGAACTCAGCTCATGAGGGGTAGCTCTGGCTACATGACCATTTGATGTTGATAGTCAGATTCTCTGCTTTGACCAAGGCCCACTAGCATGCTAGGGGCTGTCTAGCAGATGGTGTTTAATTTCCATTGTGTGATATGACCTTGCTCCACATCCCGTAAGTGTACCTTGTGACTCTCTTACTGAGGGCTTGCCATAAATGTCTCACATAGCACAGGATCTGATAGGCTTTATGTCCCAAGTTGCTTGGCTGCTTGCAACACAGCCTTGACCTGCTGAAGAATCCTCTCCAGCCCTAGGGCACCCTCAGAGCTGGCAGTACTCCATAGTGTTCAGTAACTTGGTCAGAATAGTATTCCCAGATGTGGAATATACTCTCTTCAGAATGTAAGAAGGCCTGCCAGACATTCTGTTTCTTTCCTCCTAGTGGTAAGGACAAGATGCAATAATTTGACCTTTACTTTGGAAGGGATGTCCTAGCATGTCTTAGGCTACTGGACCCCTAAAAATTTTACTGATGTGGCAGACCCTTAATTTTAAAAAAAAACTTGATCTCTCATTCTTTGGAGCATATAATACTTACCAAGACCTCTGTATATCTGCATGTCTTGCTTCTCTGATTCATTTAATAGGATGTTATTAATTTGGAGAACCAATACTGCCAAGGCAGTTTTCACAGTTTGCCTTGAATTGATGACCTTCAGATCTTGTCTTTCTTCAATGCATTAATAGCACCCAGCAAGAGCTACTTGATTCCACAGTCCTAATAATTACTACATTCCCCAAAGTAGTCCATGTAATTTCCAGTTCCACCAAACCAGTGAACTTCCTTCTACTGGTAAATCATCCAGTTCACCACCTATGAGTTTAAGAATTGCACCACTAGTGTATGCTAGGGGCCATCAGTACTCCACCCACTACCTGTGATGAGGTTCTCTTTGGCAGCCAGCTGGTTGGTGATCCAACTCCAAAACATCATTTTAGAGTCTCCTTCCTAGGGCACTCCTGCTGTCACTTAGGTCAGGTTCTCTGGGAAACAGATGCTGTGGAGAGGATTGAGTACATGTTTATTGAGGAGTGCTCTCAGAAACAACACACGGAAAGTAGTAAGAGTTGCAGGGTTGAGCAGAATAAGAAGCTGAATTGTGATGCAGTAACAAAAGGGTCTAAGCTGATCCTGTGGGTAGTTCTGGAGCTGAAATGACCCTATTAGGTTGTCCTAAAGAAGTCAAGGAGCCAGACCTTTGTACCCCATTGTATTAGTTTCCTGGGACTGCAATAACAAATTAACCATAAACTAAGTGATGTAAAACAACAGAAATTTATTTTTTTAATGGAGGGCCAGAGTCTGAAATCAAAGTGTTGGCCGGGCCATTTTCCCTCTGAAAGCTGTCCAGGAGATTCCTTCCTTGCCTCTTTCAGCTTCTGGTAGCTCCTTGCGTTCCTTGGTTTGTGGCAGCATAACTCCAGTCTCTGCCTGTCTTCACATGGCCTTCTTCTCTGTGTTGCTGTCTCTTTGTATCTGTGTATCCCTCTCCTTTCTTCTATAAATATATCCCTTGTACTTAAGACCCAGCTTAAATCCATGATGGTTTAATTAATTATATCTGCAAAGACCCAGTTTCCAAATAAGATCACTTTCTGAGGTACTAGGCAAACAAGGATTTCTGAGAGACCGTCTTCAACCCATTCCCAATAGGTTTGCCAATATTTCTGAGCCTTTGCAGTAGACAGAGCATGTTTACAACACAAAGCTAGAAGAAGAACCAATAAATAATTTATGATTCCTTGTTTTACTTTTTCATTAGTCTGGAAATAAGTGCTGACTAATTTGCCTCTGTCTCAGGTGATAAACACAGAGGTAGCCTTACACATATCTTGTAACTGAAATGATTTAGTCTACCAGTCCAGTGTATCATAAAATTTAAGGTAAATTTACAGCTGTAACTGCTTTGTTTGGTCCTTAATGTTATACCGTATTTATCATTGTTGTCTTGTTGTTTTTGCTATGCTTTTGCTTTGTAAACTATTCTTTCTCCGTAAAACATAGCTTCAAAGCAACTATTACTTGCAGTATGGTATTCTAGTCTAAGAAACAAAAATAAGAAAAAAACATAGTTCCTAAAAATATAGCCTTAGAAGTCAACTTGTTTGTTCATATTCCACTTCTGCCAATTGCTAGCCATCCACACATCTCTGCCCTTCAGGTTTTACTCATCTGTAAAATAGGAAAACAATTTCTGCTTATCTACATGATTTTTGTGGAGTTTCAAGTGCTTGACAAATATTAGGTCCTACTAGTGATTATTATTAATGGGATAGGACTACATTAAACTTTTAAAAAGGTAATTTTATCATTCAGTGGAGCAGGAAAATATTTCTTTTTTATTAGTGACAAAAATTATGTACATGCATCTTTTTTGTTGAAAAGTCCTTCTTTGTGGCTGAGTTGAAATAAGGATATAGATATGCCACTTTATTCTCTTACGCTTTCTCTCCCTACAAATATCTATCTACCTAATCATATATTCAAGAAAGTGAAATCAAGAGTGGCAAAGTCAAAATCTTCACCTTCTCAATAATTAAATTTGTATCCACACTGGCCTGAGTGTGTCTTGTTATAAGCTCGATAAAAAAGTAGCCAAAATTTCTAGGGAAAGCCTACTGTAAATAATTGTTACAGAAACATTGACTAAGAATGTGGCAAGGAAATATATAGAAGTGGTGATATTATCAGCGTAGGATTTCAAGCTTCTACAGAATTCTCTCCACTTCCTTAAAGATTTATCCCAAAGAAAATTTTCAATTAAATTGCTCCTTTAAGTCTTATAAAATGACTATATATATGATAAAGACAAAGTTTATCTGCGTGATTATTTTATGTGCCCCAAGCTTTAAGGTAAATGTCTTTTTAAAATCATGTAATTTATAACAACTATCTATAGAGAAGTAAAAGTCCATCAAAATTAGTATTAATCTATATTTTCTATTTCTTGTTATATTTCATCTTGTATTCTTGCTCCACAGAATAGTTTGCTCAAAAAATGATGCAACATCCTAAATGAAATAGGAAATACTTCATTTTTAAATTTTTTAAAAAAAATTTGAGTATAGTTGATACAATATTAAATTAGTTTCAGGTGTACAACATAGTGATTCAACTTCTGTATATGTTATGCTATGTTCACCATAAATGTAGCTCCCATCTGTCACCACACAATGCTGTTACAATAACATTAATCATATTCCCTATGCTGTGCCTTTTTATTCCCATGACTTATTGATTCCATAACTGGGAAACCTGTGTCTCCCACTGTCCTTCACCTATTTTGTCCATCCTCTCCACACCTTCCCTCTGGCAACCGTCAGTTTGTTCTCCATATTTGCAGGTCTGATTTTGCTTTTTGTTTGTTTATTCATGTGTTTTGTTTTTTAGATTCCACATATGAGTGAAATCCTATGGTATTTGTCTTTATCAGTTTGACTTATTTTACTTAGCATAAGATCCTCTAGGTCCATCCATGTTGTCATAAATGGCATGATCTCAACCCTTTTTATGACTGCATAATATTCCGCTGTATATTTTTACCACATTTTCCTTAAAATAAGAAACACTTTATTATATTTTATCTGGAGAACAATTCCATTTTCTAAAAGTCTACATTAATCCTACCAGATTGTTCTAAATGGGATAAATTGTATAGCAATATTCAGTAAATTTTACTCATTTCAATGTTTTACTTTTCTTAGAAAATCTTAAATCACATTGCACAGAACAGAAAATTTTATATCCTCAATCCCTCAATAACAACTTCAGAATTAGAAACATAAAGGACTTATAATCTGGTGTTTGATGTTTTTCTGATTTCTAAATGTAATTGTGAGGAAATAGTACCAAAGTTTTAAATTATTCCTAGATTTTTAGAATCTTTGAAATTACTTTATTTCTGAAAATTGTTTTATATATGATATTGTTTATATTCTATTCACACTGCTTTCTAGAACTACTCATTTAGTTCATGAAATTTTAAAGTCAATACCCAGGCAAATATTCCGAATGAATTTTATCTTACTTCTACAGTGAAAATATCTAGACAATTACTTCAAATGTTACTAAACTTTACAGTTACCTGCATTTATATTTATGGAAGATTATTTGATATGAATGTATACCAACATCCCTCAGAAAAAAAGTTTTATACTAATGCTTGGTGTCATACTCTTTGTTTTAATGACTTTTTTTTCTGAATATAATTTCCAGTGCTTTTTGTATCTATAAACTAAGTAAACTTATGTGGTTGCTTTTGATCATTTCTAGTTGTAATGATGGGACCAATGCTCAGTGATAGTCGTTTAATTATTTGTTTATGGACTATGGAGTTCCTCTCAGTCTCCTTTGCTCAAATCTGCTATTTTCATTTGAAATTGTGTGATAAAGACAATATTTCAAAAAATGTAACTGTTTGATCTAATCTGCATATGCTTATTTGTATAAGAAAGATAATTGAGAATTGACCTCATGTGGATGCTCAGTAATGTGTTTACTTGTTTTCCTTTTTCTCTTGTGGCTTTTTTTTTTCTTTCAAGAAAATGATGGAATCGATTTAAAATAGTGACATTTTTCTGTACTGGCTCCATCAAATAACGTGTGGGCATTACTACATGGGGTTAGTTTTGGCCAAGCCCCATGGTTTTATTTGGACTTTTTCATGATAACAATGACAATGTCACCATCCTTTATCTCTACCATTGGTGACAATAACCATACCACCATGCTGCTTTATGAGGCAATAACTTGGTTTCCTCATTTATCCACTCAGGAACTGGATTATTACCTCATAAAACAGTGTGATTGTACAATTATCAATTAAATCCTAGCTTGTTGAGACTCTTCAAAAAAAATCCCTTTCCTAATAGTGGTTGGCAATAATTCCTCTGTCTGAATTCATAGAACATGATTGGATTCATGGATTCTTGACTGCCAAGGTTATATTTCTCACACTGTTTATCTATTATCTGATTTTTTTTTTTTTGCCTTGAAGGTGTTGTACACTGCTAAATCCCAAGAACTGTCTTACATTGTAAAAGAACTAAAACCTTATAGGATATACAACTTTACTATTTCTCTCTGCAACTCAGTTGGTTGTGTAACCAGTGCGTCAGGAACAGGACAGACATTAGCAGCAGGTAAGCAAGTTTTAATGGACACGAAAAATATATTGTGTCTTTATAAACAAACACCTATAAAGCTCAATACCTTCTCTAGTTTGGACTTAATACTTGTCTTTTCTGGTTTCTCCTGCTCCCCAATCACTAACTCTGATTGCTACCTATATTGACATTTTTAAACAAACAAAAAATAAGTAAATGAGCTGAGGTTTAAGAGGTCCATGGGAGCCCTGAGTTGCACCTGTGCCGTAATAAGAAATATAATTAGATGCAGAGCAACTCCAGGGCTCAACAACCACCCTCGGTCCTAGTGATGTTCTGACAGTTAGAAGTGCCCAGGTGGCTTCTTATGAGGCTCAGGATGCTTCTTCCTGACCCTTTTTGTGGGGTTTGGATCTACTCACGCCTGCCCTGTGGGGTTAAAGGTAGACATCCGGGAATTACTGGGTTGCCCTGGTGTTATATTTTGCCTTTATTGGCTGGGCAGTAGTGTAATTATTAATAATTTTGTTATTAATAAGAAGCTCCTAAGTCTGTGAAATTCAAATAAAAGACTGGTGATCAAGTAAGATGTTAGTAGGAAATGGTTTGTATAAATTTTTGGCTTGCTTTACTTAGAGCAAAATAGATTCATACGAACTTGATTACATGTATCACTAACACCTACATAACTCAGTTACTCTGCAGTTAGTATATTTTCAAATCAGTTTTTCTGTCTGCAATCAAGGAAGGCTTGGTCCTCCTTAAGAAAATGTCCAGATGTGAGAAGGTTAAGAGACTCCTAGATGAATGACAGATATTATGCAAACATATTTAGCTATAAAAATATTCCCTGTGCCTTTTCCCTAACTGTATTCAGGTCCAATTCTATTGTTTTGTTTTGCCTTGCTTTAGTTCTGGAAAAACTTGTTTGGCTCAAATGACTTTATCCAAGTAATTTTGTTTCTTCAAATTTTCCATCAATGAGAACGACTCCCCAATTCTAAGGAACTATGTTTTATTACCTCTACAACTGAACCCTTTGTGTTTTTATATATTTATATGTATTTCATATGTATGCATACATTTATGGCATACCTAGATTGTATAAAATACCACTCTCCTATAACACTGTTTATTTATTTATTTTTGTATATTAGATTATTAGAGGGTTACTGAATATGGATAACAGAGGCAGGCTCCCTGTGTCCTTCTGGAAAAATGATATAGTTTGGGGCTAGAGAACAAAGAAGAGGAATCTGTCTTGCAGGCTGGAGAAAAGTAAAAATAGAAACAACACAAGTTGAAAACTGGCCTGAGTTATAGTAGAGAATAGAGGGATCCCAATCATGTGAGTGAGCGGAACTGAAATCATGACTTCCCAGGGTTGTAAAACACTTAAAAGTCATCTAGTGTGGGGCGCCTGGGTGGCTCAGTTGGTTGAGCGTGGGACTCTTGATCTCGGCTTGGGTTGTGATCTTGGGGTCATGGGATCGAGCCCTGGGTTGGGCTCCGCTCTCAGCGCAGTCTGCTTGTCCCTCTCCCTCTGTTCCTCCCTCCACTCTCTCTTTCTCTCTCAAGTATATAAATAATAAAATCTTCAAAACAAGAGTCATCTAGTGCAACTTTCTAGACAATAATAGGATATTCTATGTAACATTCTCCCCAAGTGTTTATCCAACTCATGTTTGATGCCTTTAGCGGTAGGGGAGCTCCCAATTCTCAGGCAAATCCAAGTTTAGAGACCTCTTTCAAATGGTGATTTCTTACATTGATCCAGAATATCTCTCTGCGGCTTCTATTCAACAGTCTCCTTCTACTCCCTTGGGGGCTGTCCTTAGTCTAATTCCTCTTCCTCATGACATCACTTCCAATAACATTTTCAATAGCAAGCCTTCCCTCAAGTCTCTCTCCCACGCCGCATCCCACAGCACCTCCCATCTGTATCTCACATGCCAGTTTCTACTGCTAGTACAGGTACTCTCTTATAGATGAGACTCAGTCTGTCTTTTCATGGAAACAAACTAACGAGATTAGATGGACCCTGGGGATGGGAAGAGAAAAGCAGGACAAATGTCTGTGAAACAGATCCTTCCTGGTCAACACACCAGTGATAACAAGTGTGTTAACAACATCCACCTTGGTTGTAGTCATTGGTTTCTGGGGCATGGAAGAAGTCACAGCTGAGTGCTCTGTGCAGCTCCCATTTTAGCTACTCGTGAGGATACTGAAGACCACTCCTGTCCGCTGGAAAAGTAGTGAAATGAAACTAATCTAAGTCCTCTGAATTCTGCCTCTTTATCCTTGAAAGATAGAACTTGGAAACTTCTCATATTCTCTGAAAGCCATGAGATGCACAAATTAATCGACTTTTAAAAATAAGAACTTATTCATGTGTTTAGGGGAAGATGCCAGGGTTTAAATTTGGGGCTCTGCCATCTACTAGCTGTATGACCTTAAGTAAACTACGGGACTTCTCTGGCTCAATTTTCCAATTTAAAACTAAGGATAACCTATTTTACAGGGTTCATGAGGATTAAGAAAGTTAAGCAGTGCCCAGCACAGAGTAAATCCTCATTAGAAACTGTTATTTTTATCATGATTATTCTCACTCTGTCACAATGTGGGGGTCATGGGATCGAGCCCTGGGTTAAAATTTCTAATATTATCAAAATCTAAAAGGTTATTTTACAACTTTGCTTCCATAACACTATTATAACACAAATGAAACAGTGCAGAGTCCCGAAACTAAGGAGTATATTACAAAAATAAACTGTAGGAGTGCTAAAGTCTAAAAGCATTATTTTTCAGTTCTGTAAGGACATGCCATTCAGAATTATGACAAGCATTTCAAAATTTTGCTCAAAAACTACAGATTTCAAATTTGTTGTTTGCAGTATACAGTTAATAATGTGCCATAATCATATAGTTACTGTATTTTGTTGTGAATGCTCAATTCCGTAAGCATCTCATAAGGGCTTATCTATTTAGGGCACTATGGGGGATTCAAAGATAATTCAAAGACACCTTAATGGTGCCTGCATGAAGATGCTGACATACAACAGGTAGGGTTAACACCTGGAGGCATTGGATAAAGGACAAAAGAAAGCTATGGGAACATAGAATATGGGATATTTGATTTGGGAGATGAAATGGCATTTGAGGTGAACTCTAAAGGCTTGGTTAGGATTTGGGTAGGTATTTACTGGACACATGCCATCCTGGTCACTATTTTAGAGACTAGCACTGTTCCAGGAACCTATGGGATGAAAACTGGGGTTTATGAAGATTTCTCTGGCAGTAGCATGTAGAATAGACTAGAAGAGAGTGTGCAAATAGAGTCTGGTAGACTTTTCTAAGAGGCAGTGAGGGAGTAAATCAGATGAATAGAAGTAAAGATTGAAGGAAGGGAATGCAGGTGGACCAAGGAAGAGAAACCCACAGGTTAAGAAGAAGGAAGAATTGAAGATGACAGTAAATATTGCAGACCATGGTGATGCTGTTAAAGATAATGAGAAAGATGAAGAAAGAGCACATGGGAGAAATAAACCCATGAGTTTAAGTTTGCTTTGTTAGAGACACATCCATGATGATTATAAGGAGCCTGCAGCAGAAAATGCAAATCTGGGGCTTAACAATGATATGGACTTTGTAATTATTGCATATAGATAAAGCTAAAACTGTGGATGGTAATGAATTAGTGAAAGCAGAGAAAATACAAATTAAAAGTTCAGATCTTAGTGAATGCTCATATTTTGGGAGAAAGAGAAAGGAGAAGTAAAGTAGAGAAATGGTCAGAATTTGAGGGAGCAGTGTTAGAAAAGTTAAGGGAAGAGAATTCTAGAAGGATCTAGAATTCTGTAGTATCATGTGCTCTAGGCAAAGCAAGAAGAATGTGATCTACAAGGAAGATGGCACTGGTGGCCCTTTGGGGAGAACTCTATTTAGTGTGGTTGAAGCAGAAGCTGGAATGTGAAGGACTGAGCATTTGCAGGAGAAGATGTAATGGTAAATTTAAAATGTTCTAAATGTGTACATTTAAATGTGTAAATTTAAAATTGTTTTTTGTTCTTTGCCAAAATTTTCCTTCTACCTAACTTCCCTTAAAAGGAATACATTAACTTTTTCTTATTATGTTATGTTGATCACCATACATTACATCATTAGTTTTTGATGTAGTGTTCCATGATTCATCGTTTGCATATAACACCCAGTGCTCCATGCAGAACATGCCCTCTTTAATACCCATCACCGGGCTAACCCATCCCCTCAACCCCCTCCCCTCTAGAACCCTCAGTTTGTTTCTTAGAGGAGTCCATAGTCTTTTGTTTCTGTGTAAAATGCTTTCATTTCTGAAGGAAAAGTTATTTTAGTGTTCTCCTGGGAAAATGTTTATTTCTTAATCCTGTAATACATTTGGTCAGAACTCTGATTCTTCTTTTGCCAAGCAGAGAATAAAGTCACTTACATGACAAAAGTATAGAAAAATAATTTTTGCTTACCATTTGATTTATTTTAAAAGACATCATTTTAAATGTCTTTTTAAAGATCAGTAAGAATGAACTTACTTGTTTTTGTTGGAATATAAGGAAAAGCCCAGCACTTACAGATCCAGTATCTTTCTTACCAGGCTTATGTTCAGTAAATGGAAGTTTTCTTCTAAGATTTTAAGATTAAACATCTGGATATAACTCCTAGATACTAAGTCATAGAAATAAACAATGAGAAGATCAATCCCTTTGGGGAGTCAACAGGTTTGCTGTAGGGAAGGAATAAAAGTTGACTTGCAGCTTTAGGATTCTTCCTGCCCCCATTTCTTCCAGTCATAATATTGCAATTCGGAGGGAATGTATTACTGCAACGAATTCTAATGGATGTGTGGGGAATTAACTCTTTTTTTTTTTTTTTAAAGATTTTATTTATTTGACAGAGAGAGACACAGCGAGAGAGGGAACACAAGCAGGGGGAGTGGCAGAGGGAGAAGCAGGCTTCCTGCGGAGCAGGGAGCCTGATGTGGGGCTCCATCCCAGGACCCTGGGATCATGACCTGAGCCGAAGGCAGCTGCTTAACTGACTGAGCCACCCAGGCGCCCCGGGAATTAACTCTTAAGTGTAAATGTAGTTCACATGAATTCATTATGGGAGATTGAAAGGAGCCAGTGACCATTCAAAAACTTTGCCTTTTCAAAGCCTTGATTCATGAAAGCATGTTTCCTCCTTAAGTCTCAGTCACAGAAATCAAAAAGATACTTGTAAAGATTTATCTGGCTTTCACTAGAAAGCTTGAGAATTACAGTTTGCTCTTGTTTTAGGTATTTTTTCAATGAGAGATATGATTAAAATCGGTACATTTCATCCAGATTATTGTGTGGCTGCTCCTTTAGCGTTGGGCCCAAGACAAACCTGAGAACTGATCTGCTGGGAGGGGTGTGCCCAGGAGCAGCTGGGTTTCTCTCTGTAGCAAAGTCTCCAAGCGGGGTCTTTGGTGGCTCGGGAATTGCTTTTGGGTGTCTCAGGGTGATGAACGAATGGCCCCAGCCCTGTTAGAGTCCTTGTTTTTTTTCCTTTAAGATTACCCTTTCAATGTAGGAAATTTGTGTGCTTCCACACTTTGTGAATTCGGCACAGCTTAAACCTTTCTTAAGAGAAATTCCTTCTGGAGCTCCATTCCTGGGCGAACAATGTGATATTTCCTTTGCCTGTCATAAATTGACCTCTACGCTACCAGCTTAGAAGTGCCCATCTCCCATTAAGCAAGTAATTAGTGGTGCATTAAGGTTTTTCTCTGAATCCAAAGTAAAATATATAGGCTGTTCGCAGCTCAGTTGAAAACACACATTGTTTGCATGCAGGTACATGAGTCTTTTCATTGTGAATAGGACCCAGAGTGATTAAACAAGCACTCTTAATATGTTAATTTATAATTTTAATTACAACAATCTTGTATATATAGTCATTAGTGAATACTAATATAAATATTTTTCTATCTTTTTATTCATAATGCATAAACCAATCATCCAGTTACTTCTCTGAGGTTGCCTGTTTTTGTTTCATAATACAATCTTTGTTCTTAGTTATGAATGCATTTTGTTCGTTCCTGTCTTGAATAATCCCTCATTAAGCTAGTCACTTTCTGCTCCATGCTAAAAAGGAAAAATTATCATGCAAATGTGGCATGCCATATTAAAAAGCACATTACCAAACACTTTTGTTGCTGTCCTTCAATTAGTTTCCCTTCTTTGAATTTAATTCCATTTGTTGTTAAACTACTGACTTGATGTATGGACTCATGAATCTGAAGCTGCTGCCAAGAAAGTGGGGAAAAAAAAATCAAAGCCTCTTCGAAGAGCTGCAGAGGCGAGCTGAAATGAATTTGCTTCACCTTTGACAAGAACACTTGAACAGCCCTGGAATCCTCTGATGATTCAACTCGGCTAATTATCCAATTATTTATTTCAAGAATAAAGGCACTGTTTTACAATTAGAGAAGTGTAAAGCAATGTGAGAAATTTGGTAATGACGGATGACTTAAGTAACTTCGAAGATAAACAGTATCTGTGCAAACTTGTCTCGCTGAGTGTTTCCAGGCAGCAGGTCTGTGTCTCAGCGTCCGTGAAATCCTGAGTACACGGCGGGTTTTGTTTGTTTGTTTTGCTCTTTCGACAACAGAAATTATTTTACACTTTTAACCAATATGTCAAATTTCCGTGGCTCTTAAGCAATGTTTAAGTTGTATTTCTCTTGATTAAAAGCTTTTGGTTCAAAGCAATACTTTTTAATTGCCTAATGATATAAGTCAGTTCTTAGGAAAGAACCGCACATTTAGGAGTTCATTTGCAATATAACTGAAAAATTCATTGCATGGCAGTAAAACAATTTACTGTTAATTACAAGGAGAAGAATTTGCTGTAGCATGCTCACAGATTGCCATGAATCATGCAGCACTCCTAGAGATTTATAACAGATGTGTAAGTGGGATGAATTAGCAGGGTTTAATAACAGAGACACAAATCATGCAGACTTCAAGGAGCTTTAATTGATATACTAGAATGTGACGGGCATGAATCACTCAGCCATTCAACAGCACTGTAACATATGGTCAGCTCAATATGCCGCATCTTAAATCGGTTGGTGAGTCGTTGGTTGTCCCATATGGTGGAAGCAATATATTTTTCATGATTAAAAAAAATACATCATTTTTTAAAGAAATATGATTGCAAAGCATGTTTGTTATTGAACAGTCACCTGAATGCCAAACTGGGTTTTTTAATGATTTTTTTTTTAACATGGCAGCTTTCCAAAATAAATAGCAGCTAGTACTTGTAATACCAGATCGCTGGAGGCATTATCAGGCCCAAATTGGTGCTTGTTGGCACACTTGATCCACAGCAAAGCCTATGGAGGAGCGCAGCTGATGGGAGCTCTGAGTGTCAGGGAAATCCTTCAGACTCCGGCAAAGCAAACGAAATGAAAGGAATGATGTCACTTTCAGAGAAGTTCAGGAATGCCCAGATTTGCGAAGAGAATAAAATGAATACTGAATGGGAGACCCTTACCGAGCAGGGTGGGAAAGGGGCTGTGGAAATACTGTTAACGCATCATGTAGCAATTTGGATGTAGCATTTTATACTAACCTCTTAATGAAATGCTCCGTCCTTCAGGAACATTCTAAAAGGAATCCTGGCTGACCATCACATGGATGGTAGGACCAGTTCCATGTTGTTCTTGAACAATCATTTCAGTGTATGGAAACAGATAACGTGGTGCAGACATCCATAACTGGTGGCATGCAAAAACCATTTCACTGAAACTGGGATGTGGCAGCTTTCGGCAAAGCTTTTGCGGCATTAGTAAATCTGACAGATTTGAAAAAGGAATATTGCAGCCTTAGAACTGTGGCTGCCAGAATTTAATGTCAACAATTAAAATTTATTTTGATCCTTACCTACTGTTTATTACTGTTTGTATACACAACAGACCTTACTAATACAGAGATGCACTATTAGATGGAATTACCATCTGTTCGGAGTGAAATGCTGGCATCTGTCTTAGATGCTAAAACTAAAATGATATTATTTCTAACAAAACAAAATTAACTGCTTTCTACTCACCAACTTTAATTGTGAATGTGTGGATGCACCCGAGGAAAAGGCTTGTTGGTGAAACACGTAATGACCTCTGTCTCCAGGTCTGCATTCAGATATGTGACTTTACTAGGGGCTCTGCTGGTCTTTTTGGCATGCAGAAATCATACTTTTTAAAACAGTCTCTGAGCTTTGTAATGCGTTATCGACAGAAAGGTGTTAAAACAACACAATTAGAATACGTAAAAATCGGCTGGATCAGAGAGACTGCAGTATGTAAAATATTTTGATAGATGTACCCTAAATAAGTACATGGAAAGAAATTAAATAGACAAAAATTCATCTGAACAAAGTTGCCATAGGTCCCACAGTGACACCTTTAGGAAAATATAAACTGTATCTTCTCTGTTAGACTATTTTTAATTTTCTCCTACACTGACATATATAAAAGATTTATATCCAGCACCCCCTCTTTTTCTTTTTTAAAGCCTAACTATCCTATTAACAAAGGTCTCTAGCTTTTTGAAGTTAGAGGATTGGAGTATCAAGGACAGTGGTAGTTTCCATACTGATATTGGATCGGTGATGCTTATTTCTGAGAAGCCAAACTTCAGTTCTGTATATCACAAAATAATAAATTGTGTCACACCGGCATTTAATGCATGTACACAGTGCATTAACTGTAACTGTAGTACATTTATTTGTGCTAGAAGAGACTTGAAAATGATTAAAAAATCAATACTTTGCTGTCAGAGAAGCTAGTGTTACGATGCATTTAAGTAGTTAATTGCATAAGCCCCATAAAAGCTTCAAGTTTGGGTAGCAAGGATGCCATAATTACAGTCCAAGCAGCTACCTTTTATTAATGGTGGGCTTTAGGGAACAGTGCTCACTGTCCTCACTGCTACTGTGTGTGCGGTTCAGAGCACATGGATCCTCTCCTCTGCCCAGCTAGGATGCTAGTTACGTGCAAATTATTGATGATCACCAGAACAACAGCTGGGAAAGGTAGCGTTGATTCACCAGGGAGGCGGTTTCCCTTAAATCCCCTAAAAGCAGTGCTTTCTGGCCTTTCTTTATGTCCTCGAACACATAGAGAAATCGTAATACTTGTATGCCACGCCCAGTTAAAGAAACAAGACGGCTCAGAGCTGAAGGGGATAAACTAGCCGGCCTCCTGGACGGCTGAGACGATCCGTATGTCGTGTGTCCAGCCTGCCTTCTGGTTTTCTCACTGAGAAGCGCTGCTTGAAAATGTTCAGTCATAGAATTTTGAAACCAGAAGACACAATCGGGTCTATCGTGCCCTTCAACAGATGAGGCACTGAGGACCAGAGAGACCAAACACTGGAGTAGCCCGTGTTCCATAACTAGGGACCTACAGAGCCGGTCTAGAAGCTCAGCTCTCTCCTTTCCACATCGGTTCCACTGTACATCTTCTCTCTCGAAGGAGACTAGTAAACCAAGAAGGAGGAAATGGTAAAGGAGATTTTGTTCTTGTTTCTCCAGTCAGAGAATAGACAGTTAACAAGGCAAGGCTGTCTGATTTCTGAGATTCTGAGGGAAGAATCCTCTCTCTTCTTCTGGACACTGACTGGAGAGCAGTTCAGTAGGGTGGTCGCCAGCTGAGACATCCTGGCTTCCTGGCCTGGATCTCTTGTTTAGGTCCTGAACCCAGTGCCCTTCCATAGGCGTTCTGGCCTAGCCATGTTTGGGCAATTTACATTTCTCGTGACAGTTTTGCATTTCTGAGGAAAAGTCAAAATCTTGTTCTATTGATAAAGTGCCTGAGGATGTGTTATGTTAGTCTGCTCCCCACATAGGCCCGAAACATAAAAAGGCCGTTCATTCTTGGATTCCCGTTTTTGTAATAGAAAGTTGACAATGTTTTAAGGTATTGACACTGCCGTGCAGTGTTCATAGGCAACAAACTCTTGCTTGAAAACAAATAAAGAGATTTGATTTTAAAGAGCTGCCATCAACGAGAGCTTCTGCTCATTTAGCCTTCTGTTCTTATCCTATGACACTCAAACTCCACACTACATAAATTTTGCACATGTAAATTTATGCATTATGATATGCTATTAATTAGATTATAAAGTAATAAATGCAGCATAAAGAAGAATGTCTATTATCAGAGCTTTTTATAAAAGAATATTTTTTTTTTATAAAAGAATATTTATAAATAGAGAAGCTAGGCTGGGAACTGGATACAAAGAAGTTGCAGAAAAATACAAAAACATTGTAATTTTATTCTAAGTAGAAACAGACTGTATGTTGTTATTCCTTGAAATGATGGATATTGAAGATCTATTTTCTGCTTTACAGCTATAAGAGGATTTTCTGAGTAAATACGGATTTTGAATGTGGATGAATTATATCCTTTTATAATATGTAATATGAAAGATGTTATTGGCTAATAATAATAGTGCCTTGGATTTGTTTAGAAATTTGCTTTGTAAAACCTAATACAATTATATATATATATATATGTTTTTTTTCTTTTTTTATTATTATGTGTTTAGCCAACATATATATATATATATATATACACATATATATATTATTTTTAAAAGCAGTTATTGTCAAGGTATTCTATGAAAATTTATCCTCATGTTGTAGATGGGAAAACTGAGGCATATATAAATTTAAGGTGATTTTTCTAAGTCATGCAGAATTGGAAATTAAAAAGTAAAATATAATCTCTGAAAGTCTGCAGAGTCCTTTCAATTATTCTATGTTGTCTCTTAATTCACTGTTTTGTGATTAACAAAGTTATAGCTATAATCCCTTTACTTTGATAGTCCGAAAAATAATCCTTTATACCTCCTTTCTCTTAGTGAGTCTGTTTTTGTGTGAGTGTGTTTAATAGTTCAGGAATATCTATTTTTCTTTTCATCACTCTACGTGTGTGTGTGTGTGTGTGTGTGTGTGACCAGTCTAGTTTAATTGATTGAAAATTCCCCCTCTGGTCTTAAGGGAACTCTGAAGATAATGACTCAGTAGGGTGCTCACCCTTTCAAACAGGCTGGGTTGACTCCTCCAAGTGAAACTACAACATACCAGCTGGAAGGTTGTTTGGTTTTTTTTTAAGCAAGAGAATAGAAAAATATACTCTAATTTGACTCGTTCTCTGTAGTTGACTTCCTAAGAATAGTCTAATTGCTTGGTGGAATAATTCCCCTGTGAATTTAGAAGTGTTCCACTACTTGTTAGAACTTAAACAGTCAACATTAATTGTAGTGGAGTCTCAGTGAAAGTGCCCTTATTGATTATAATCATTTTGCCAAATTAAAAAAAAAATGCACTCTCACTTTTAGGAGATATTTTTTAAAAAGCTGTTGAGTTGCTGGAATTCCTTTTGTTTTGTTTGACTCTGAATTTATATTCCTGATTAAGAAGTGAATTTTGGATTATGCTATCAATGGGGTAAGGGATTCTGAATACCATAGTGGTACAAAACCTCACCATTATCCCTAACGAGCTGGGTGGTTGGAGTAAAGGAATACCAAATGTCAAGCAAATGGGACTTTGAAGAAGAGGCTACTTTTAAACAAGGATAAAACTCTTTAGTTCTTTAGAAGTACAGGAGGTATATTCTTAATTTCTCTAAATATTTAGTTAAAATGGAAATCCTATTCTCAATGCACCAAAAATGTATAGTTTGTGATTCTCTAGATCTTTGCTATCCAGTATGGTAGCCATGATAGCCATTTATGACTATTTAAACTTAAAATAAAATTAATTAAAATTAAATAAAATGTAAACTTCCATTCCTCAGTCTCATTGACCACATATCAAGTGCTAACTATCCATATGTGGCTAATGCCTACCATATTAGACAACATGGATCTAGAACATTTCCATCATTAGAGAAAGTTCCATTAGATATCATTGGAATAGATGGTATTCTTCAAATTAAAATGTCAAATCCTTTTGTCCCAGAACCCTAGAGAATCCTATGTGGAATATAGAAAATAGAAGAGTTCAAAATCCCTCTTTTGTGCTTTTATTTATTTATTTTAAGGATTTATTTATTTACTTGAGAGAGAGAGCTGGGCGGAGGGGCAGAGGGAGAGGGAGAGAGGACATCTCAAGCAGACTCCACAATGAGTGCGGAGCCCAACGTGGGGCTCGATCTCACAACCCTGAGATCATGACCTGAGCTGAAATCAAGTGTTGGATGCTCAACTGACTGAGCCATCCAGGCACCCTTCTTTTGTGCTTTTAAATAGCAAATTTTAGATAATAAAAAATTATGTAATTGGTCCTCCATTGCTTCCCTGAACCCAGGACTCAAAAATTTTTGACAATCCTTCTTCCCCTGTTAAGCTCGTAGCCAGTGCTTAAATTTTAATACAGGAATGGAATTCCAAACACTGACGAGAAACTTGAGGGGAGAGAAATTTCTAGATGGTCAGCTCTTTATTTTGTTTTGGATTTTATTGAAGATGGGGCATAGCTTGTAGAGTGAAATCTTTGAGAACCCACCATTTACTATTTTTGGCAAGGAATGCTAAAGGAAATAATGCATAAAATTTACAGATCCATACATATATAAAAATAAAAACATCACATGGTTTGTAGTGGCAGAAGATGAACAGAATTGTTAATTATCTTTCTAAGTTGATGAACATTTTGCTAAGTGCCCTCTACTTTACGAAAAGTTAAAATAGAATCACAATTAATTGTTTCTCTTTGGAAAGCTGGCCGAGCTTTCTAGAAAGTAACAGATAGTACTTGTTCTAAGCTGTTTTAAGGTGAATTGGCTTTCATGGTTTAAGGATATCAATTCTTGTATTCATATCAATTTAATTTATGTTTATTGAAACAGGGAAAGACTTTGTGTATGCAGAAGGCTATATTAACAAAGGTGTAAATTAAGGGTCCACAGCTTTGGTTTAGACCCTGAAAAAGTAGGCTTGGTGATAATAACATTTGTTCCTTTCTTTGATGGTACCTCTCAAATCCAGCCAAACCACTTAGAGTGGGAATGAATCGCAGCCTACACACTCAACTGTTTAAGAAGAAAAATCAGGATGGCACTTGATGTAATGAGCACTGGGTGTTATATGCAACTGATGAATTGTTAAATTCTACCCCTGAAACTAATAATATACCATATGTTAACTAACTTGAAATTAAATAAAAATAAAAGAAGAAAAATCAAAACAAAACTTTATTTTTATTAACTCAGTTGTTACCCTGACCCCCTTTCCAGCAGGTTGTCGGGAAAATCTCTATTTCTGTTACTCATTCCTGGAGTTTCCCAGAAGCCTCCAGAGAATTACCAAGGTCCCAGGACCTCGAAGTATACCAAGGCCTCAGTGTGTGCTTGGGCACTGGGCATTCACTGCTGCTAGGCACAGGCCCTGGAGGTATTGTGGTCATTTTAGGGCACAGGGGGCTGCCCTGAGTCTGTTGAACCTAGACCGGAGTTCATAAACCCCTGAGCTCACAGGCTCCTTTTCTTCTTGTGGATGCTCTGTTGGGCTTTCAGAGTGGTTTTGCTTATTTGTTTGTTTTCATTTAAACCAGTTGCTAAGCTTAAAAAAATCAGAAAAATTACACATAAATGACTATGGTTAACAAAGTAAAAGATCTGGCAACTTTGGGTCATTGTTCCTGCATTATCCATTGGCTGGCATAAATTAGTGACTATTCACCATGGCCGGGTTCTTTGCAGACCCCACACTCTCTCGTCTCACGAATTAGACCATTTCAATCATTTCCTTTACTTTGTTGGCCTCTGTGAATTACGGCCATAAGTTGAAGCCATGTTAAGACGAGGGGCTCTGCCCTTTGTGATCAGTAATCACTGGCGGTAGTCACGGCTAGTCACAGACTGCAGGTTTCATGAGGGATCTTGTAGCTTCTGGGTGAGATAGTGTCCACTCAGGCAAGGGAATTTTCCAGAAAAGGGAGCAACCATGAGCCATTAGAGACAGATACACTGCACCATTGTGGTACCAGCTTGGTAAAGGGAATCTGGGTCAACAGACTATAGTGAACAGACTATAATGTGAAATGTCTTTTCCTGAGTGAGAAAGAATAGAGAAATTATCTGCAAGAGGCAATTTTGTTTAATCCTCAAACTTTTATGGTACCTATTTTTTCATGGTGTTTAGTCACATTTAAGATAAACTCTATTGTGTCTTCAGTTCCTAGAGCCATGTAAAGACTTGAGACCACAACTGATTTGATCTCAAGTATGATGTACACAAGTGCATGTGTACCTGTGTGTGAATAACTGTGTCTAGAGATAGACGCTAAGTTCTTGAATGTAACAAGTGTTTTTGACATTTAGCACCAACCCAACTGAAACCTCCTGTGGTGGAAGGAATCAACAGCACAACCATCCGTGTTAGATGGCTCCCACCTGAAGAACTCAATGGACCTTCTCCTGTGTATCAGCTGGAAAGAAAAGAGTCATCTCTCCCAGCTCCCACGGCCATGATGATGAAAGGAATTCGTTTCATAGGGAATGGATATTATAAATTTCCCAGTTCCACACACCCAGTCAATACGGACTTTACCGGTAAGTGTTTTTGACATCACTCTGTTGAGGAGGTGCTAAGCGCCAAGGTGTTTCTTGTTATTTTGATATCCCTTCAGAGTGAATTTTTACTATGCCTGAATATTTCACAGAAATATTAATTCAGACCTTTTATAACTTCATCTTGATGTGTCAATTTGTCCATCTTTTTAGTATTCTGTGTGGGGAGATGTGGGTAAGTAGAAGAAAGAAAAGAAAAATATAGATGTGGGAAGGTAGCCTTATTATATCAAAGTATATGCTGGAAATGACTCTTGGACACCATTTACCAGAATGTATTCCTCAGACTACTTTACCTACTCTATAGAAAAAGACTTCTGTAGGCAGATGAGTTTGAGAAATGCCCCGTGCTGGGGAGATTCTCAGTATACATCAGGTTATTAAAACCTCTAAAAGCAATTATAAGAAAGCTAACTTTGCTTAGCTTAGTATGCCTGATCCTTATTTGTCACTTTTTTTAAGCAAAAAACTATCAGTAGGTTTTTTTGGAGAACATTATGGGAAAAACTAATTTTGGGGAAACGTACCTTCTATGGATATGTTGGCAGTATGGGTAAGTGAGGTGCTTGCTTCGGGTACACACACACACACACACACAACACCTCAGAAATCAACAAAAATACTATTTTCATGTGATATATTTTTAAAAATGAAAATCAATGCCAAAAAATTCCCCAATAAAATGCCAAAATTTTCAATGAAGACAGGCTCTATCCCTCACTTGCAGGGCTCTATAAACCTGCCTCATTTGTCTCACCCAGCTCCTGGTCTTGCTGGTCCTATAGTACTCCAGAAGTCCTGTTACCTTTCCGAATTCGAGTTTCTAAAAGCACTATTTCACTATAATTGCAGAAAACTGTAACTATTTATGTTGCATATGTCCCTTTCCTAATTTTTAAAAAAATGTACAAAATATAAGATACATGTGATTCGGCAAACTCATAACGATATTCATTCGATCCCAGAGAAAGTCATTTTGGAGCAAATAGTTTTGAAAATGTTGCATGTGTTGAGGACGATGAAGTGGAATTTGAGCTATAAAATGTGGCTCAAATATTATTGCTTTATTTTTATTTAAAATAGTAAATAGTTTGCTCTGAAGTGAGGCTGGCTGCTGATGCACATTTGTAATGAATGATGTCCTAGCAGAGATACATTGAGGTGAATGCCTGCTTACCTAGTGGCCTGGTGCCTCAAAATCCTCACTGAGTATTAGATATTCAACCACTAAGCAATCATGAAGTGTTCAACTTCTGCTTAATATTCGTAAATGTCAAAGAAAGGAAGGAAAAGAAAGAAAAAATAGGTAATGTGGAAAAGGAAGTTAAAAAGCCTATAGATACAAAGTTGAAAAGCCTTTGCTCAAATGGAAGTAGAAATTGCCTTCCTGGTCCAACATTTGGCTTGCAATGTGTTTCTTCAAGGAAACAACATTCGTTTCCATTAAGCGGAGTGTATCTGCTGCAAGCACGTCTGCTCGGATTTGCTGGCTAGCCAGTAGACAGATTTTTGATGGGATCACCTACTGTTGTTGCAGTGAAAGATAGAGTGGCCCGTCCACCGTTAATAAATTTAGTCATCTTGGGCGCCTGGGTGGCTCAGATGGTTAAGCGTCTGCCTTCGGCTCAGGTCATGATCCCAGGGTCCTGGGATCGAGTCCCGCATCGGGCTCCCTGCTAGGCGGGGAGCCTGCTTCTCCCTCTGCCTCTGCGTCTCTCTCTCTCTGACTCTCATGAATAAATACATAAAACATTAAAAAAAAAAAAAAAAGAATAGGTACAGTTACTGGTTTAAAAAAAAATAAAAAATAAAAAATAAATTTAGTCATCTTCACGCTCTCCCTAGCCGGCCTTATACTCTGAGGTGCAAGGGCTAGGGGCAGATGTAGCATCTGGGAAGTTTTCCAAATTCCTCTTTAAAAAAGTTAGGCCATAAACACCGGCCTCACTAAGCAAGATCCTTCTGTCTATAACAAAGCCTCCAGCTGCATAGAAAATGTGTTTGGAGTACACATCATTTGAAGGACAAGGCGGGGAGATCACAATTTTGGCTTGAACTGCTCCCTGGAGGTTTGGTGATTCTCAGAGAATAAGATGTTCTTCTGCATTCAGGCACGTTCTGGGGCATTACTAGCTCCTTTTTATTAGCAGCTTTGCCTTACTTTTAAGGTTCTCTTTAACTTTTAAACAGGGTCTGCATCAATTCATTGGTTTGACCCTTTGGTTCAATTGGCAGGGTTGGTTGAATAATTGTATTGAGCTGAGCCATGGTTAAATGAAGTTTACCCAATTAATAAGCTAGGACAAGTTTGCAAAACCAGTGCAATAGCTTTCTCAAATATGCTTGCATCTTTCCTAAGCAGAGAGGTACATGTATAATTAGCATCTTCCGCTTGTTTTACTTAATTATTATTTAATTCAATCCCTCTACAAGCTTGTAGGTAGGAAATTTTACCCTCTGAGTATAGTGGAAGTGAGACTCGGGTACCATAGCTACTCAAGTTCAGGGTTGAAATGTGAATTGGAAGCTTCTGATTCAAATGCTGGTGCTTTGCCGCGGACGGAAGGTGCATACGTGGACAGTTCTTTGGGAGTTGTAGAATAAGAAGTATCTAAAATTAATCAATAAGGATGGGAGGTAAAATAATTATCACTCAGCTATTCCTTACCCAACACCATGAAACTTTTTTGGATTTGTCTCTAAGTTGTTGGCTTTTCAGGTATGAATAGTAAATAGGGTTGGCCTTATTTATTTGCTCTCATCCCCAAAACCATCTAGGGATCACTTTTCTTTCCATAGCAATTGATTCCAGAATGTTCCTAGAAGCTTGATGCTTAATGTCTGAATGAAATTATTTTAAATGAGCTGAAATGCTATATGCAAATGGTGCTATCAACTCACATTTCTATATATTTCATGCAGTTTTTTTATATTCTGGCAAATTTAAAGAGTAAATTTTAGAAATCTCTAAAATGATTAATTATATTTAATAAGTGAATAATTATAAGAGCTAAGATCTGCTTTTATTTTGAATTATTCATTTTAAAATATCAAACTCTAACTAAAAGGACTCCTGAAATATGAATGGAGATATCAAATAATATTCAAAGACAAAATATACAGTAATGTATATTACTGTACATGTTATATATAGATACAAGAAATTAGATTTCACCCATTGATGACAAGACTTATAAATACATTCATAGCATGTTGCATAGTCATGAACAATGTATTGAAAGTCTCAATATAAACGATCTCAGTATTACAGTTCAAGAAGGGAATCTCCTATATAACTCACCCCTCTTCATATTTGCTTTAAATGTTTTTATCTCATATGATATAATGAAAACAATTCAAAAATATGAGTATATGTTCTAACATGTTGCTTAATATCATAAATTACTTAGCTTTATATTGTAAATGAACTCTATCAAAATTTACCTCTGGGCAGAACAATTCACCAGATATAGCTTTCTTAGGATCTGTTTTTGGTCCCTTTTCCTTTTGGCTACAAGTGTTCTTTCAAAAATCTAATCTTCAGGAAGGGTATATTATCAGTCATTTACATCACAGTATAAATTTAAGATCAGGTATTAACTTCCCCACTTCTCTATAATTAGGAGTGAGTGTTTTGGGAGCAGACTAATAAGTTTCAGATCTAGGCCCCATTGTTTATAGACAAACCACTTAATCGTTTTTGTGCCTTTGTTTCCTTTTCTTTAAAATTGGCATAATAATACTGCTTACAATACTCATGTCTAGAAGTAGGTGAGGATGAAAGGCAATAGCCCACCTTGCGAACCCTGCACAGTGTCTATCACACAGATTACTTAGAAGTCATTAAACTTTAGCTATTAACTGTTAGTCATTTAACAAATGTTTGTTAAGTGTTTACATGAGACAGGAGCTTTTCTAAGAGTCTTCTGAAATTTCTAAAATCAATATTCTCTTAATTCATCTGCTGTTACACGTAATGTAAGATGTGTGTACCTAAATGTTCTATTTAGGGTATGAGTAATATGCAGCTTCTATATTAAAATGTGTTATTTAATTTTGTTATTAAAAATAGTTAGATTAATCTACCTAGTATTGAAACATTGGATAAATGATTTTTCTGTGGGTCTAATCATACTCATTTATTAAATTGAGGATTGCACTAAATGACCGATGCTTCTAACTTCTAAAATTCCAATCAGTGAATATAGCATATTTACGTAGCTTCAAAAAGTCAAAGTAGAGGCTATTGCTGTGAGTTTAAAAACAACTAGATTTTCAAGTAAATTGTTCAGTTATGATTTTTTTCATATAATATGTTTACAATTTAAGGGGTAATTTAAATGATATGGAGAGAAATACTTGATATAGAAATGGATATACAATTCTTGGGTTATGTTGGAGCATAAAAAGAAGCAGCAAATTCAATAGAAGTTCATAATATTATATCTAGAAAATAATGTAAACACTCATTGTAAAATATTCTTCTGGTCACATGGGGTTAACAGTACTTTCTCCTTCCAGAACAGGAGTAGCAAATAGAACATTCCCTACTGCAGCTGGACAGGGTGATCGTTGTGTCTTCAGAGGGAAAAAAAAAAAAAATGCTCATTTTTTTTCAGGAATGCAGAGTAAATCCACTTGATTTATACAAAGAATTTAGTCCTTTCCATGTAACGCTAGTAATCCAAAGGATCCTGATAAAAACAGCAAACTAAACTACCGCTCAGATTGGCATTCCAAAGGTGACCCTCTCTCTCCTTGTCACTTTTTCTTCCTATTAGCGAAAACAGGTCCATGATCATTTGGGGGGAGATTTGACGATTGTAGTATCCAGATGCCAATCACACCAGCCTTTTAAACTGCCTTTATGGTGACCCTGCCCAGAAATCAGGGACTGCCTTTGGGGAGATCTTTGTAGCAAACCACTGGGGAGATGAGCATACATGTGCACCTGGATGTAATTCCCTTTTATTTGTCTTCACGAGAAATGTGATTACTGATGTTGAATATCTTGCAGATGAGAACTCTGTACACTTTCTTCATAATAATGCTGTTCAAGGACACTAAATGATTGTCATACATTTTTGTCTCCTAGTATTTGCCTTCCCCAAAATGACTGAACTCGAATGCTTTAGGAAACAGAAATGCAATTAATGACCGACCTATGAAAAGAGAAATGCAACTCCCTGAATCAATATTCCTTAAAAGCATGTATTTTATATTTTTTTACTTTATGATATATATGCTTTATTATTATTTATTATTTCTAGTGAGTTGAGACCTTTAAACACTTCATTAAAGGAAAGCTGATTATACGCAGTTATAGGGAAGGTGCAAGCAGGGAAAACATCAGATAGACTCATTAGTAAAAGCATATTAATTCTGACCTTCAACACCCTTGGTACCCAGTATTTGTTGTCCTCTGACTGAGAGCAAGTCCTTTTGCCAGAGAGTGCTTAAAAAACAAACAAAACAGCAACAACAACAAAAACAACAAACTAAATAAAATGCCAAGTCCTTACAAGGCAGATTTAAATCACAAGTTTTATTTTACCTTTGATGTTAGATCTTAGTCGTAGTTATTGAAAAAAAAATACATGAATTGACTATATGGCCTAGCAGTTTGATGAACAGGCAGTAATGATACGGAAAAATAAAGGCAAGAGTAAACATGGAACTTGGGACCAAAGTAGAGAAGTGGCTCTTGGGGAAGAAAGAAGCTCCTAGTGTGTTTCTGGTTGTGACAGAATCAGAAGAGAGTGTGAATGTCTGGTTGAGTGTATCTGTATGGACTGGTAGGGACAAGGATCCAAATGCCTATCTTTTGAGAATCACAGAAGTCAGACTAACCCATGGTGATGAGGGATATTAAGAAGTAAGGGTTAAAATTGTTTTGTTTTTGCCGTCTTTCGTGGAGATGTGTAACGATAACATCGCTGGAGGGGAAAGGACCACGTTTCTCCCCATTCACCAAATTCATCATCAAGGCCAATTTATGACTGCGTGTGTCTTAACCCTTGTATTTTTTAAAGTGACACATTTTGAAGCCCATTTCCATCATGTCCCTTTGTGTTTGAAATGTTAATGGTGGGTTTGGTGTGGGAGTCATTTCAGGTTCACTTTCGAATTTTAGCTCTGATTTCACAAAAGAATCATCTCAGCACATGACTTTTTCTTTTACCAGTTTGGTCTTTCTCCACTGGTCAAACTGAATGAAATTGTAAGTTTCTCTTTGCATGAAGAACCCTCCCTCCACCCCCCGCCTTTTAACTTGTGCAGTGTCAATCTAGAGCAGGAGGTTACAAAGTTCTCCTGTAAATGTCCAGACATTAAATATTGTCTGCTTTGCAAGCCATGAGGTCTCTGTCCCAACACCTCAACTTGCCATGGTGGTATGAAAACAGCCATAGGTGATATAGAAACACATAAGGGTAGTCTAGTTTTTTGGGTAAAAACACTTTATTTACAAGAACAGACGTCATGTTGATAGTTTGCCTATTTTTGGTTAAGGGTCCAGTCTTAGTTTCTTAAATTAATATATAATTTCATCTTTAACAGTACATTTTTCTTTCTTCTGCCTAATGCCAAGAACCCTAAGGATTGGGTGCCTGGGTGGCTCAGTCAGTTAAGCGTCTGCCTTCCGCTCAGGTCATAATCTGGGAGTCCTGGGATGGAGCCCCGCATTGGGCTCCCTGCTTAGCAGGGAGTCAGCTTCCCTTCTGCCCCTCTCCCTGCTCATCCTCTCTCTCTCTCTCATTCTCTCTCTCAAATAAATACATTAAATCTTAAAAAAAAAACCAAGACAAAACCCTAAAGATGAGTACAGGTTAGCTCAGGTAAAAGAAACCGGAGAGAACTAACACAACAAAATAGACAGTAATGCTTAATAAATGAAAATATCTTGAAACAGCATCTAGGTTTTCCCAAGAGGGATTTATGTGTTCAGTAAGCCAAGTCAGCATTGATCATGCCAACAGGATAGAATAATACTTACATTTGGTGCAAACTGTTTCTGTTAGTTGATAACTCTTTGAATCAGCTTTAAGGGTCTGCATTTTCCTTCTCTGTTACAATCACACCAAAACGGTCACCTGCTATACACAGTGCACATTTGTTCCCACATTCTCATGCCACATTCTCAAACACCCCGTGTCCACTATGTCCTCAGGTTTTCTATGTGGTCTCACATTTACCTACATAAATTGTCCAATGTCTTTTTCTTACGATATGTTAGCCATCTAAAAAGCTTCCTGAAGCTTCTTTGCTGAAGAAAAAAAAAATTCTCCATCTCTTAATGACATTCAGCATCAATATAATAGAGATTAATTTTAGTTTTCTTTTCATCCTTAAATAGGTAGAAAGAGGAACTGTGAGCAGAAAAAGAATCATAATGGTCAGTAATGATAGAGAAACTAGCCCCTATGAAACAATCAAATAAAATGAATTATTTTATATATATTTTTTGGAAAAAAATTAAAGATATTTAAAGATCTATACTTACTGTTATATTATGTCTGTTGGGATAAATATAACACCTACAGGAGAGTATAGATTAATTTCATTTCTACTCAGATTAGATTTCAAATAATATCAATGCCAAAATGCCATATCTTTCAAAACTATGTTCTAATATTCTGAAGAAATGTCTTATGAAATCATGCACCAGGCATTCCATTTGAGTGGGGCAATATGAAGTGCAATTATGCAGGCCACATTTAAGTTCTACACATTGAAGGAAGCTCATAAACATAGTCCTCAGGTGTTTGGAGATTCAAGAAGGGAAACTCAGGGGGCACCTGGGAGGCTCCGTCAGTGAAGCGTCTGACTCTTGACTTCAGCTCAGGTCATGATCTCAGGGTCACGGAATCAAGCCCTGGGTAGGGCTCGGGGTTCAGCAGGGAGTCTGCTTGAGATTCTCTCTCTCCCTCTCCTTCTGCCCCTCTCCCACCATGCTTACACACGTGTGTGCTCTCTCTCTCAAAGCTTTTTTTTTTTTTTTTTAAAAAAGGAGGGAAACTCAGTTATGTACATTTTCTTGACTGAGGAGCAGCCTCAGTTTGGAAGTTCTTTGAACTTAAGTGCAAAAAAAGAGAGTCATAAGGAGGAAGGAGGGGGACAAGCACCCTTATAGACATTCAGGTCACCTAAGTCATCTCTGGTAATGGTGGCCATGTCATCCTCACAAACAAAGGGAGTCCTGGGAGAATTTTGTAAAGGAAAGATAGGGACTTGTGGGAAATTTGTGGGAATGAATGATATAATGATCTTCCCTCCCAAACAGGCAGAAAATTGAAAAAGAATGCAGATGCCTCTTTCTTGGCTTCTGCTTCCTTCATTTTTCTCCCCGGAAATCCATTCCTTCTTCTGTGCTTACCACGGTTATCTACCAAAGTGAATATTACTAATTGCCTGAGATAGAAACCTGGGAAGTTTCTTGAATATAATTTCTCACTCCCTTTCTGACATTTCATCCATTGTTCCTTCTCTGGCCATTCTTCCTCCAATATATCTCTTGGAACCATCCACTGGTCCTATAGCTACTCCCTAATCCGGGTCTCGGTTGTGGGTCTCCATACCAACAGTTTCACTCTTATCTAGGCTGTTTTTCTAACTAATGATCTGTCTTGCCATTTTCTTGCTTTAAACTTTTCAGTAGTTTCCAACATCGAGATGCCCTGCATGAACTCTTCTGCTTACCTTTCCAGCCTCATTTTTCCATCCATATACCTCCTGGTTTCCTCTTGGCTCTATGACTGCCTTTCAGTCCCCGCTGTTTGAATGTGCCTTGCTGTCTTAGATGCCTGGGTCTTCAATCCATGCTTTTGCCCGCAATGCCCTCCCTTACTTGCAAATGCTTCTCCTTCCTTTCACTGGGCTAATTCCTACCCATCATTAAAGTGTCAGCTGAGCTGTTCCTCCAAATAGCCTCCCCCTTGCCCCAGTGCCAAATCTAGCTTAGGGGCCTCTCCTCTATCCTACCACAGAAAACGAGAATGTCTCTATTTTAATCCCTACCACACTCTATTAGAATGGCTTGTTCACTTACCTAGATCCCAAGCCAACTGAACTGATGACTGTTTTCTTCTGTTACAACATTTGTCCTTGCACAGCATAGGACCAGATGTTCAATAAATGTTTGTTGAATAAAGAATTAGCTAAATGAGTTAGATAAAAAAAGGAAAATCTGTAAGAAAGATTGCTTAGCTACAAGAATGAATTAATGGTAAGATTCCCTGTGCATTAGAATATATTACATAATTTTGAAAGCTACCCTGTTGGAAGTTGTGATAGCCTAGAGGGATAACTCAATTTGTTTAGCCTCTATTGGCCTATGATGTGTAAGAAAGTATGTTTTAAGCTATATAGTACTTGAGACAAGGAGAAATTGTTATTAATGGGTCCTTAGTTATCAGATAAGGTGGAGTTCCTTCTGCGTCAATTGTTATAGCTAGAGTGCTCAATAGGAGTTGTTCTCTGCCCTATAGCCCTCACAATGTGTTGTTGGAAACGAGGTGTTGCACATCTCTTAGATACAGGATCTCCGTAGGCTTATTAAATTTTGAGGTTAATGAATATTTTGATAATTTTACCTATACATATCATTAGGGCTTATTGCAATAGGTTTAAGATGACAGTCATAATAAACATATAGAGTACAATAAAAAGCACTTTTAATCTCGAAAGTGCTTTATAAACAACAGGGATCAATGCTATGGATGGATGAACAGCATCAAACTGATTGAGTCCTATTTCAAGGGCAATGGACGTATTGATGCTGGTGTTCACTATAGTGTAGAAGGAAGACAGCAGTGACGGCAGCGCGAAGAGCAGGTTCTGAAGTCAGGCTCCCCATGTTTAAAATCTGGCTTCCCCACCATGCAGTGTGCAACTTGGCATGAATCCCTTCCCAGCCCCATCGCTCAGTGTCTTCATCCGTAAAATGGATTACTGTAAGGTTTCAGCGCCGGAATCACCGTAAAGGATTGGCACACAATATATTTGTGGTCATTGTTATACATGCATTTATGGCTGACAGTTTTTTTCATTCAGGATTTCCACATCATGTGCCTTTCCATTCATACATGTATTTTATGTGCCTAAACCACATAAATCTTGACTCTACTCCTTTATAACTTCTCTTTACTACATATCTCTGAGACTTCACTTCATTTTATTCAATCTATGAACTTCTGACCTTTGTGTTTTTAGTCGCCTCTCTCCTTTATCAAGAGACTTAGATGCTCTACATCTTATTTCTGCATGTCTGGTGGCTACCTTTACATTTTAACATGTAGTTGTAAATCTAACTCTATTTCCTCTCTTTTCTTCGTAATCCAGTCTTCTTAAAAACTAAGACGCTCTGCGTGTCCATTTCCTCACTACCAATCACTCCTCCATCGGTCACTTACTTTTTTTCCTCCCCACTTCTTCATTTGAAATGCTTTCTTCAAGATTATCAATAATTTTCAAAATGAAACTTTTCCTAATCCCCACCCTATGTGCCCCTAAATAGTAATGGCACCATTATATCCTTTTAAAAAATGAAGAAACCAAATATATCTCACTAGGTTCCCCCTGCAATTTTCTGTGAGCTGTTTTTCAAGACTTTTGGCTCTGCTTTCTCTATCTACGTTTAGATGAAAGAACTCAATCATTTTATCAGCCCATATGCAGATTTTTCTCAATTTCACCCCATTTGCCAGATGCTATGATTGGTGTTTTAGAAAGAGTATTGAGCAAAACAGGTAGAGTACCTAACCTTAGGGAGCTTAAAGTCTTGCAGTGAAATCATGCTTCAAACATGTAATTAGATAATTATAAGTGATTTATGTCTCCAGCTATGAGAGACAGAGCTGTTTTCAGCTGCGAAGGATATCAAAAAATCCTCATGCTGAAAGAAAAAAAGAAAAGAAACTGGATAGAATTTCTTAAAAATATGATTGTTCAAAGACATTACTGAGTAACTAGGACTGCATGGACATGGGAGATTAAGACCCGAGAAATAAGGAAAACCATTTAGGTGAGACTTTAATTTATCTTTGCTTTTTCTTTCTGTTTTATTTGCTAGTTCCCAGATTGCATAGTCTTAGGAAAATGAAAGCATGGCTTGAGAGACTAGAAATTAGAGTTCAGGGCCTACCAAGAAGGAAGGGTCTGGTAAATATGCCAGGCTATCCATTGAAATCCTATCAGTAAGAGTAAACCAGAAACAGGCGGGTCTTCTCAAAGCCTGAAGTAAAGCCTCAACCCATCTCAACTTCTGATAGGATAAAAGTTGTCTGCCTGCCAAAAATATTTCAATATTTGCTAAAAGGAGATAACATCAACAAGAGTCTATAATTTTTTATACATGATATCTTATATTCAATCCAAAATTACCAGGAATACCAAGAAATAGGACCAAGTAAAAATGAACCAACTATTGCTTCACACAACATGGATAAATCTCATGATCTACCACTGGGTGAAAGAAGCTAGAAACAAAAGAATCTAGTATTCCATTTATGTAAGTTTCAAAAATAGAGAAATGGATCAGTGGTAATAGGATAAGAAGGGGTAATAACTAAAAGGAAGAGAAAAAGGAGGTTCCTGAGGTTGTGGAATTATTCTATACATTGTTCTGAGAGGTGTTTATATGTGTGTTTACTTTGTAAATGTCCACCAAAATATGCCCTGATAATGTGTCCACTTTATTGTTAAGTTATACTTCAATTTGAAAAGTTGCCAAAAAAAAAAAAAAAAAAAAGATTTCAAGTATGTGGAATCCAAAAGTAAGATGTAGAAAACCCATAACAGATAACAGGAGCATTTAACCCACTCCGGAGGATTCATGAAGTCCTCCCAAAGGAAGAGTTTTATCATCTAAAAAATGCAGTTTGAGGTAGCTAGGCAAGAAACACAAGTAGAGCACCTCAGGTAGAGAAAATGGCACGCATAAGTGCCTTGGTATGGGAGATAACACGGTGTATGAATAAACAAACATGAACAAACAAGCAAAACCAGAAGAATCCAATATAGCCAGAGCACAAAAAGCAAGGAAAGAATGGTATTTGATGAGGTTGAAATACAAGAAGGAGGGGCCAATCTTGTACTTTTCGGACCACCATATTTAGGATTTTGAACTTAATTTTATCATCTTTATAAGATCACTCTGCAGGCTGGGGGCTGATGCCAAGTATGCTTTTACTAAGGGTTTGCTAAATTAAACTGATATTTTTACTAAGATTGTGCATATACCTTTTATAGATTGACTGATTAAAAGTGACCATTTCATTCAATCATCTGTTAGTTTGTCAACAGAATGTCTCACAAAATGTTAGGAGACCTTCTTTATAAGAATTAGCCCGAATAAGGGGTTAAAAAAAAAACAAAAGCAAATTCTGAATTCTACCACAGATCCTAATTGCTGGGGAAATAGCTAGAAATTTGCATTTTGACAAGATCTCAATATGGACTCAGTTCAGCATGCACGTACTATATGACCCAGCCATTCCTCTCAGGGGTATTTGTCTAAGAGAAATGAAAGAATTTGTCTGTACAAAAGGCATGCACATAAATATTCATAGCTATACTCACCATGGCCCCAAACTAGAAACAACACAAATATGCATCAATAGGTGAATGGATAAACAAACTATGGTATGTCCATACAATGGGATACTCCTCAACAGTACAAAGGAATAAACTACTGATACAAACAACAACATGGATCAATCTCTGTTGACAGGCTGAGTAAAGAAGGCAGAAGAGTACTTAATGGTAATTCTCAAAAAATACAAACTATTATAACAAAAAGTTAAATGATTCCTTGAGGCTGAGAAAGAGGGGATGATGGAAATATTTTGTAGTAATCATAGTGGTGGTTTTACAGGTATACACCTTTCAAAATTTATTGACCTGTATCCTTTAAATAAATGTAGTTTATTGCATGTAATTTGTACTTCAATAAAATGGGTAAAAGAAAAAGAACTCCAGGTGATTCTTGCAATAATGAGAACCACTGATCTACATTGTGATGGAAAATTGCTTTAACTTCATTTAGTGAAAAATCAACCGGTTTTTATATTATTTAATTTACTGGTCCTGAACTCCTTTATTTTTTTTATTTTAATTTTTATTTAGATTTTATTTATTTATTTGACAGAGAGAGAGATAGTGAGAGCAGGAACACAAGCAGGGAGAGTGGGAGAGAGAGAAGCAGGCTTCCTGCCGAGAAGGGAGCCCGATGTGGGGCTCTATGTGGGGCTCGATGTGGGGCTCAATCCCAGGACCCTGGGATCATGACCTGAGCCGAAGGCAGACGCTTAACGACTGAGCCACTCAGGCGCCCCGTGGTCCTGAACTCCTTTAGATAAAGATGTAAGCAGTGTATATACTTTAGATTAGGCTCAACACTGCAAATTTCACTGAAATAAATTGGTATCCACTATATACTTTAAAGCGTAGGAAAATGACTTTTACTAAACTATGCTGACAGCAAGAATCTGTACAATTTCAACAAAATAGTTTTTTTTTTCCTCTACAGAAAGGGATTTCTTCTGATCTCATTGACACTAGGACAGAAATTTTTATGAACACAGAGAGCTGTGGTTTGTCCATTTTTCAGGCATTTTATCACAAGAAGAAATTTAATCAGCAAAAATATGAAATACACATTTGAATATGCAGTTGACCAGTTCTTTGATTCTGTTGAGCCTCTGTCATGCATTTTTCATAGCTCGCGTAATTGGTGTTAATGTGCTATGCTATTAAGTTTAACTGAGAAAACTAGTTTGCTGAAAACTGATTTCTTCTGCATACTTATAAATTCAGTAGTCAAAAAATTAGAGAAATATAATTAACTATTGCAAAATCAATTTGACACTCACTTAAAATGTGTTGAGTGGAGGCAACAAGCAACAGCCAAATCTGATGCTGTTCTCTCCTTGTTTGCTTCATCAAACTGTGCAAATTAGAACTTTCATTTACAGAGTTGTTAATGCCTCATTAAAAAGTTCCAGCAAGTATCTTATTTTGAGTTTTCTTTTTTTTCCCTTGTATCTAATATGCCACATTATCTCTTGTTTTGTGGGCACATGTAAGACAATATACTTAGGATTACTACTTATTTAAACTGCATATATGAAATGAAAGCTTTTTAAACATCACATCTCAGGAAAGGACGCTCGCAGTGTCTGTTAGTTTTCGAAAGTGATTAATTTCTCCATTTACTTTGTTCTTGCTGTTGTTGTTGGTAGCGTTTTGTGCACCAGACACTGTATGGACAATGAGACTGTAGCTGGAATCTAGTAGACTTGTTTCCTGATCTCAAAGGCCTTATGCAGAATAGAATCCATGGCTGTTTGACTACTTTTAACCATTATCGTATACTGCTATTTTTCTGCTCAGTCATGTGCTATAGCCAAAGCTAAGCACTCAACAATAATAAAAAATCCTCAAATACTAGATTAGGACATAACCTTAAAAAAAAATAGTTTGAGCTGTAGACACAGATTTGGCGGTTGATTTAGACATCCTTTAAGCTCTTGGTCTGCACACAACTACTCCATCTTACCACATTACCTCTGCCTCCCCCAGGGAGGGACACGTGTGACATAGACCCTTGATCACTGTTAGGACAAGTATCAATGCCTGACCCAATGGAACTGATCTAGTTTTCATAGGAATTTGGAATTGGAATTCAGAACTAACCAATCAGTCTATCTTATCTCTTGAACTTAACCTTTATGTATACTGCTGTGGGGTGGGAGGAAATAGAGAACTAAAGCTGTTAAAGAGAGACAGGAAGACAGAGAGAGAAGTAGAAGGAGAACATGCCTGAAGGTTTTCTCACTCCCTATGCAAAGACCTTTCCTAGGCTGGGCCATGTCCCTGGACTTGAGTTCCAGAACACACCATTGTCTTTGAATAATAAGTTCCTTCTTCTGTTCAAGGTAGCTTGAGTCTGAATATGTAACCAGAGAGTCTTAAAAAGAATTCACCAGCATGTGAATAGAAGTTGAAGCCATGGGAATGCGTTCAATGACTTACAGTCAAGAATAGACCTTGGGGGGATAGAAGGCATTCAGGGATAGGAAAAGACAACCAAGAAGGGATAGCTCAAATGCAGATAAAGGACCTACCTGAAAGTCAAGGAAAGGTTAATGAATTCTGTAATATTCCATAATGGTCACTAGTATAAAAGGTTGACCAGTGGTCAGGTAGGTGAAGAGCTGAAATTGGTGGTTGGATTGTATCATATTTATAACTCTTTGTCCTGCTACCTGAGTAAACTATTTTTAAAATATAGTTTATAATTTTTAGGCCCTTTCTAAAATTCCTAGTATAATGTAAATTTCTAATACATACTCAATAACTGAGCAATCATAATTTCTTGGGGCTTATTCTCCAAAGATATGTATTCATTTTAGCCAATGATATTCTTAAAGCTATAGTGAAATGTTTTTTGGTTAGTTTGGCTTTGTATATTTTCAATGAAAAGCCATACTAAAGTATGTTTGCCAAATATTTTTTAAAATCTGTAGTCCAGGATGCATAATTTATTCTGGGATGGTTAAAATTCTAGGAGAATCTTTTGCTCTTTCCTTGATCTTTCTTCCCTCTCCTCTGAAAGGGCTGTATTTAAAACTATGGGTTATTACTCATCTGAATAGCTAAGGAAGATTAGCTACATTGTTACTGATGCACTTGATATTTTCTCACTGTGTAACATTGTGGCAACAGATTCTTAGTCAGTCTGATAAGATAAAATGTTCATAATACTTACAGGATAAAAAGATATCATCACTACCTCAGATCCCTTTAAATCCAATCCCTGATCTGCATGAGATTACGTTTTTTGCTCTCATTTACTAGTTCCCCCCCAAAGGAAGTCCTGATATAGCTACTGGGTTCCTGGCTTGCATTTTGACAGTCAGAACAGCAGGTAGGATTTTTTTCTGCTCAGCAGATACAATAGAAGATCAAGGCTTCCTGGGTTGTAGTCACTGACCTTGCCAAATCCTTTCATATTTTCTCTAGATTTGGTCCTACAAAATCAAGTATTAAGCAAGTTTGACCATCCAGCTAAATTCCATAAGGTCATCTATCACATTACATACAGTAATTGATTTTAAGTTAATTGGTCATTAGTTTCATGGTTTGTGTTTCTGGTATTCTGGTGGAGTTTCCAGAAACTTCCATGTAAGTGAAAAGCTATATTATGTAAATAAAATTTAGTAAACATTTCCTTTACCTGTCATTCTAATTACTTGCTTTTAAAAGGCTAATTTTATTGTGTTTGTGTGTTTTTTAATAACCCCACAGGAGTCAGCTGTGGATTTTCTACTTCTCCATATGTTTCAATCATAAATGAAGGATCATATTTTTCATCAAATCAAAAAATAAATATTACCATTTGTAGGTACAAGTAATATTCATGAAACCACTCTATTTGTTAAGCACATAATATTTATGAAATGCTGCCCTAGGTAATGTGACTAAAGGAAAGATTAGTAAGTTAATTTTACTAATTCCTGTCCTCAGGAGCTCTAATTTACACCAGTTAACATCTTAGAAGAAGTCCATAGTGTGATGCTGTTAAAAAAAAAAAAAAAAAAAAAGAAGAAGAAAGAAAGAAAAAAGGCAATTGCTACCTTGTGTTGTATTAGCAGAATTGTCAAGGATAAAATAAATAATGTGATTATTGGACTCTGCTTGGCAATCCTTAGCCCTTGATAGGAGTACCATGTTCCATTTGGGATGGCACACTTTTTAAGCCATAGGCAAATTTGCCAGAGGTTTCAAAAGAGAGCAACAAAAAATGATGAAGGGCTTTGAAAATGGGGCCTCTACGAAAAGGCTGAGAGACCTGAGAATGTTCAATCTTAAGAGAAGGCAGAGGGGACACATGATAACTGTTTACAGATGCATGAAGAGGTGTTATGGAGAGGAGAGGGACCTATTTTTCTCATTAGTCAACACAGACACTTCAAGAAGTAATGGGTTTAAAACACGTGGGGGGAAATTCAGGTTAAATATTAGATTAAATTAGGTAAAATTTAAATATTTAAAATTGTATGATACCAAGTGTCATTAAGCTGTGGAGTTAAAATTGGTAGAGGAATGTTAAAATTGAAAACAAATCAGATCCGAATCCAGGGGGTTAATAATTAAAGGAGTTTCCATTTGCATAATGTGTTAGCATATTTCAAATACTTACTCCTATATTGTTTTACTGATCTCTCAACAATCTTAGGAAATAGGGGGAGTATCAACTGGTTTTCCAGCTCAGGAAATGGAATTTCATTTTTTAAAAAATATTTTATTTATTTGAGAGAGACAGAGATAATGAGAGAGAGCATGAGCATGAGCGAGAAGAAGGCGGAGCCGCAGACTCCCTGCTGGGCAGGGAGCCTGATGCGGGGACTCGATGCCAGGACCCTGGGATCATGACCTGAGCCAAAGGCAGAGACTTAACCGACTGAGCCACCCAGGCACCCCAGGAAATGGAATTTCAGAGAAGTTAAATGTTGTTGCTTCCCTCCACCCCTACCCCAATTAGACAAAACTGCTAAGTGGCCTGGGAACAGACAAGCAAGAGTTGAAGCCAGTCCTTCAGATTTTCTGCCAATCTATTTTCTGTGGAATCTTGCTAACTTTTCATTTGTAATATGATTTTTACTGTAGGAAGTTATTTTTGAAACAGTTGGGTTTTTTGTGGGTTTTTTTTTTCCTTTTGGCTTTTAAGGTACCAAACATGCCCATAAGTTTCCTTTTTTCATATTAATTAGCTGAGATGAGAATTGGTTGATGCATAAAATATAGACCAACTAGCAATTTTGTTTATATAAAGGAACAAGAAATATGATTGATCTTATATCTATTTTATTGTATCTATTATATCTGTCTCCTGCTATTTACAACTATAGAATAAGTTCAACATTTTGGTATTAAGTTTTGAGAAATCATTGCTAAACCAAATATAGTCTCTAGAGGTAGTGTGATATGGTAAGATTCTGCCTTTACCATTACCTGGTGGTGGAGATATTTCTGTTTCACCTTTTATGAATTTCATATTCCTCATCAGTAGAATGAAAACCGTAATATCTTGTTTTATTGCCAGACTGACAATGAGGATCAAATGAGAAAAGAGATGTCAAAGCACCTTGATCTGTTCAAAGAAATAAACTATAAGCTGTAACTTAGCATCAACTTTGAGTGGGGGTAGGGGTGGGGAAGTATGTTGTTCCGTGTTAGAATATGTCAGATTCTCAGATCTCAAAAATATAAGGAACTCAAAATCCAGTGGAGGAGACAGACTTGCAGACTGTTACAATACTTTGTATAAGGAGAATTGTTTTCCCAACAGAGGGAGGTAGCTGATACCAATATGTTACCAAGGAAAGGCCCCTTGATTGGCTGCTAAGAGCCTCATGACATCTGGGAAAACTTTTTGGGCTCCTTGAACCATGCACACAAATTGTGCAGAGAAATAATTCAAGAGGCGGGCTGTATTGAAAGGCTCTTAGTATGCATGCTGAGTCTGATGAAGGAATGGAGGCGATTTAAGGAAAATTCCAGCCTCTATAGACTCCTGCCATGCTCAGTAGGGTGCCATCGTCCCCCCCGGGGCCCAGAGTACCCCCAGTGACATTCCTGTAGGAGGACTGCAGCAGGGATGCTTACTAGGAGGATACAGCAAAGCTTAATGGCCCCCTGCGCATAATGTTGAAAGAGGCTCTAATTTTTGTTTCCTTCTGAGATTAACGTGTGTATATTGCAGGTTCAAAATGGTAAGAATCTTAATTAGAGTTGCAGGAAGTTGCATAATATACTCCATGTCTTACTTTTTCAGCACATCAAGTAACAGAGTCTATTTGCCATATTATGAAGGTTGATGGAGAATGAAAACTGTAATTTGAGTCAATGGGATCTCTGCCCCCGCCCCCATTTTTTTTAAGTTAGTCCCAGAGTTTAAAATGCAAAGAAGTAAATCTCCCAAGGGAGCAATTCTACTTCATCTGTGGAGGAAAGACATATGTTGTTACTGATGAAACCTCTGTTGTGGAAGCAGAGCCAACCCCAGGACCAGACTGGAGCAGGCCCAGGGCCTTTGGCATCCCTGCAGCCCAGCTCAGGGTGCACGCTCGCGCTTGCTCTCTCTGTCTCTCTGTCTCTCTCTATCTTGCCTGCAGCCATCAAGTCCACCTGGGGCGACTTGGGCCTGTTCTGGAGACTGTTTCCCAAGACCTCCTCCTCCATCTGATCCCCTTGGGGCAGTTGACTGCTTCTCTTAAGCTAAAATGTACCTGTCTTGTGGCCCATCCCTTCGGGCCCCTGATCTGGACAGTAGGCCAATCTGACAGATGTCACTTTCCTAGTTTGTCAATGGTAGCAACATGTTTCTGCGCTTTTCTTGTCCTCACCAGGACTGTAGGCTCATTTACACAGAGGCCTTCTGGGGATAATTTCAGAACTCAAAACATGAGATCGGAGTGCAGCTCTGTGAGAGAGGGCCTTACTACGGCTCCATTCATACACCCACCCACATGGGAAAGCTTTTCTTTTTTCTTTTTTCTTTTTAAACAAATATTTATTGAACAACAACGAAGTACCAGGCATTGTGTTAAAGTATAAAGATGCCTAAGCAAACAAGGCATAATCCATGACTTTAAGAAGTCAAGGAGGTATGGTACTCTGTATAAATATTTCCTATAAATCACTCAACTTTATTCAGAATATTTACTGAACATTTACTATGTGCCAGGCACCATGCATGCCACTAAGGAACAAAATAAGCAAAATCCCTGCCTTCGTGCAGACTGTATTCTAATGAGCCTCAGCAGGTGAACAGCGATTCATGTTAATTATTTTTCTATTCAGCAAAATGAAAATCTTATTTTCCTAACGTCTATTATCAAATTATTGTTTCTACACCTCATGTTAAGAAACTCAAATTGTCCAACAAAAAAAAAAGAAATTCTAATTGCCTTTGATCACATTTGATAAGGATTAGAATAACCTGTTTTATTTTAAATACATTTAGAGCAGCCCTTATTTGAAGGAAATTCTTTTTAAATTTTTCATAAAGTTGGTTAATTACCTTCTAATTAATTTTGGGTGTGTGTTCCCCCAAATTGGGAAGAGTAAAGAGGTGATGTATGACTCTGCAGAGCTTTTTTTAGGTAAAGCATGAGATCAGATCAACGTTCATGTAAATTAGGACTCGGGAAAAGTACTGAACAGCAGGATCATATTATCAAAAATCTGGCTGATAGGTTTTGAACTCACTGAATTAAATCTATTTAGAAGTACATTTTAGGAAGCCCATATAAACATCAACACTATGGTCTGTTCTAAGTTAGGATCTTGCTTTGTCTATATTCCAGGTGATAAAATACTGTTATTAGTGTTATCATCAAGCATGTTGAACAGTAAGTCTGTAAGTTAATAGCAATACACAGGCATATAGTCCTAGGGCTAGAGGGAAAGAAAATGAATTTTTATCTTTTTTTTTTTCTCTATAAAGGGGGAAAAAACATTCAACACCTAGAGTCAGCTGTGACTCAAGGGTCCATTATAACTTCAAGATTTTTTAACAGCCTGTGCCTAGGGCATGGGAGATGAATTTTGTTTCAAAGTGGTGACATGGGCAAATGTAAGCCCCTGGGAGAAATTGCAGGCAAGTTGAGAGTCCGATCTAAGCAAAAATGGACAGAACGTGGGAGATGGAATTCCACACTTACTTCCTGACCTTGGCTGATATTCCTCAGTGGTTGGTAATTAAAGGAGATACTGAAGTGAAGAAGATGAAGAAGGAAAAGGGGGGCAAGATAATCAGAATTGGAAGAACGTAGATAAATAATAATAAGTTGGGGGCAAAAATTGCTGGCGCCACCGATGAATTGGCCGTATTTTATGTTAAGGTGGCCTTGGGATATGGAGGCTGTAGGTTTGGCTCAGCAAGAGGAAAACCATACATACTTTTTAAAGTTCATTTATATTTCCTTTTAACCAGGAAAAGCCATCAGCTGTTTTGCTTTCCTGCCTGTTTTATCCTCTTGCCATCCCAGCCTTGCGTTGTCTTCCTGAAATCTTTCTGGGCAAGTGACCGCAGTGACACCAGGCCCGTTCCCTTCATCAGAGAAGGGTATTACTGCCCTGAGTCACAAGCAGGGAGAAAATAAAGTTATATAACATCTACATGTTACTGCTAGAACAGAGTCGAATAAAAATTAAAAGTCCATCAAGTGATCAGGTAGAAGTCAATAAAAAAAAGTCCATAAAAAGCAAGATGAGCCAAAAGAAAGGAGTTGGTATTCTGGAAAATGCCAGGAAAAATAAAAGGCAGGAAAAAAACAGTGTGGCAAGATCTTCCTCCCTGTCGCCTCGAGGAAGTGCGTGATAAAAGTAATTGAAGCTCATCACCCATGAAAAAGGGTACAGTTGACTCAGTAGAGGTACTATGTTAACAGTAGTGGATTTTCAACCAAAGACAAAGGTAGCAGATTTTTGTTTTACTTTTGCAAGCTTTTGAATATGCTGAGCCAAAACGGTTTATTTATTTATTTGTGGTTTTAGTCCACTGACTGCTGCATTTTTGAGCAACACAAAGTGTTGATTAGCTTACTTGAACAACTGCGTGTTAAGATGTCTGCTAGGTACAAGCCATTATCCTATACAAAGATTTACTAATGTATCCTATGGGCTTTCAAAACATTTACAATCTGGTAACAATGTGAGATTAATTTTTACATATGGTTTGCCTATAATAATCTGATTCTGATAGAATCACATTTTCTCTACATCTCATACACCAAAAAATTCTTTGGGGAAATTACTTAAAGAAAACTAGAATGAACCTGTAAAGGTTTCAGAAATGCTTTATCAGAGGATTTGACTCCCCATTATATTAAAGCATCTTTTCCTTTTTCAAATCCCAAATACGTTATCTTTAATTGGTATAAACCACACGTATTAGCAAAATTTGTGCACGTGTGAAAACTTAGCTTGATCAAGATTGCTGTAGTAAACTGATTGCCATTTGATTCTGTAAACATAAAATTTCTTATTCTGAATGAAATGTTGTAAGTAAAATGAATAGGGCAAAATAGTCACTTATTATTTAAATTTGGATTAGTAGTCTGACCCTCTCATATCTCCAAATGGTCATACTTTCCCAGTTCAAAGAAACAGATTTCACATGCCAGCAAAGAGTTTTATAAGAATTGGGTCAGAGATTTAAAGAAGTCGAGGTTGTGGGTTCTGAGGCCTTTGTGCATTATAATTCTCAAGTCTGATTTCTTCTCGCTTCTCTGTGGGGTCATTCATCCTATAGATGTGTGAGTCCTAATCAAAGTAAATTATATGAATATTTCTCTCTGGGATGACTCTGCATTGAATAATACTCATTTTTTTAAATTTTATGTTATATAGTATAGTACAATTTTTAACATTCTAAATTTTAAAAATAATTTATTGTGCAAAGCATATTATTATATCTCATGGTACTTCTGGCAGTACCTCAAATAACTTAGTATTTATTCTTATAATCATTAATGTGTCATTTGCTAGGGCTACCTACAAACTGGGCAGCTTAAACAACAGAAATGTATTGTCTCACAGTCCTGGAGGTTAGAAGTCCAAGGTTAAGGTGTTGGGATGGTTGATTTCTTCCAAAGGCTGTGAGGGAGAATCTCTTCTGGGCCTTTCCTCCCGCTTCTGGTGGGTTGCTGGCAGTCTTTGACGTTCATTGACTTTGGCATCACCCAATCTCTGCCTTCATTTTCTCATGATACTCTCCCTTTGTGTGTGTTTTTCTCTTCACATTGGCACTCTTTTCATAAGGATACCAGTCATTTTGAAGAAGGGACCCATCCTACTCCAATATGAGCTCATCTTAACTAATTACATCTGATAAGGCCATATTCTAAAGTACTGGGGGTTAGACTCAACATAGGAATTTGGGGAAACCCAATTCAACCGATAATAATTACTCTGAGTTAACTGATGAGAAAGCAAAGAGTTGGTTTGGTACAGAAAGAGTTAACCTAACCAAAAGAGAAATATAACACACACACCCCAATTACTCACATTTAATTTGTTTAAGAGAAAATTATGAATTTGCAAACAGCATGTGGCATGGTAAGGTAACTACAATTGGATGACATATCAAAAGCTCTAATAACTAGTATTTAATCAGAGACGCTGTGTGTTTTTACTTGAAATTCATCCTGAAAAATGCAGCATAATTAATTGGACCATTTATTTTAGCATGAGGTTTCTTATATTTGTAGTGATAACGTGGTGATCTTGTTTTAAGTTTCCCTAGAAATGGGTGCAGATATTAATCGCATGGAGATAATGATTTCATTATCAACTCCTGCTGATTTTAGTACACTCACAGCAACCACCACAGTTCACCAACTTGAGCTATTTTTCAGCATTCTTCTTCTAAGTGACTTCATGATTGTACTGATACGGAAGAGCATTGTTTGATCCTAACCAAAGGTACACAATTGTCTTCACGGCTGTTACAACATGATAATTACATAAAATACATAAAATGCTGGACTTCATGTATTTCTTTACACATATACTAAAGACTAAAAGTTAGTCTCTGTTGTTCATTTCATAAGGAGATCAGTTTTGGGCTATAAATGCAGAATCCCAACAATCAAAATTCTGATCATTTGTTTAATATTTCTGCTAGTCACTGTGTTTATTCTAATAAGGCTTACCATATTGAGATGTCGTATATCTTTGTAAAAGACCGATGAGTACCACACTGAATATGTACCAATCTTGTACAATTGTTTCCATATGTGTACAACCCAGTGAAAGTTATTCGTTGACAGTAGTTATTTTCCCATTTGGTGCATTTTCCTAACTGTAAAATGTGGGAGTCACAGTAAATCATAATTAAGATCCCCCTTTAGCTCTAATATCTATGGTGGTTTTTTTTGATGATGATAAACTCTTTAGTCAGCACGAGTTTATTGCAGTCAAGATCAGAAATCACAGTAAGAGTGAAACTGAATGTATATAGAGAAAAGGATCGAGTTAATATGGTAGCTAGTCCTTGGACATAGATTACAGTTTCTTGATCATTGAAATCTTATGCTAAATATAATGGCTTACTTTCCTTCTCAACAATGTACTAGGTTGTTCACTTGTACCTATTCATTTAATCTCCTCTTCAAATGCGTAAGATAGGTCCAGAGGAGATAAGGAATCTACCCCAAATCATACAGGCAGTATATTTTAGGGATGGTATTTAAATCTATGCATCTCCGGCTCCAAGGCATATATTCATGGGAGACTTCCTTTGTTATATAACTGTATAATGGTATGCAACTATTTCCATCTTCTCAGTTCTCTATCTCTCTGTTTAAATCAGCTATCCTGATGCCTAGATCACGACCCACCAGTTTGAGAATACAGGTTTTGCTGGCCAGAAAACCACAGTTAGACTAACTCACTTAAATTTGTATGCCTACATGCTGCTGAGCTGTGGTCACCTCCCTTAATCACTACCTCACTTTAGCTTAGCTCTTTACCTGCATCCATTCCTGACATATTTTAGAATTCTTACAGACACAGTGTCTAGTTACAATAAAGTCAAGATGTGGTTTGTGGACATGTTTAACTATTCTGAAGACAGTGGAATCCATTTTATGGACAAAATGTCCTGTTTCAGCCACAAATACATGAAGTTGCATTTAACTATGACAGAAGAATAGTGTGAAAAGCTTGTTCATTAGGTGGACAATTTTTTATCATATTTTATTTCTCCTTCAAAGGTAGACTTTAATTTGACAAAACTGGTTGCATATGAACCCAAATGCACTATGTTTATAGTCTTTAAATATTGGTTGCCATGAAATCCTTTAACTAATACAGTTGACTTGACTGGAATTTCAGGATTTTCTGTCTTACTTCTTTAAAATGGGAGCATTCCTTGTCTTGTTCTGCTCCCTGGAACACTGCTATCCTCTTCATATTAATTAATTTATATTGTTTCTTAAATTTGTCTTGCTAATATCCTCATTTATTTTGGCTGTGTCTCTTAAAATACATATTTAAAGGTTTTTGCCTGTGCAATCACTCCTGTATCAAACTGTATGTGTAATTTCCCTTCATTTTTTATAAAGCATAGGAAAACACAGGAGGAATTCTCAAAACTTCTATGTTCTACATATTTTACTCTGGTTTGGAAATTAATATCTCTATATTTTAGGTATTATAATACGAGGCTCAAAAGAATTGTTTTTATAAAGCATAGAAAACAGTTTTTGTTTTAAATTATTTTTGTTCTAAATTATTTTTGTTCTCAGTATTTCTGAATCAAAAAAAAAACAAACAAACTGTGCATTAGTGTTCATAGGCAAGACAGAATACAATACAGAGCAGATATCCTATAAGCAACATGATAGATTTAATCATCTGATTCATTATAATACAAATATTGTAATCTATCATAATATTCACTGTTCCATAAATCCACAATTCTGTGAAAGGGATAAGAAAAAAGGAATTAAGCTATCAGTGAGTTTACTAAAAAAGGAAAAGAGATTTCCTGATTATCATCATTCAGAATTAGTCAGACATATACATGGTAATCATTCATATTTTAAGTAATAATATGAAAATCAACATAAAGCTCTGAAAGGAACAGCTTCTTTTTTTTTTTTTTTTTTTTAAAGATTTTATTTATTTATTTGACGGAGAGAGACACAGCGAGAGAGGGAATACAAGCAGGGGGAGTGGGAGAGGGAGAAGCAGGCTTCCCGCCGAGCAGGGAGCCCGATGTAGGACTCGATTCCAAGACCCTGGGATCATGACCTGAGCTGAAGGCAGATGCTTAATGACTGAGCTACCCAGGCGCCCTATAAAATGGTTTTTATTCTGGGTGATCATGAGTCTTAGCTTGGGCATCCTAGAAAGCGAGAGCAGGAACACAAGCAGGGGGAGTGGGAGAGGGAGAAGCAGGCTTCCCGCCGAGCAGGGAGCCCGATGTGGGGCTCGATCCCAGGACCTGGAATCATGACCTGAACCGAAGGCAGACGCTTAACGACTGAGCCACCCAGGCGCCCTGAAACAGCTTCTTTTTTTTTTTTCTCTCTCTCTAGAATGTGAAAAAAAATAGAGCTATGTGCTAATTTAATTCCCTTTTAAGTTAATGACATAATGGGTTTCTGGAGCATTAAAGAGGAATAAATATTGTTCAACATTTCCATGCCCGAGCCCCAGGAATCGGGCTTATATTTAACATTGCCTTATATTGCCATGCTTGAGCCCAGTGCTTTCTCCTCCTTCAGCTTCTGATTCCTCAGATGGGGACAGTGATCATCAGTCAACAGTCACAAGGAAGAAGCCATGCACCTTACCCTCTGGTTTCCTGAGTCTTGAAATACTCAGTTTCTCCATTTTGAGTCCTGACGTAAACCCCATTTTTAAGGACTCTCTCCTGTGTCTTTTTTGGTATAAGTTCACAAAGTTCAGCTACCTCTCTAAGTAGACAGACTTTGAGACTTCCCAGCTGGGTGTGATCTGAGGGGGTAACAGAGCTGATTCTCTTGATACACACTATTAGGCTATAGAGTATTTGGTCCTTCCCAAACTGTCATTCAAAGGAACACTGGTCTGAATGCAAAATATAGAAACACTGTTAAATCAAGTTAGTCTGATGTTTGTTGTTGTTATTGTCATTTTTGTTGATGCTATTGCATGATATCTTAGGTTATTTAATATGCAAGTGAAGATTCTTTGTGAATTTCAGGAACTGAGTATTTTCTAAACTTCATTAACCTTGAAACTCTATTTCTCCCATTACCCCCACCACTGCACTTATTTTAACATTGCACTTAGCAGGGTTCCACATATCAATATTTTGGGAATTTGAGGATGAAGATATGTTTTTCTCATTAAAATTGAATTCTTTGCCCACTGGGAGAGAAAACACATTAAGCTTTTATCAGTCTTTAACATTTTAACATGGATTAGACTTTCTGCTCTTTCTGGATTTTAAGCAGTTGAGAGTAGGCTTTCATTACAGGGAGAAGAAATGATCTGAAGTGCCATACAGGCCTAGGGAGTTTCCAAGTGGAGTGCCATCATGAATGTTCCTGAGCTGGCAGAAGACAACATGGTACAGTGTAGGTTTGCAGCAAGGCCACTGATTCTATAATTATACTTATATATTGGAATTTATATTATATATGTTGGATTATATTCCAATATAACTATAATTATATTTTGGAAATTATGTTTGTCTCGGTTTCTTCAACAAAAGAAATTGACTAGATAATGACTCTTAACCTTGTCACTCTAACATTACAGTGTATCTGCCTAACTTGAGAGCCAAGGGTGGGGACCAAGAGAAGGAAAAGGATGAAGGCCATGAAAAGCAAGGTTGAATATGAGTGTTGTATCCATGATAGTTTGCCCAGGGCTGGCTCTGTAAGAGTTCATGACCCTTGTCTCCCAAAGCAACCCAATTTCACAGACAGTCATGGACAATTGGTAAGACATCCAGGGCTATAAAGACCACAAATATTTGCAAGGTAGACACAAAATACACATAGCATATTTCTGTCCTTTTTTTTTCTGATTCCAAACAAAGGAGTTGGCAATGTGAAAAAGCAACTGGCTGAATCACTGTAAAAAAGCAAAATGTCCTAAATATTAGAGTGAAGAGTAAAATTTATGTCTTCTTTTCTTTGAAAGGGGAATCTTCCCAGGTTAAGGGGTTGGAAAGACAAGTAAGATAATAGCCTTTCTCTCAAAGTTTAGGAGAAGAGATGAAATTAATATATAAACACAGAATAAGATGTGTCATATCACCATCAAAGGAATGAGAAGTAGTATACAGAGTGATTATAGACCTGGATTCTAGAGTGGCTGGTCCAGGTTCCTGGGTTGAACTCCCTGGGTTCAAATCTCATCTCTACCACCTTCTTCAGTCCATTACTCACTTATAACTCTTTTAACCTCTGTTTAATGTATAAAATGGTGGTGATGATGGTAAGTGCCATTTCTGTCTGATAGAACTATTGTAACAAAGTATAAAGCATCTAGAAGAGTACCTGACATATGATAACAAATACAAGTGTTTATGATCATTAACAATAAATTCTATCCAATTAGAATTATCAAAAGGGGCTTTTGAAAGAAGGTAGCAATGAGATAACCTGTAAAGAACAAGTAAAATGTTTAAAGATACAAATAGATTGAGTATGGTATTTTAGGGAGAGGGATAATCATGGATAAAGGCATCATGTGAAACCAAAGGGCAAGTTTGAGAAATAACAAGATGATCAGTTTGGGTAAAGTACTGTTTCTTTACGGTTATTTTGACTGTTTTGTGGGAAAAGAGGAGATGATTCTGGGAAAGTTACTGTTTTTGAAGGATAGGAAGAGAAGTTTCCATCTAGTTTGGGTTCAGATGGGACCTAATATTTGCTCAGGGGAGTGATGTAAAAAGCATTGTAATTTTGGAAGTGTAATTTCAAAATAGCTTTGTAGGTTGTTTCTGAAATAGCCTATTGTCTTACAGTGAAAAACAAAAAAACAAAAAAACAAAAGCAGGCCCTAGACTTGAGTTGGAAGATACAGATTCAAATCTATCTTTTCTACCTTTACAGTTAAACACTCTGAGCCTTACTCAGTGTCTTACTCTTTAAAGGAGGGAAAGCAAGATCTAAATCACAGTTGTTTTTAGCATTAAATAAATTAGATGAAAAAGGACTTAATGCAGTGCTGGGCACATATATTCAATTTTTAATTATATGACATCTCATCAAAACAAGTAAAGAATAAAATTAGAAAAAAATCTTTTAATGCAAGGTCTCTACCCTAATATTTATCTACATTCTCTTCATGGTAGTCAGTTCATCAGACTGTTCAGTGTGCTATTCAAATTCTTGGCCCCAAAGTTATCAACATTTAACATCCCATCTCATTTCTAGGTTACAGTGAAGTTCTCAAAAGTTTCCAGAGTCCCTGGGATTATTCATCGTGAGTTGCATCTTTTGGGTTGACAACTACAGAAAGCTTAAAAATACACTGACTTCTGAATCAGCATCTTTTTTTTAGAATATAGATAGCAAATCTGGTTGGCGGTTATTTTTCAATCATTCTTCTGCCATGCTGATGCTCTATAATGGCTCTAAAGAAAGGAACAGAAACCATCCTACAAATAAAAGCAAAATTAAAAGAATGTGGGATAATTGACAGTTTTGCTACGACAGCATCTAATTTGAATTCTTTGATACTCATTCTTTATTCATTGATTTTTAGGTTCACCGAGACTTTATTTGAATCCTCTCTTTTAGTTTTGGATTGTGAAATGATATATCATTTGGGTAACTTTACAGAATCACCTTTATTATTTTGTTAGTGGTGTGCAGGACAGATGGATATTAGAAGGTCTCTGTACAAATGCCAGCCGTGGAGGTGGTAACATTGTCCTGAGTGCTTTCTCATGAAACAAATCAGATAAAGAAGAGAAAGTGATGCCAAGGCTGGCCACAACAGATGAAGTGGATCCAATAATAGACATCTCAATGGATACGTATAGATGATTCAATATCGTGTGACCTTTCCTTTCAAACTCACTCACAGGAAACATATGCCAACAGGGTGCCCAGAACCCCGTGTTTTTTTGTAAGTTACTCCCTTTCTTGAAAGGAAATGCCATTCTCTGCATCTCAGTCATCCAATAAATACTTTGTGAAAAGAGTTTGACCAATGTTAGGAAAAGAGAATTTTAATTCTATGGCCATTAAAAAGAGCTCAACCATAGCCTAAATTTTTCCCTCCTTTCTCCCCCCACTCATTGATTGCTTTGATATATACCATTGGGACAATGCTGTGACCTCCAACTTCTCTGAAGGCAGTTAACAGTAATAATTTGGGCTGTTAAGAGACCCACGCATTTTAAATATTTCTGAATGCAAACTGCCTCTGTGGTGATGTATAGCCACAGCTAAGATAGTTACATCTGAAAACCATTGCACTTCTCCGCAGTGCTACCGGTAAGCATTGGCATGGGAAGAGCTACACATTTATGGAGCCGCCTTATTTAAACATAGATTATAGAATCAGAGCTTATGCTGGCCAATCACATTATCATGAATTGCATTTCCTTGTATCCCTTTGGATCATTATAATAGAAACAGTGATTTCTTAAATAATAACTATTTCCACAGAAATACAGCCTAGAATAAAATTGTTTAATCAAATTTGGTAAGATAATCGTGGACAAATGAAATACAGCCTAGAATAAAATTGTTTAATCAAATTTGGTAAGATAATCGTGGATCAAGTACATTATTAATGTTGCATGGCTTTTTTTCCCCCCAGAGAAATAGGAAATAATTTTTTGTAAATTATTAAAAGCAATAATTTCTATTTTAGTTAAACACAATCTGTCTTGGCCTCAGTTTCCTTTTTCATTAACTGAGGATAAAATAGTTATTGTAAGGATTAATGATTGAATACATGGGCTTAGAATAATGTCTGACACAGAGCAGTGTCTCCACGACTATTTATCGGGAGGAAAGAAGACTCTCTATGACGGTTTCACGTGCATGCGGGCAGTCTCTTCCGTAAGTGTGTGGGTCTACATGCAGTCAGCCGGACTATCAGAGGAATTCTTAAAAACTGGACATACATTTTTAATCCTTACATTGCCTTTCTAATTTGACAAGGGGAAAAGAAATCATAACACATTTTTTTTAAATGTAAATTTCCAAAGTTGTAAAAAATTAACCCACATCCCATTTGCTTTTGAATCAGTTAAATTGGCAGCTGTCTTGTAGTGATGAAAGACCTAGGCCATTCTCAGATGATGTCTACATGATGCCAAACAGCTAATTGAATTAAGCCCTTGTGGAAGAGATAACTAGTCCCACCCCTCATTCCCCAGATGAGGAGATGGAGGCCAAGAAATTTGCAGTGATTTATTTATATCAGGGGCAGAATCTCTATTGATATTCAGAACTTCCAGCCTAGTGATTTTTCTACCACATCTCTTTGTCTTGAGATTTGGTTTCCCATGGCTACAGGATTAAAGAGGTGGGATCATTAGTAAAAATAACTGATAAATGAACAGTGTGCTTATCCAGAGGCTACTTTCACTGCAACTTAGACTATTTGCAATGTGCTTGAAAAATATGGTATTGAGCAAAAAAGACCATTGAATAATCAAAATGGATATTTAAGCTCAAATACTAAAACTTCTATACTACCCAGTGGAGTGTTCCTCATTCATTTTGCTCTTTACAGTTTCCCTAATTTTCTCTCTGCCTGTTCCCCATTTCCCCTTACCTCAGAGAAAATCCACATGTTTTATTTCTAGAATCTATGGCAGATGGGAACTCATAGCACCAAGGAGAAGGAGAAGGGAGCAAAGAGTGGCTTTGCTGATAGAAAGGGCCCAAATATTGTTTGAGGGCATGATGACATTGAATGGTCTTTCTGGCTAACAGAATTGGTAAGTTTTGTTTTGTTTTGTTTTGGTTTGGTTTAAATAAAACCAGATTCAATGATAACAAAGGAAGAGACAGGAATCCTTGAAAAACACAGATATCCTATTTCATTCTTACATGTCTACAGACATTTTGATATTACGTCTCAAGATCTTCTGAAGATACCATTCTTATCTAAGACTGTATACAAAGTTGGTCAGATGTGAGCATATCAAGTCACAGAAAGATTAAAGCACATTTATCATGCTCTGGAAAATAAGAAAATGTGTGATACATTTTATAAAATTTAATTACAAGCATTAAAATAATTTTGTTTTTAAAAGAATGAACTTCCGCTGACTGGAAACCTAGGTATGCTGAGTGCCTTCTAACCTGATGATGCCAGATAAATGAGGTGTTACTCTCCACCGTCTCTCAGTAGAGACAAGAAAACACTTTCTCTACACTGGTAACCCTTAATTAAACAAAGTTTTTGGTGTGTCTCTTCAGGAGAAGGTCACCATGTCAACAATAATGAGGGGAAATGGCATTGTGAACATTACTGGGTGAGATGCGGTATATTTCTTACTTTCAATTATTGTCTCCTTGTTTGAATCATTAGCATTTGGCAGATTTGTTGCTGAGTTTGTTGTTCTGATTTAAAACTTGGTGTTAGGTTGAATATGTTCTTATCTTGATCTTATATTTCTGCCATGACTTGCATTTCTTGCTGAGTTTCTGACTTGAATTGCTCTATTTTTTTTTTTTGCTGAGCTTTTGCTTTGTCTTGTTGTATTTCTCTCTGGAGGTGTTTTCTCCCCCCTTCTTCTCCTTGCTATATTTCTAGTTTGGCCTATTGTATTTCTCTGGCCCGTTCATTAGCTCTTTTTTTTTTTTTTTAAGTTATTCTCCTGTTCAGTCTATGCAGTACCTAATCAATACGCTTCCTTGCTTACTGCGGGATTTCCAAGTTATTGTGTTTTCTGTCAGCTTTGATACTGCCTGAGAGGGCTTTCTGTGCTTTGGCTAATGTGCGTTGTCTAAATTTGCAGGGTTTCAGCTCATTACACTGACTTTAATTTTGATGTATTTGTATTTTATCCAGTTCAAGTCATGTTTCTTTCCTCTATCAGTTTAATTACTTTCTGCCTGGGCAAAATTGTGTGTATACAATTGCTGCTAAAGCGACAAAGGTTTCTATTTAAATTACCACCCAGAACATCAGCAATTCAGTCTAAAAGATACTCAGAACACCTCTGATTGATGTCTCACCTTTGTGTGGGAAAGGAAATCTAGAATACTGAGAAGGAGTTCTTTATAGAACTTAGTCAAGCCTGGTTTATAGTTGTAGAGTCATTCATGTAGGAGATGAGTATAGGGCTATGGGGTCAGAGTACTGCTTCTCTGTAAGAAAGAATATATGACCAATTTCTGTTCTGTACAAGTCATGCTCTGAAAGCAGAGGGAAAAAAATCTTTCTTGGGTGTTTAACTTCTATTTAGCTTGACTAGCCAAGCTCCAGCTCTTATTTTTCCATGTGTGTACATGTAATATATAAGTTTCTGGGTTTGAATCATGATATTTCTTTAATCATTCTGCATTTGGATGTGTTAGTCAGCCACATTGATGGAATTTCCACTGTGTGTAGCAATATAGCAACTGATCTAAAAAGAAATGACTTGGGAAACATGGTAACTCTTCCTGTTTTCAAAGCCCTCTGATACTGGGGGGAAAAAAAGAAAAAGTGTATGAGAAGTACATCTTTGAAAATAGAAACAATGCAAACACCTCAATAAATATGCAATTGGTTATTTATAGGGTGTAGGCTGCACATTCTATGGATATAACAATTGTAGCTGCTGTTGGAAATGCTTAGGAGACAGGCTTCTAGGTGTATCTGAACATGGGTCATAGAGAAAGTTCATCAACTGGCTACGATCAGCAAATGTGCTCTCTCCTCAATTGCTTAGATCTGCTTTATGGGATAAGAGCTTACTCTTTATCTACTCTATATCATTCTGTATTTCCCTCAACAAGCAGTTGTTGACTCCCTATGCTCAACAAAGCTGGGCTACTTACTAAGGAGAAGAAGAAAAAGTCAGTTCTTTTTTGGTAAGTGCACCTTCTCTAGTACTGAGTAATTTCTCTTGGCCTCAGTTTTTTTCATCTGTGTAATGAGGATACATGAAATGTGAGAAAAAGATAACATTTATAAAGTATTCAGCTCAGCATATGTCCTAAGGTGAGAGCTGTGGAAGTGACTTATTTCTCTTGTGCTTTTCTATTGTCAGTGGAAAACTAAATTTCTGGCCTATTTTGCATCCAAGATTATGATGACATACTACATTAGCACATTTGACCTTGATAGAAAATGATCTTTCATAGTCTAGTTGTGTGGTAATAGATGGGCAAATGCTCTGATTCCTGTGCTCTATAGCCCTTCTCTTGCCAGGGCTGGAGCCATGTAACCTTTACTTGGAGGCTCACCCTACCCCATTCCCTGGGGCCAGGACTGAATTCACCTGGAAGATTTAGACTCATGCTTTCAGAATCTCAGGAAGTCAATCCCGTGTGACTTTGTGCACATTTTTGACAAAGAGCCTCCCAGCACCTTCCCAAGACCCATGCCCATCAGTCCCGTTTTCTTTCTTGGTGTTGGTAATTGACTCCCTGTATGTTCTTGGAAACCTGCCCAGTACTCTAGAACCTGTATTGCTGCCTAGCTCTTAACAGGCTGCCCTCTGAGACCAAAGTCTACTTCTACACTCTTCTTTGGACTCTAGATCCCTACTGCATATAGCTCTTGTGCCAAATGGTGCAGTTTGTCTGGCCTTCCAAATTTCACCTATTGATGTATGAACATAGTTGTGCTTGTCTGTCCAGATATCCATACTTTAGCCCTGTATTTCTTTCCTTGTTCTTTAGTCTGTGCCCCTCTGTTGTATCCCTGGCATGCTTTTTTTTTTTTGTTTTTACGATTTTATTTATTTATTTATTTATTCATTTATTTATTTATGAGAGAGAGAGCACATAAGCAGAGGGAGGAGCAGAAGGAGAGGGAGAAAGAATCTCAAGCAGACTCCTCCAGAGCATGGAGCCTGATGCTGGGCTCAATCATAGGACCCTAAGATCATGACCTGAGCCAAAATCAGGAGTCTGACCTTTAACCAACTGAGCCACCCAGGCACCCCTCCCTGGCATGTTTTGAGTACTAGCTTATTGCTCTACTCAGCCCGTGTAATGAGGAACCATACTTTTTCCTGGACTTGCAGCTGGGTATTTATATGACCCACTCATGTAAAAATGTCTATGTTGGGTTCCACCTTTCATTCCAGTTCTGCTCTGCTCTGCTGCGCAGCATCTCTTCATGGTATCATACGGACTTCATGTAGGTTAGTAAAGCATTATGGTTTTGCTCTGTGGTAACCCTAATGTTTTTTTATAACTTTTGAGTTTGTGATCTTTTTGTGACCATTCCTTTTTGATGAAAACCCTTTTTTTGTGTAGCCCTTTTAGTACTTAGGATACTCATTGGATTCAGTATGAACTTACCTTATTCCAAACTATGTTCAATATTGAACAAGACTGTAACCAATATTCAGGACAGTAGACAAGGAAATGTGCAATTTTTATGAATTATAAATCAGTGTCCACCGTTGTAAATGAAGCACCTACATAAAATTGTATAATACGTGAGTTTCTTATTCTTCAAATAGTCTAATTGATTGTTCATTGGGCTCACTCAGCCAAAAGTAGAGAGAAACTTTGTACAGACATCATTAGTTTTTCTCCATTTAGAGATTAATCATGAAGAGCCCTGGCTCTTTAATTCTGTAATTTGTATATTTAATGGGCTGCTGCAGAATCTATGACAGTAATTAGCATAGCCTGAAAACTCATTAATACGCAACAACATGATTAATGCAGCATTAATGCAAACATGACTGAAGTTATTTGGGTTATGTAGTAAGAAGATTAAAGCTAAAATGTCCTGTTTGTTTTACCAGTGGTGAATATAATAGGGTGGCAAAAAAAAATAAAATAAAGGCAGGTATCAAATTAGTTATTTTAAAATAGGGGGAAAAAAAACCAGCAAAATTTAAATCAAAATGATTTCCTTTTCCACTTACTTCTAAAGTTTAGGGCATAAAATATTCTCTATTTTTCTATTTATTTGTTTATTCATAAATTTATCAGTAGTAAAGAGGAGCTCATTCAACTTTTTGGTTTAATCTAGTTAATCTTTCAGCAGCTTTAACATAATATTATTAGTCTTACAATGAAAAATTTTTAAATAATACCAATCTTTGACCAATACATTACACATTTATTTTGAAACTAATATACATTATTGGCTTTGACAAATGGTGAAAAGAACTGTTCCTAATATAAAAGTCACATACCGTGCTCTCTTACTGCATTTTATCATCTTAAGTAAATGCTTAATACTTTAGAAGATACTACCATTTTAAGTCCATCTATTTCAATAAAGCTATCATTCATTTCATGTTAAATAATGAAAGATTCAATAATGTTTGGGGAGGTGAGACTGTAAAAGTTTTACTTGTTGTTCTTACCCTCTCATATTGTCATATTGAAGCCCATTTTAAATTTAATATAATATGCTTTATTGGTCCTGAACTTTAAACGAATTATTTCTCAATCTTGTCGTCATACCTCCTGGTAAGCCAGCTTGAGGGAGGGACATATCCTATCCTGCATTCTCTCTTAAATACATGGTATATGTTGTCAATTCCTTTTTACACTTTCCTCTTTTCCCTTCTCTTTACTTTCTGCAAAGGTAGTTAATATATTTTAACATATGTCTGGCATTATTTATAATATCTGAAACAAAACTAGCATTTTCAGGTGCAAGCATCTTGAAAGGCTGACAATGTATATATCTGCTTTCTTGTGCTTGCTTTACTTCAAATCTATATTAGGAAAATGTTTATTTTTTTTTCAACAAAAAATCAAGTGAAAATATACTAGATAGCTGGCTCTTGACTAGGCCTTGAGGAGGCAAAGTAAGTCCATTCTATCGTATCCGCACTTAGAAATGACCATTTTATAGGAAAGAAGCTTCTTTCAACCTAAGGATTTCAACTTATATGAACAAAACTGCACCACAGGAAAAAACAAACAAATCAACATTATCTGCCACCAACAGATGGCACTATTATTAGTGGCTCAAACCATGACTGGATTTGAGGGGCCAATAGATTTGCTAACAGACTTTCAGAAGATAGTCTATTTGTAATGAGAAGAGCCTCTGTAAATGCAATAAAGTGGTAAACATGCTTGATTTTCTTTAACTAGGGGTCCTGTCAAAATTTCTGTAAAACTTCTTTAAAATCCTGTATGTAGACTATTTCACTTAATTCAAATACATCTTCTTCCATGTAATTTGCATGTGTGAAATTAAGTTGTAGAAATTTAAAGCAACATATTTAGAGGAAAATAGTCTTTATGATCTCTATAATATTATATTAGACTAGCGAACCAATACTTACAAAACTAAGCAACTAAATTCTACTGAAATATACCAGTGTTTGACTTATTTTCCAAGGGGAGGACCTAGACACAGAGAGAAAATGCACCACTGGGTAAAATCATTTGCCTCTAATGTTTTATTTCACCTCTATGGTTTTTAGTGTACTAGAGAACTGTTTAATCAGACCATTACCAAATTGAATAAATGGCTACTTAGTGATTACTGGACTATTTAGTGATGGAGTTTTGAAGCTTCTTCTTATAAATAAGCTTTCTTTTAATATTTCATATAAGACCATCCTAATAAATGAAATGGAACAGAATCTATTTGCCACACAGTATCTCAGCCTTTTCTTTATTTCCATATAGTGGTGAAATGACCAGACTTTCTTAGAATGTAGCCAGTCCTTTTTCTAAGAAGTGATGCAGCTTGTTCATCCTATCTGCATGCCGCCATTAACAGTGTTTCTAATCACTGGTCCAGAAAACAGGAGAAATGAGACATTTTTGTTTTGTCCTGAATTGAACTCAGCCAAGAATTTAATCCATGTAGAGAAACTTGTTTTTTTTTGTTTTTTTCCTATAGGTAAAATCCAGGGGGGGCTGTTATTGGGGTCTTTAAAGGATGGTTGAAAGGATGCATTGGTTCATTCATTGTTATGGAGATCAGGGATGGTCCAAGTTAGTATGATCCAAGTTAGTATTCCCAATGATGTACACTCCCTGTAGGAGACACTGTACTTTTCTGAGGTAGAGTAAGAACCTCCTGTAATTTTACACAGAACTACGTTCTATATTATAAAGGACTGTGTACTTGGAAGAAGTTAGACTGTGAGACGGTTGTGTAGGTGAGGGTACAGAGACTTTTGTTCTCACAGAGAAGCCCTGAGATTGTTCCAGTTGTAGATTCCCCTCCCTTCCTTGGAGTTGTGCAGGTATTCAAAGTGTTTCCAGTTACAGGCTTTATGTTTTATAATGAGTAAAATGAAGGTACTATACAACCCTCTGTTGTTATTGTTAATTAATAATACCAAATCAAGGGCCTCAGAAAGCAAGCAAATTCATGGGCTTTAAGAATAATGATAATAGATAATACTTATATAGGGCCAAATGATTCAAAGTACTTTATACATATTAACTGATCTTACCTTCCCAAGAATCTTGTAAAAGAAGGAACTATCATTATTCCCATTTATACATGAGGAAAGTAAGTATAGAGAGGTTAAATAATTTGTCCAAGTTCACACGTGAATAAGTTCTAGAGTAGAGTTGGTATTTGAACCGAGACAACTGGATCTAACATCTATTTTTAACCAAAGAAATGTCTTAACAAAATGGAATAGGACCTTTGGAAGAAAAAAAAAATTGTTTTAACTCTATCAGTGCTGTAATGTAAGTTGGAGATCAGGTGAGGGCCAGGCAGTTACCTCCTGGTAAGCCAGCTTGAGGGAGGGACATATCCTGTCCTGCATTCTCTCTTAAATACATGGTATATGTTGTCAATTCCCTTTTACACTTTCCTCTTTTCCCTTCTCTTTACTTTCTGCAAAGGTAGTTAATATATTTTAAGTGGTTGAGAAGAGATGAAATTATATTAACTGATTAAAACATTAAAAAGTTCATTCATAAATAGGTTTATCTGCACACAAGCAAACATTTCCCTGATTGACTTACTTTCACTGAATTGAATTTACCTAATATTCTAGTGCCATGATGATACATTATTAAGAATGAATTAATAACCAAATTCAAATATATACATTGTTACCATGCAGATCTATTTTCCTCAAGTCCCATAATAATGTGAATTAATGAAAATGTAATTAAGTTGCAGAGAGAATGTACTCAGTTACATCCTAGAATTTACTTTATAGCAGTAAGAGCAATTACACAATGACATGGGCTACTAAAAGGATTATGGGATTTTACTTTTTCATTTGCTCAACATACATTTATTAGAATCCTAGTATTTTCAAAACCATCTTTGGAGGTAAAAAATCCTGGAGTCTGACCATATTTATAGATTAGATATTCCTTTGCCTGGAAGGAGACGACTGGTCCCTTTTCATAAAATATCCTTTCTGGGAAGTCCCCCAAAATGCTACTGTAGTAAAACACTTGATCCTTAACAAGCATGGCTGCCCAATCTATAGAAGTCTACTAAAGAGGCAAAGTTATTCTAGGTAGCCAACAGACTTTCCTGTGCCCTACTTCTGATGAGCAAGTCAAGCGGAGTAGGACAGGGATAGACTGGCCATGGGTTTTATGGTTATGCTAAATTATGTACATGAACCTTCAGGAGTATCCCCATTCTGTATTTTATGTAAGAGACAATATGGTGTGATTATGCTAGCACACTCCAAATTAGATGTGGATTAAGTGTTGATCTACCAGAGGCCCATAAGTCCTTGGGAAGAATCCTTGGGAGTCCTGATTTTGTTTTTCATTTGTCACAATGTTGAAAGTATAGCCAGCTCCTTCATTGTGCATTCCTTTACTCTTACACATAGAATTCTATCATATAAGAATCATGAAATGATTACAACATTATCTTCAAAATGTAGGATCACAATCAGAAGTAGACATTTTTGCTTCATTTTAAACTAACCATATATTATTTGAAAGTGAAACAAGAAAATTTGTTTTTATTTTATTCCATTTCTGGGATCCTACTTTGCTTCAAAGGAGTCTGAAATATATTTTCATATTGGTCCAATTGCTTGGGATCCACTGAGGTTGTTACTAGAGAGATTTGGTGTAGAAAACCCAAAGCAAATTTCTTTAATGGTGCTTGGGGTCATTGAAAACTTTCAACCATTAGACTTGACATGAAAGACACAGAAATCATTGCAAGGTCAAGGTCATTCAGCAATTGTAGTAATGCTGCAAGTGAGTAGAATTTGATGGTTTCCCCACAATGCTTGTTTTATAAAATAAAACAGAATATTTTAGTACATTTAATATACTTAGTATATTTAAAATAAAGTTTTGAAATCCCTTTTATTCAATATGAATCAATATAAATTTAATTCCATGGAATATGTATGCATATATGTATATATGTAAATGTGCAATTGTATATATGAATTATATATGTATATGCATGTACATATTCATGAACCTAGATCTTCTTCAAGGTATAAAATGTGAAAGTAGAACTTACATATAGAAATAGGTCTAAATGTTTCTTTCAAATTTTAGAAAGAAAAAATAATGATACAGACTCATTTTATTAAAAGATATATTCATAGCTAATATTTTTTTAATGTAAGCTTAAACACTTCATTTGCTAGAGTCACTTGTTAAAATACTGTCCATCTTACAAGATATCAAGGTAAAAAATATTATTTATTTTAGGAAACCAAAATACATGCTGAATTTTCTATCTTCTGCTCTATAATTATTAGGAGATTATAATTCACAATTCAATTGTCATTTAATAACATTCAGTTTATATTTTATATATCATGACTTTAGTACAGCAGTTTTCTAAAAGGTGCTCAAAAGTGGAGAGAGTTTATGTAATAGATGAAATATTATAGCTGTTAAGGTGATTGGAATTGAACACATATAGTATATATAAAAAAGAGAGATGACAGTTTATAATTATTGGGTGCTGGTGGAAGCATTTGATTAAGATTAGCACTCTTCTCATATTTGTCCTTGGGGAATTCTGTTTTTGTGTTAATGATTATATAAATATTTGGGTATGAGGGCAATTTGGGGGTGTAATCTGGAGATGGGTGAATGGATAGACATAGATATATACAGATCTATGTAAATAGATCTATCTAACCATAGCAATTTTTACCTAAAACTTCATGCAATATAGGACTGTAGTTCTATATTTGAAATGAAGATTAAAGCTATTCAGAAGATGAAACCATTTGAGCCATTCTTTGGTGACGTTTGTTGCCTTTTACAACCTTTGACTTGGTGATTGTTTTTGATAATAAGAGTGTGTTGGTGGTTCCTTCTATGGGGAATTCCATTTCTCCATCATTTACTAGTCTCCTGAAACATTTCTTCTGGAAAACATTTTTTGACTATTCTTTCTTCCTTTTTGAGATGCACCATAGTCATGTTTAGCTCTGCCTGCCTCCCACAGAATGGCAACTCAAGAAATGAATGTTGAGAGAAAGTATTAAAGCATGTGAAAAACTACTGGAAGCATAGTTACCTGGAACAATAGATGATTGGATAAACCAAGAGTCACCCTGCTACTTAATGGGTAAAAAATGATATCAATTCTTATTAAGTCAGGAACAATAAATGATGATTATCATCTGTACTGCTATTTAATACTATTCTAGAAATTATAGCCCATGTGTTGAGACAAAAATAAAAGGTATGACTATTGGAAGGAGTAGACAAAATTATTTGTTTGGTTTTTCTTTTCTTTTTTTTTTTTCAGAAAATGTTGGAGTATACCGAAAAAAGGGAGAGAACACCCGAACCTATTATAAGTGATTATAATGGTACGATAAGATGGTTAATTAAAAATAAATGCACAAAAAAGTTTCTATGACTCAGCAATTACAAATCTAAAGGCGATCTTATTTATATGGCAATAAGATATACGCAATTTTGTATAAACCTAAAAAGACATGTCCAGGATCAATTTAAGGAAAGTAGAAAGTAGAAACTTATAATTATTTTAGTGTTAATTTAAAAAGTGAATGAATCGAAGGCTTGTTAATAATAGAAAAGAAGGATACTGAGAGGAAGAATAAATTGTCAGATATTAGAAGTATTATAACATAATAGTATGGTATTCTATTGCTACAAAAATATATCAGTGGAACAAAATAGAAAGTGTGGAGAGTAACTCAGGAGAATAGATTTTAATATTTAATATTTAATATTTTACAGATGCATTTCAGTCAGTAAACATTCATTCAGCAAATACTTTTGAGCATCTATTAGGTGTCAGCTGTTGTTTAAATTGGGGAAAATGCAGAAGTAAATAACACGAAGTTCTTGCCTCACAGAATGTGTTATCTAGTTAGTTTTTAAATGTGTAAGGAAAAACCTAGGCTATATCCCGATCTCACACTGTATGTCAAAATAGATTGTAAATAGAATATAATGTTAAATATAAAAATATGGGAAATGAACAGAAAAAATATAAATAAATAACAATTTTTGAGTTCAGAGACCTAATTATGAAAGCAAAGAGAGGGATATACCATTACTGAAGAAAAAAAAAAAAAAACAGCAAAATGATACCTTTACTAAGAGAAGAGCACTTACAAACTAGTAAGAAAGACAAACAACACAACTTCCAAAGAAAAACTGGCAAAGAATTTTGGAAATACCCAAATGAAGAACTGTGATGAAAGAAATTCAACTTCAGTAGTCATCCTAAAAATACAAATTAAAATTAGAATAAGATCCCAATTTTAATCTAATGCCAGATGGTGTCTCCCAGATATGCCTGGCCGTATCTCCTCATGATACTGGAAATATTTTGCTTGACAATGGTTGCAAGACTTTAGATAAGATAGAAAGGAAATTAAGCAACTTGAGAAGTCTCTTGCATTGAAGTCGGAAATGAAAAGGCAGTTAGATGAAAATTCTGCTTGATTAATTTATAAATTCACACACTACTGCAAGATTTTAGAGATCATCTAATCCAGTACCTCCATTTAAGATGAAGAACCTGAGGCCTGTTCTGGGCAGGAAATGAGGGTTCTGGTGTATGTATGTTTCAAAAACTATCTGGTGATATTGCTTCCTTGTATCTTTATCATTTGGAAATTATAATGTGTGATTAGTGCTTGTAACAGTGACATTCAGACAGTCACAGTTTTTAATTGTTCTTAGGAGGTAATAGAGGATTATTTTAAAGATGAAAGAGAGTCTTCTTGGTTTTATAAAGATTAAAATTAACTACAGTTTCCCAAAACTTACTACACAGTAAAACGCTACTCTTTTTATTTTTCTCTAGCATTCCCCTACTTTTTATCCTAATCTATACTTCCAATGTAATTTTTAGAATATTGATCTAATGTTTCCCAAGTTCTTTCATGGTCATGGCTGACAATTTAATTTAAAAAATGAAGAAATAATATGTTTAAATAAATAAGACAAAATTTTTGCATTCTAATAAAGAGTTAGCTATTTGGGGGTTAAATCCAGAGCATTTATAACATTTTCAGATTAGTTTTCAATTGTTATTTTGTCAAGTATCGTCAGTGAAGATTTTGTTATTCATGTATTTGTAGGGCTGGTTACCATAAATATTTTATTAATGGAGACATTTTTAGCACCACCTAATGGCAGCCAAGTAAAAAGAAAAACCTTTTCCAATTTAGAGTTTATTTGCATAATTCAAATTAAGCTATATAGCAGAGTTGCTTATATATGAAACTGAAGTTTTACATTCCCTGATGTACCAAATAGGCTGCTAGAAATCCATCTCCAAGCCATTGGCTTGAGTAGAAATGATGCATAAGGGATATTTGATAATGAAACCAAGAGATTTCTGCTTTCTTTATGAGAACAAGTATAAGAAAATTTGTAATAAAATACCCCAATTTTATGTGAGGAGTTTTATTTTAATTTTAGGAATTTATGCATCAAGACTTCATTCTCCATACCCCAGTTAATTTCCTGACAAATATAGCTTGACTATTGCATTAGCATATTTAATTTGTGTAGTTTTTCAGTAGTGTTCATAAAGCTTCGACCAATTTAATATACTAGTCTAATAAAGCATCTTTTACTTTCAGTAGATTTTTTAAAACTAAGAGTCATATCTTTCTGTTTATTCTATTAGAATTGTTTTTATTCAATGTGAGTTGAACAATGTGGTTTATATCAGAGATAAGTAACTCTAGCTTAAGCTGTACCTATTTACCTCATATGGTTCCTAGCAAGATTTGGGAAATCTGTTGACGGTCACATCCTTAGCTTTAGGATCAATGGATCTGATTATGTTATACATCTGAAGGAGAGTTGTGATAACACCAGATTTGAATGTCCTTCATCCTCATCTCAGCACTTTGGCTTGATACTTCTTTCGGCTTTATTTGATCAAATAATCACTATTTTTAATAATATTGTCTCCTGTAAAATCCTATAAAATATGTAATTAATAGAATAGTCTACAAGTTGCCTGGATTCAAGAGAAATATGTGTGCATATATACATATATATATAGCTATATATATATATATATATAGCTGTTGCTTTCCTATTCCCACAAAATCTCTTGTGTAATTAATGGGAACCTGTGCTTCCAATTTGGATATAGATGAGTGAAAAAGACTTTTACTCCCATGGTAACAAGAAAAACCTAGGCTAAATAAATATCACAATTTTCTATGAGGTTGTCAAAGAGCCGGTGATGCAGAAAACCCTGGATCAACTGAATTTTGGGCAGAAATGAATGCTTCATAGTTGATCAGAGACATGTGGAAGCTTGCATATCTGAGCATGGGTACTTGGCCTCAGGGAAGTAAGCCTGATTTATATAGGGAGAATTTTCAGGATCAAGGAGAAATCAGCTGTGCATTAGACAACACTGTGTCTTTGTGAGATGAAATGGGATCTAGGAAAGATCCAAATGCAAAAAAAAAATAGGTTAGCCCCCAAATCCTACTATTGTCTAACTCATATTTTCCCAAGAAAGTGCCTATTGAAGAGGGTCTAGAAATGAACACTTATGAATTCTTGCAGTGATTGGATTCTGGAATTATAAAGGAATGTAATCCAAACATGAGCCAAAAATATCTATAATTTCAACCCAATCTCCTGCCTGCTTAACTACAGATAAAATCAAAGCAGTGACATCACTAGTCATTTTGAGAGGTGTTAAGCACAGGTGAACTCAATCTAACTAAAGCCCAATTTCAGTTAAACACAGTCAACAGAGGTATATTCTCAGATGACCAAATTATTGAAATTGGAATGCAAAAAATTTATAGTAAGTATTGTAAATATTTTAAAGAATTTAAAGGTAAAGCTGCATATAGTAAAGGAAGAAAGAGTATTTTAGAAGAGAAATGGTAGCTCTAAAAAGGAATAAAATAAAAACTACATTTGAGAAGTAAAAATATACAACAAAATCTTTATTGAGTGGGCTTAACAGAAGGTTAATGAATTTGAACACAGGTAGTTATGAAATAAACAAAAACAAAGAGAAAAAAGATTGAAAAAATAAACAGAGGATCAGTAACTTGTGGGATAATATCAGGAGTTCTAACATACATAGAGATGAGGGATTTAGGAAGAAAAGAAAGAAAATAGGCAGGAAAAAATATTTGAGGAAATAACTATTGATAAATCTTCATATTTTATGATAAAACAGTAACCTACAGATAAGAGAAGCTCAGGGAATTCCAAACAGGATAAATACAATGAAAGCCACATCTTACGTATATTATAGTCAGATTACTAAAAACAAAAGATTAAAGAAAAAGTAAACCAGCTAGAGAAAAAAAGATACATAATATATATACAATGAAAAGAATGATGGCTAACATTTCATTAGAAATAATACAGGCTAGAGGTAATAGAATGTTTTTGAAAACAAAAGCCAAACTGAATTCTGTATTCAGTGAAATATTATTCAAATACCAAGTTGGGAAACATTTTAAGATAAACAATAACTGAGTTAATACCTCATGAGTAGTTCTAAACTACAACAAAGGCTAAATAATTTTTTTCAGGCTAAAGGAAAATAATACCAGATAGAAACTCAAATCTAATGAAGGAATAAGGGAAAAGGAAAATAAAAAAATATATATGAATAAGTAGAAAAATATTTTCTTGATTTCTTTAAATGATATTTGACTGGCAGAAGCAAAAATATATATTCTGCATTTCACACATATATAAAAGTAAAATTCATGACAACACTAGCACCAAAGAGTGGCGGATGGCATATAGAAGTATGCTACTATAGAGATCTTGTGTGTGAAGTGATATAATATTAATTTGTGGTAGAATATTATAAGTTAAGAATGCATATGATGGTCCTTAGAGTAACCATTTAAAAAAGTTTAGCTATTTAAAATTAACTCATTTCTATGGGCGCCTGGGTGGCTCAGTTGGTTAAGCGACTGCCTTCGGCTCAGGTCATGATCCTAGAGTCCCTGGATCGAGTCCCACATCGGGCTCCCTGCTCGGCAGGGAGTCTGCTTCTCCCTCTGACCCTCCCCCCTCTCATGTGCTGTCTCTCTCATTCTCTCTCTCTCAAATAAATAAATAAAATCTTTAAAAAAAATAAATAAATAAAATAAAATTAACTCATTTCTAAATAATCCATGAATCAAAAAGAAATCACAAGGGAAACTTTAAAAATTGAAAATTTAAAAGTTAAAAAACCGAAGTACAGCATATCAGCTTTTGGAATGCAGCTAAAGTGTGTTCAGAGAGAAATGTATAGATTAAGTAATTATCTTAGAAGAAAATGATCCAAGCCTTTCCAAGTTTCTTATTAAAAACTCCAACAAAGAAGTAAACCCAAATAATAAGAAACAAGAAGTAATTTAAGATACTATCAGATATCAGTGAAATAGAAACAGATAACAAAGCCCAAAGTAGGCTTGCAAGATTATTGGGAGGTGGAGGCCAGCATGGGGAGGGGAGTGACTTAGAACTGTTTTCAAAAATCAATCAATATGGTTCACCACATTAATAGAGGAATTAGAACGAAGGAATTAGAACATATCAATAGATGTGGAAAGCATCTGACAAAACATGTACTTATAATGAAAACTTTCAGCAAACTAGGAATAGAGGGGAACTTTCTCAGTTAGATGAATGACTGCTACAAGTATCCTGTAATATAGTGAAATATTGCCTGCTTTGCTTTTCAGATAGGAATCAAGTCACATTCACATTTTACTCGTGGTCCCAGCCACTGCAATAAGGCAATAAAATATAATAAAAGGCATAAATATTGGAAAGAAAAGGAATAATGTCTTTATTTGTATTTGACATGGTTATGTATGTATGTTTAACAAGTACTAGAATAAGACAAATTCAGAAAGGTTGCAGTATAGAAAGTCAATATAAATGAAATTAATCAAATATATTAGTAATAAACAATTAAAAATGTAAAAGAACATTTAAAGGAGCATTCAAAACATAGTACTTTAACAGGGGCGCCCAGATGGCTCAGTTGGTCAACCATCCGACTCTTGGTTTTGGCTCAGGTCATGATCTCAGGAGCCGGTGGGATCGAGCCCCACGTTGGACTCCATTCTCAGCATGGAGTCTGCTTAAGATTCTCTCTCTCCTTCTCCCTCTGTCCCTCCCCCCCACTTGTGCACATGTTCTCCCTCTAAAAAAATAATGAATTAATTAATTAAGAAGAATACTGGAGTTGATGAGTGCTATGGTAACAGGTAAAGCAGAGGGGTGGTTAGAATTGTTAATAGACCAGTCCTAACCAGCCAATCAGTGAAGTTGGGATTTGAGAAAAAGACCTGTAGAAGATGAGGTAGCAAACCATGAAGAGATACCTGGGAAAGGTATTTCCAGGCAAAGGGAAAAACAATTACTGAGGTAGCTAGGGTAGAAAAAGGGAAAGGAAACATAATAGGAAATGAAAAACATAGTGGAAACTGGATTATTTAGGATGTACTAGACTATTGCGGTGACTTTCACTTTTATTTGGAGTAAGACAGGAAGACTTCCGGTGAGTACCAAAAAGAGGGACATGACCAGAATTGCCTTTTTTTAAAGATTTTTAAAATTTATTTATTCTAGAGAGAGAGAAAAATAGAGAGCATGAGTGGGGGAGGAGTAGACAGAGAGGGACGAGCAGACTCCACACTTAGCATAGAGCCGGTAGGGGGGCTGGATCCCATGACCATGCGATCATGACCTGATCCGAAATCAAGTGTTGGATGCTTAACCCACTAAGCCACCCAGGCACCCCCAGAATTGTCTTTTGATGGGATCACTCTAGCTATTATTTTAGAATAGACCATTGTATGTGTCTATGTGCGTGTGTATGTATTGGTTGGAAGGGGTAGTCATGGAGCAATGATGGGAAAAGGAAGATCAGTTAGGGGAAACAATCACAACAATCCAGGAGACAGAGAATGATGATTCATAACATAGGATGATCCACAATATATAAAGAACTCAAATAAAGCAAGTCCAAAAAAATAAATGAAGTCTTCGAAATTGGGCAAAAGACATTTGTGTGTATAGCTCCCAGGAAAATGTATGGCTATTTTTTATGGCTGATGTATGTATCATTATGAAAATATATATGAAAAATCTCACCATCACAAATAAAAAATGAACTAAAACAACACTGAGTTCTCACTCTTTGCATCTCAGATTTTGAAATGTCTATTGTTGACCAGAGTCTGGGTAAATGGTCATTCACACCATTTAAAAGCATGTGGGTTAATTATTACTTTTTAGAGATAATAGATGTAGCAATATTTATAAAAATTTTAATAATTTTTAAATATTTACTCTCATCAACTGGACATTATCTTAGAGCTTAGAACGACAAGAGAAAATGTTTGTCAAAGTACTGCCTTTGCTATAAAAAATAGAAACCAGAACTTTTACTTTTAGTTCTTATAGTTCTACAGTGTTTGAATTTTTATGTAGCTCTATTTATTAATTTTTGGCAAACTTTTGTATTGGAGTTTAACATATATACAGAAAAGTGCAAAAATCATAAGCGCATAGGTTGACAAATTTCAAAAACTGACCAGCCCTGTGTAACCAGCACCCAGAGTATTAAGTAAAACATACGGGGCCCCCAGAAGCTCTGCATTGTGCCCTGTTCCACATCACAACCAGCATTACCACTATCCTGACTTCTGACACAATTCATTTAATTTGCCTGGTTTTAAACTTGATGTAGTTGAGATTATACAGTATGTATTCTTTTGTGCCTAGCATCTTTTACACAACATCCTGTTGGAGAGATTTATGCAAGTAGTTGCATGTAGTTATAGTTTCTTCATTTTCATTGCTATATCGTATCCCATTTATTTATCCTTTCCACAGTTGATGGGCATTTGTGTATATTCCAGTTTGATGGTATAATGAAAAGTATTGGTATAAATGCAGTGGTCTGTCTTTCTGAACCTATGAATTTGGGGGAACATATACCTTGGGGTGGAATGGCTGGATCAGAATGTATGCCTATATTTAGAAGACATACGGATAACTTATATATAGTGTCAAACAGTTTTTCAAAATGGTTGTAGCAGTTTCCACTCCCGAGAGTAGTTGATGAGCATTCCAATTGCTTTACATATTTGGCTACACTTTTTATTTTCTATTTCATTTCAGCCATTCTAGTGGATGTTTAGTGGTATTGCATTTTATTTGGCATTTCTCTGATGACTAAAATCCAGAGCATCTTTTCCATGTTGATTAGTCATTTGGATATCGTATTTCTTGAAAAGCTATTTGCCTCAAATTTTCTTTTTTTAAAAAAGATTTAATTTATTTATTTGAGAGAGAGAGAGAGAGAGAAAGAGCATGAGCAGGGAGGAGAAACAGAGGAAGAGGGAGAAGCAGGCTCCCCTCTGAGCAGGGAGCCTGATGTGGGGCTCGATCCCAGGACCCTGAAATCATGACCTGAGCTAAAGGCAGACACTTAACTGACTCAGCTACCCAGCTCCCCTGCCCCCCAATTTTCTTATGGGTTGTTTGTCTTTTTCTTATTGATTTGTAGGATATATTCTGGATATTTACCTGTTATCAGAAATATGTATTGCAAATATCTGCTCCTACTACGTTAGTTGCCTTTTCACTCTCCTATTCATGCCTTTTGTTAGACAAAAGTTCTTAATTCTGATACACTATAATTGATCACCCTTTCTCTTTCTATTATAGTTTTACCTCATTGTTCAAGAACTCTTTGCCTATTCCATGGCCTTGTAACTGTATTGTTTTTATGATTAAATGTTTTAAGTTATAAAACATTTGTATAAAAGTTAAATATTTCCAGCTAAATCTTGGATTTTTAGATTTTTTTAAATGCTAGGCCATGGATGTATGTGTATTTTATTTTATTTTTTTGGAATATTTATTTATTTATATATTTGAGAGAGAGAGAGAGAGAGCACATGCATATAGAGGGAGAGGGAGAAGCGGACTTCCCGCTGGGCAGGGATCCTGACCAAGACCCTGGAATCATGACCTGAGCCGAAGGCAGATGCTTAACCAACTGAGCCCCGCAGGCGCCTTGTATGTGTATTTTATACATCTATGTATCTCAAGAACCTAGAAGAGTGGCTGCACAAAGTATGTGTTCCCTAAATATTTCTTGAATGAATGAATAAATATTGAGATAGAAGAATGTTCTATCATTTCTCCAGACATTTGAAACAAAAATATTGAACTTTAGAATATTTCCTGATTTTTCTTTTAAATCAAAAATCTAAATTTTAGGCAAGTGAGAAATGTATGTTTTTCACTCTTCCATTCATTTTAGTCAGAATCGCTCCTTAATACAAACCTTTAAGGTAAAAACAATACTTTGGTACTGCTTGGCTCTGGTCCACATGTCTTCTTATTCTTGGGACAGGATGAAAGCACATTCATAAGGCATAGGGGAAGAAGGGTCAAGTTCAATCACACAGCTATATTTATTTTTTTATTTTTATTTTTTTAAGATTTTATTTATTTATTTATTTATTTGAGAGAAAGAGAGAGAGACAGAGAAACAGCATGAGAGGGGAGAGGGTCAGAGGGAGAAGCAGGCTCCCCGCTGAGCTGGGAGCCCAATGTGGGACTCAATCCCGGGACTCCGGGATCATGACCTGAGCCGAAGGCAGTCGCTTAACCAACTGAGCCACCCAGGCGCCCGACACAGCTATATTTAAAGCTTCTGCTCTGTCAGTGTATCACGTATCTGTTTCCATTCTTTTGCCCAACACAAGTCCCATGGCTGAGCCTAAAATCAATAGATGGGATATATAAATACATAATCTTCTTACAGGAAAAGGGGTGTGATAATGTTGAACAATTAGATATTTTACCGTTCTGTCTTGTGGTAAATTCAATAAACTTTTCTTTGAAATATTTTATATATTCATCAAAAGATTGTTATAGTTATATGCCAATACATGTATTTGTGAATTTAGTTCACTTAAAAAATTGATTATATGATTTAAGGCATTGGGCTCAAAAGATAGGACTTATCTATGTCTATGGCACTATTATCAAGAACATGAAGTCTCAATGGATGTGTGCATTTTTCATTTCTTCATAGAAAACATGCAAAAAATTTCATCTTTGTAATGTAAGCAGAAAAATGACAAGACTGAATTATTTGAAAAAGCTAAGGGAAAGTTGACTATACAACATCAAATCAATTTGCCCTCTATTATACTAAATCCTCCCTTTTCACAAGAAATTTTCCTTGTTCTGTGTAAAGTATTATATTTTAGTTGGGCTAAAAGTGCTTTTCTTTGTTATATAAGTGTAAAATTTAAAAATTAAATGTGTCTGAAAAACACATGCACTTGCATATCCCATAAGTGGCATATAATATTAGTTGATTTATTCCCACATATAACTCAAATAAATATTCCTGTAATTCTTACTCTGATTCCATTTCATTCACCAAATTTCCCATCAGTCAGGAACAAGTAATTGTATTTCTAGATTGAGCAATTATTAATTTTATTAATTTCTTCCCTCATTCAAATCCTTGCTTTTGCTCTCCAGTCAGCTCCCACATAGGTGCCTCCAGCACACTTATAGAGAGTTTTATTATCTTCACGTCCTGAATTGTAGCGCTTTTTATGAAATAACCTTCAGCTGTTTAATTTTAAAGCAATAGTTTTAATTATAGTATTTGATACCGCATATACAATTTTTAAAAAAAAAATGGTAATAGATAAGATGTCTGATGGGGAGAGCTACTCTGGACCCAAAGGAGAGAAGATTAAGAGAAGAAGGGTTAGTAGAAATACAGTTGTTCTCTAGTCAGAATGTAGACCACACTTTGGCCAACTCTATGCTTTTGCTGGCAGATGTTTCCTTCTTTTACCTGATTGGTCTACCCTAATAATTTATTTCTTTGCCTCCCATTTCTTTATCAGTTTTTTTGTGATGAGTGCTTCACACCCACTACCTAGTCATCCATTCTCTCAATCCTTATCACCTGGTCATTTGGGCTCTGAACCATTCCATTCCATTGAAAAATATTATGTCTAATGATTGCTAATTACCAGCTCTATAATCTTTTCTTCAGGTCTAATTATTCTGGACTTACAGGAAGTGTTACATGGTTAACTAACTTTGCCTTCTTAAAGTTCTCTCTTATCTAGGCTTCCATTTTACGGTATTATTATCCTTGTTCCAATTTTGTTATTGTTTTTTTCCTTTTCTTTTCTTAAATGGGGGGTGGGCATTTCCCCTAAAGGTCCTTTTTCTTTATCTACATTCTGCCTCAGGGAGACATGGATTCTTGACAGGTGATCACTAATTTATTTTTCTTGCTCCATCTCTTCTAAGATTTAGTTTCTTGTTTCCCAATGATGGATTGTTTTTGTATCATTAATATAAACACATTGTGCCCCAAACTGAACTTATATCCTCAACCCCATATTTTCTTCTTTTACCTGACCTTTCTATTTCTTTTTGATGCTTTTTCCCTTAGTAATTGATGAAAAGAATTCACCATTTTGTCCCACATCATCACCTCATATCAACATGTCTTAATGAGTTTCTTCTGAAATATACAGAGTCTATTCTTTCAATCCATTTAGTTACTTGTCAGTTCTTAATTAAAAATTTTATCATCTTATTCCCCCAAAGCACAGTGATATCCTAACTGGTTCCTCTGTGGCTAAATTATCTGTATCTTTTATACATGCCCCCATTAGTTTGGTTGCCATAATCCTGACTTTCAGCCTCTTACTCCCTTCCTCCACCCAAGGCTTAATGCCTTCCTTTAGTCTATAGGATAAATTCTAACAGGGAAGCTCAACCTTTTCAGTCCATTTATTAGGAAAGAGGAGCTAGTAGCAGGGGTTCAAATGAGTTTGAATACCTAAGAATGATTTGTTGGGATGAACAATTTTATTCTGTGGTGTCAGAGACATGCTGGGATTGACCAGGTACAAGTTTAACAACAAGGACGTAATGTCCTAGCAGCCAGGAGGAAGAGAATCAGAATGTGAGGCAATGCAATATCCAAATGGGTAGGACAAGTATGTTTAAAAGGGCCCAAAGCATAAAATCTAGAAGCTGAAGATGCAGAAGTTAAGAAGGCCAGGAAAAATTTGAGTTGACTCTTTGGAAAGTCTGAAGTCCATATTCCAGGCTTGCCTTTGCTGGTGTTAAAAAATTTCACTCTAAAGATACTTATCACACAACCTGCCTTTCCATCTTTGTCTTCTATTCAAACTTCTCAGGCTGGATAATCTATGGCAGACAGGCCAAGGTGTGGTCTTGCCCATCTCTCCAGATCCATCTCTTAACTCCTGCCCACACATGCAGCATTCCTTAATAATTTCCATACCTCTAGCCCTTTGTAGAGTTTCCTCCAAAGTCCTTTCTACTCTCAGAAAACAAGCTCCAGCTTCATATTCTCTGTGAAACCTTCCTCAATCCCTTTGAATCAAATTATATCTTGTATATATCTCTATATTACTTATCACACCTCATTATACATTTTTGTTCTGTCTTTTTTCTCAACTAGAATTTAAGGTCAGGCACTGGCTGGTCAGTTTTTCTTCTTTACTGTGCAGTGGAGTATTCAACAAATGTTAATGTTTCATTGATGCGTAGTTAAAAAATGACAATTTGATACGAAATGACTTCTGCTTTCCTGCCTCCACACCTATGCTAAAACTTCCCCCTTACCTCTGATGCACCTCTCCCCTGCCTTCTCCTCCTCCAGACTCTCAAAGGATTCAATAAATGCACCTAGATACCATGTAATGAACTGGGGCTGGAAAGATGAGTCAGACATGGTTCCTGCAGTAGTTGCAGTCTGTTGAACTCAAATTAAAACCCCACTTATGTAGGACCTTTGGTTACCACACCAGCCTGAAGGGACCTCTCTCACCTTCAAACCTTCATAGCTCTGGTTGACCGTATGACTACTCAAATCAGTATTCACTAATTATTTAATATTGTGATCATGAGTTGTTTTTGATTCTCAAGTAAGTTCTTGACCTCTTATTTGATTCTCATCATACAATTTGTCTGTTAAGACACATTTTTTTATTTCCAACTAAACTGGGAATTCTTTGAGAACAAAGACTGTACCTCTTAAACTTCTTTGCTGGTTTCAATACGTTAAGCAAAATGTGTTACACACAAGGAAAGGTGCTGTAAGTGAGTGGGATACCATGTGCTGAGATCATGTGGGGTAGTGGGAAGACATCTTAGGAAACAATCACAAGCTTCCCCTGCTTCCTGAGCTGGGGAAATTCCTGTAAGACAAGAGCATTGTGTGTCTAGGGCAGTAGGTGATCTGAAGGGTGAGGAAGACCCTGAAATTCTGAAAGCTGCAGACCATTTGGTTACAGGATCCTGTTTCAGAAAATTGGCTCTCTGGGCCACTTCACAGCAGGTCTTTCTAGTTTTTACCTTCTATTACTAGATTGATTCTTTAAACCTCCTAAGTATTTTAAACAATGCCCCTTGTGTTCCTTTCATTCATGTCAAAACCCATTTATTTTTATGGCTCTGATAATATTTTCACATTGATACAACCCAAAAGCAATTTTGGGTTGACAACATGTCTTTTCATGTTGATGAGTTTTGCATAACTTGAAAGTACATTATATATTGATTAGTGGGAGTGCAGACTTGAGTTTCCAAGAACAGGTTGGCATTCATAACAAGATATATTTAAAACCAAATGGCTAGGACCATCCCAGTACACTGCTGTGTATAATTCCTTGACTGTACTCACTACATCATAAATAATAATGAAAGTAAATGTACGTTTATCAGAAAGAATCAACAAAACCCCAGCACTGATTTGCTGATTGCACTTGTCTCACCAGGCATTAAGGCCAGCTTTCGAACAAGGGTGCCTGAAGGTTTGATTGTCTTTGCCGCATCACCTGGCAATCAGGAAGAGTATTTTGCACTTCAGTTGAAGAATGGACGTCCTTGTTTTCTTTTTGATCCTCAGGTAAATGAGTAATCATAAGACTTGATATTTTTGAGAGTGTCCTAGGTGCCAGATACTGAGGTAAGTGCTTATATTTCACATTGAATCCTCACCAAAAACTTGGAGGTAAGTACTATTATTAGCCTCACTTTACCAATGAAGACAATGAAATTTACAAAGGTGCTGATGACTTGCCCACAGCTAAAATAGCAGAGCTCATTTTCAAACCACATAGTCTGACTGAGAATCTGCAGGCTTCACAACCATATGCTGTCTTATAATGAAGATGAAAACTTTTAAATACATTTGAATAGATCTATTTTTATTTTCCTTGAAAGCAAAATTATGTCTCTCTTTAATTCTTCCACATTCTCTCTCCCTCCTTCTCTATCTTTTTCTCACTCTCTTTTTCTTCCTTCCTTCCTCCGTCCCTCCCTCCCTCCGTCCCTCCCTCCCTCCTTCCCTCCCTCCCTCCCTCCTTTGTTTACCAGTAAATATTTAAGTGCCTATCAGGTACTATAATGCTGGTTATCACAGACTACAATAGTTTTAAAGTTAAATGCAACCATGCCCCTATGAAACAATCTAGGTAAGATTAATGTAAAGTATTCATGAATGTTATGAAAGAGAAGTAGAAGATGCTGTGTGTTATGGGAGCATAAAATAAAGGGTCTTTCTTTTCTGAGTTGTCAGTCTTCTCTGAAAATGTGATATTTAACTGAGATGCAAAACAATGAGGAAAAGTCAGTCAGAGCAAGAGCACATGTCTGTACAGGAAGATATGTGTTTGAGGTGGGGCAGGACAGGGAAGATACTAATGAGAGATCAGGAAGGCACTGGGAATAAAATTTCCAGGCAGAGCAAATAGCAAATGTTAAGTGCCCAAGGTAGACAAGAACATGACTTATTCTATACATCAAGATGAATGTAATATGGCTGAGGGATTGAACAAAGAGAAAAGTGGGAGGTTGAAAAGCTGGATGGAGACCAAGTCATTTAGTGCTTTGTAAGCAAATGTGAAGTTTTAAATTTTTCCCAAGAGCAATGGAAAAATCATTGAATAGTTGTCTTCACTTTAGTTAAACAAATATTGGTAAGAATTTGACAGTAGGTACAAATAGTTGAGGAATGAGTAAGACTTTGTAAAAAATGTTTTACTTTCTATTTCCTCAGGGTTTCAACTTAAAACTGCTGATCTAAATCATAAGTTGTGCCTGCCAAGTCAATGTTTTACGTTATACTGTTAAGCCAGCATGACTTTTCCTCTCTCTAGCTAAACCATGGGCCAAGAGCTCTGGGTAAGAATCAGCACTTAATACACCCTGGACACCCACACACCTTGGAGAGGAGAGGCAGGGCATGGTGGACTCAGTGTATCTGAGCATCATGGCAGGTTCCTTGCAGGGGACCTCAAGAGGCCAGCTGGGTTCTTCCTGTTTCAGGAAGCTGGAAGAGCCATGAGTTGGCGCTGGAAAGACCAAGGAAGAAAGGTTTATACCTGGTGTTTCGACAGGGGCCTGATAACTGCAAGGCCAGTACTTGGTAGGTATTCAGGCACGGACTTCTGGGTGTTCTGTAGAATTGCAGTTTCTTAAGGGGTACCAATAGGTGGGCAGTGAGTAAGCAAAGAAGAAATAGCATCACACGTAAGCAGATCCAGCAGCCAGAAAGAATGGGAGAAGCAGCTGTCTCAGAAGGCCAGGCAGATGGCAATGGGGAAAAAAACAACCAGCACATTGATGTTGATTCAGTGACAGAATTGAAAATATTATTTATCACTTGAAAACTTTAAGTAGGTGAATTAGGAGAGAGACACTGTTGAGCCTCAGATTAGCAGGTCAAAGTACATAACAAAAATATAAAAAGATAAAAAAGATGGAGACCACTAACATTATTAAGAAGAAATTCAGAAGGAGAACAAAAAAACACAGGTACAAAAAAACACAGATACAATAAAAAGGATAAAAAAGATGAGAAAAAAATAATGAAATATAAAGTAGGACAGCATATCCTTAATTGATTATAAATTTATTGAAAGGACTCATGAAGTTATAGTCAAGGTTAAGCAAAACTTACGCTTCCGTAGGACCTCTATATGCCAGGCATGATTCTAAGTGTTCACTGTATATGTAAAACACACACACACACACACCTCATTTAAATACCACAACAACTCTATGGAGTAGATACTCTTACTATTCCCACTTTACAAGTAAAAAAAAAAAAAATCAGAGCCACAGTAAAATTAATTTCCCCAAAGTCATCCAGCTAATTAGTGATGAAGTCAGGATTGAAACCCAGGCATTCCACCTCCAAAGACCATGATTTTAACTCTGATACTGTACTGCTTGTCAACATGAAAGAATAATGCTTGTTAATATCCAGAGACTCAGATAAAATACTATCCATGCACCATATGGAAGGAAATATTTCATCAAGCCTTCTAACCAAAAGGAGAAAAAGAAAAGTCTGAAATATGAAGAGGAAAATCAGTGGTGAATATTAAAACTGGCAATATTAAATTCAACTTAAATATTTAATGGCAGTGTGACTAGAAATGTGTTTTATGCTGCCAAAGAATTTTTGAAATAGATGAGACATATGGCAAAGGCAAGACAGACAAATCAACCTCTAATAATTGTTTGGTGCTAAAATTGCTAAAATTTGAAGGAGAGGGAAAGATAAGTGATTTAAAAGTTTCTAAAGGTCTCAACTTAGCGGAGAAGGCAGTAGGGAAATGGATCACATTGGTGTCTTATTTTCATAAAATAAATAGGCCAAAATGTTTTGTTTTAAATGCTGTGAAACAGACATTAATTATTGATAGAATGAAAATGTTCCAAGAACATCCAAATTAACAAGGTGAAAAGAGAGACTAAATGCTAGATGGTCAAAATCAACAAAAAACCTGAAAAGAAAGGAAACAGTACAGTAAAATGGAAGAATGTCAATGAGAAAGAAAAATCTGTCTCTGCTTTTTCTCCCTCAACCTGTTAATATCTGGGAATAATTGAGAAGAAGCCAGATGGAGAAAAACCTTAATTGTATAACCATTTATTCATAGAGCTTTTAAAGTATACAAAGTGGGTTCACATTAATTATCTTACTTCATTCTTGAAGTAGCCACTTGAGGTAGTATTGTTTTCATCCCTGCTTTAGATGAAGTGGTCTAACTAGGGTCACACAGTAATTTAGTGATTGAACTGGCACTGGATTTAGTTTACTGCATTCAATGCAGTTCTGTTAAACAGCTATTGTACTCCAGGCTCCATGCTATGCTGTTATGTGCTGGGAACACAGTAATGAGACATGAACAAAATGCCATTCACTCCGGCCATCCACTCATCTGGGCCTCCCTGTCCCACAACTGGAGTACAGAGTCTTTGCTTGAGTTGGACAGGGCAGGGAAGGAACAGGACCCAGAGGACTGTCCTACGGTGACTTCACATTAACTCGCACTTACAGTTGGTCATGCCCATCATAAATGTCCATCCCAGTGTCTGTGTGATTCTAGATGACTATGCACATCCCAGAGCTCCATTTGCAACCATACACTGGCTTGTTGTTCATCACCTATTTTGAGTACCGTACACATACACACACACACGCACACACACACATACACACACACACACACACCAAACATGGGGCAAAGTCTTTGCGGAATTAATCCAAAAATGATTTCCCCAGATCTGAAGCATGACTGTCATCTCTTTGGGCAGTGTTGTTTCCCTTTGTGAAGAATGTGGCATCCTAAACTTCTACAGAATAGGAAGGTAAAGGGGTTAACTCCGCTCAGCCTCAGTATTATTGTTATGATCCTGAGAATGGCTGCCAGAAAACTCTCGGACTCATCTTTTTCATCTCCTTTTCAATGATCAGATAGTCCAGTGAAAGACATGATAGCGTAGTTCAGGGAAGCATTCACGGGACATTGCCAATGATTTCTGTCCTTTTCCCTTCTTCGTCAGATACTTAGAGCACTCATCACTGTCACTAGCTTCTCCAGCTGCTCTGTCCCTACCCTCTGTACCCAAATCCTAACCTGTATAAAAAGTTGGTAGGTGCCAGCCAAGTATGAATCGAATTGTTATAGCCAATATATGGAATATATGGAATATGGAATAAAAGTATCTCTCCACAAGGCAAAAGTTACCTGCATTTTTAGGAAAGTGGCAATGAATTAATTCAAAAGAAAATTAAGGTATTAGTTGAGCAAGATTACTTTAGGATGTACTTGAGAACAGGTAATCAGATATATTATACTAAGTGGTCTTAGGACATGATGCTATCTCTGTATGAAATAGTGAGCTCAAGCTAGCAGAGACTGTGTCCTTCCCCACCACTAAGGAATTTATACTGCAGTGCAGGTGAACTGGACGTATCTGTTCACTTTTTAATGAAATCTCTACATATTTTCAGACAAAAAATTGTTGAAACAGGAATAGAGAAAATTTTGAGTATTCTTCCATTGTTTTTTCTCTTTTTAAATAGGAATATGAATACAGCTACTTGGAGAAAGTTAGAGGTATCTCACATTTAAGGAAGTTATGTTTTATTTGCTTCCCATTGATATGCAAATTATTTATATATTGAATACTTTAGGTACCACTGTAAGCCAGTTTTCTTTCCTCTATCTTTGAATGAGATATGATTATCTAATGAACACCTTATTGTACTCATCAGACAAGCAGTTATTTGCTTAATGTGTCTTTCTTATCAGACTGTACAATCCAGTGAGGGCAAAGTCTGTCTGTTTTGTCCTGAAACAGATCCTTGAGGTTAAGTCCTTGGAATATAGTAGATGCTCAATGAATAAATGTTTCTTGACAGATTGACTCACTGACTGACTCAATAACTATTGGTAAAATATACTCAAGTAAAAATTGGTAAAATATAAAATTACCCATTTTCTAGGCTAAAATTTCCAGCTCTTTAATGATTATTTAATAATTTAGTTCTTATTTAATTTCTCAGTTTGTTAGAAACTTTGACTTTTACTGTTGATTATTTTTAAATTACTGTCCCAAATCCATTCAAAATAGTTAAATTTGAATTGTGAAAAGAGCATTTTATAGGAATTTAAAGTCACTACTGTCTAGCACATTGCTTAAAATAACTTGAAGTCATCATGTACGTTTTTTAAAATATGTGAATAAACTTAAGTAATGAATTCCTTACATAACAACATAATCCTACATAGAGGCTATAGGTGTAAAAAACTTATTTGGTTTCCCTTTCAATGATCAAATGCATTCTGTGAATAAGTATTTGGGGAAGGGAGAAAGATTCTTCACAATATTTAAAAGTTGTTAAGAGTCACAGTAAAGAGAAGTTCCTCTGATTCTTAATTGCTGTATTTTTTTTGTTAAGTCTCTAACAATTAGCTATCATCTCCCATTCTTTATTTGATTAATTCCAATTTGGATATACTTGGTCAGATGATATGTTATTGACCAATAATGACTTGTGGTTGTCATTGAAATGTTTTATGTTCAGTGACATTGAGAAGAAACTCATATTACATTCTGATTTCACTTAGAAGGGAGCTGAGAAAGTGAAAGCTTTCAAACAATTCTGAATGACATTTATTTAACATGTCTGGTGTTTTCCAAATGGAAAGAACGAACTGCGTGCTATAACACTAGAATTGATCGCAGAATTATTCTCTTAACATTGGTGGGGGAACATAATTTTCAAATGATCATCAAAGAATAACATGCTAAGTTCTTCCAAGTATAAAGCAAATTTGGCATCCTGAGGCTCTATGTTATATACTTGAATTTGTCTCCAATAAATGTGATTTCTGATGTAGAGAACTATTAATGCTTCAAATTGTTGCCAAACATAATATGAAGAACCACTTACTCAGACACCTGATCTTTAGAATGCAGCATCGTTTGTAACAATTTTAACGCTAACTAAGTACACTTTGATGAGACAGCATTTAATAAAATGCTCATTAATTTCATCATTAGCAAGGGTATGCTAAGAAGTAAGCCAGTTTCTTATGTCACGCCCAATTAGCATCCCATGCTAGTAATCCCATTAGTATTGTTGAATTCACTAATGGAAAAACTAATGGGCATGCTACCAGGGCACATTAATTGGGCACGACACCAGTTCTGGTTTTAATTATTAAACTACGATAATGAAATGTGTGTTTGTAAAATATTAAAATGTTGAAATAGGGTTGAAGAAAATAAAAGAGTATGTAGAGGAAAGAGATATAAAGAAAGTCCACCTACAAAAATTCAAGGACTAGAAAATGGATTTACCAAATGGTCATCCTTCTAGCTGATCAAGTTGACTATAAAAGTTGGGATATTGTCCACGTGAGAAGCAACTCACCCATCCTCATGGGCAATTAAAAGCTGTTTTTTGATAATACGAATTTCTGTATGTCATACATGTTGTCATGCTCTGTATGAGGCCTGACAGGAGCCAATTAAATGTGTAGAATGGACATGTTACATCACTGAAGCTATTTTAGGGAAAAATAAACAGAAATGTTTTACTTAAGATGATATGACGCACGTTGCCCTTTTTGTGATATAAATCTTCAATTACATCAGGTAATTATCACTTTTCTCTTTTTGAAAAATGTTATTCCAAAATTATGGAAGTTTGGTGAAACATTCCCACTAATTAAAAAGACATTTTATAATATTTTACCCAGTCTTATTTTGTTTTTTAAAAATCTTTATTGGATTGAAGTTAATTATTGCTAAGAAAATCAGCTTTTATTAAGAAAGACATTTATTTTCACTGAGAAGGTTTGGAGTAATTTTCTGATGTTTTTTTCTTTAATAGTAGTAGTAGTAACTGATGATGGTGACAGAATTGAAATATCTTCTATTTACTCTTATTTGCTCACTAACACTAAAAAAAGGGTAACATTGTGCTGAACATGATATGCTGAAAAAGTGTTCACTTGGCTAGAAAGTACTCAGATGGAAGGTTTCTCTTCTACTTCTCTTTCTCTGTTTCCTTATCTTCACCTCCTTTCTGCTGATTTCTGTTCTTGATATCTGCCATTTCCTACTCTTACCTGCTTAGGAACTCATTTTTAACTATGATATGATGACCTCAGATACAAGTATAAATGCTAGATTTTAGACTGCAGAACATTGAGTACAAAGTTTAACTGCAATACTTATGGTCAATGTATTAATAACTGGCTAATTTTTAATATGAGTCTCATTCCTTCTCATTAGCAGTGTAGTGAAGGTAAAAGAAACTAAGCTGCCAGATATTTCCCTATCTTTAGAACAATCTGGATTCAATGGTATGTTATTAGTTTTAAATTCTTATTTCATATTTCTGCCAAAATTTTAAGAGCTAAAATTTTAGAATAGAAAATTCCTTACCTTTTATATAAGTGCTCAAAATGCAAGTGTGCTTGTAAGAGATTTTTATTCCAAGGAGAAGGTCTTTTCAGGTTTGAGCACTATGGTGTTTGCAGAAGGACATCACAGAGAAGCCTGAATAATGTTAGGCATCAACTTTAATTTTGAGTTCGGTTTGAAAATTATGCATGCTTCCATCATGATCATGTCAAAATTTATAAATTGGTTTTTAGCAAATATAGAATTATATGCATATGAGTTTACAAACATATATATTCATTCATTCATTCCTTCATTCCCTTAAGGGGTCTTCAATGGAAGTTACTCCAACTAATGATGGTGGGAAACAATATAGTGATGACAAATGGCATGAAATAATAGCTATTAGGCATCAGGCTTTTGGCCAAATCACACTCGATGGGCAGTATACAGGTAAGAACTTGATATATATAAATAGTTCTATCAATACGCTAATGTTGCCATACTTTTCTGTTGTTTATATTTCTACATCTTTCCTTTCACCTTTATCTCCTCCCCATTTCATCTGAATTGCTATTGGGTTTGCCTTTGGGGTGCTCCTAAAATGATGAATTTTTTTTTCAGTGCTTCTTTTTTTATTATTATTATTATTAATTATGTTATGTTAATCACCATACATTACATCATTAGTTTTTGATTAAAATGATGAATTCTGACAACCATTTTCTCATTATACACAGTTACAGTAAAGCAAGAATAACAGCAGAGTCATCAGTAGTAATTTTGTCTTTTATAATTTTCAAGGGCTTTTACTGATGTTCTCTCATGTTATTTTTGACCTGCAGAAGACAAACAAAAGAAAGCAGTTATTATATGCATTTTAGAAATGATGAAACTGGGTCTCAGGAAAGGTAAATAACTTTTCCCAATTTACACAGTTTGTAGAAAGGGTTCTTGGGATGCTTATCCTGTCTGTAATTCAAAGTTTAGTATTCTTTCCATTCTACACTATCTGCTGTCCTTATATAATTATAAAACAGTTACAGTACCTGCATGATGATGCAGGCTTTTATTAATATACTCAGGAAATATGGAATTATAGTGAGCACCTACAGTGTGCCAGGTATTGCTCTAGAAACTCTGGATACAAAGAGCAAAATTTACATTTTAGGTGGGAGAGGGGCAGGAGACAGAATAAATAAATACTGAACGAGTATCAGGTATTGGTCTATACTGAAAATAATAAAGCAAGAGAGGAGAGAAAGTGTATGTGTGTGTGTGTGTGTGTGTGTGTGTGTGTGTGTGTGTATTGGGGAGGGAATGTTTTGATTTCATAAAGAACTGTTAGAAAAGGCCCCTTTGATAAGGTGACATTTGAACAGAGACCTAAAGAAAATAAGTGGGTAAGCCAGGAGAATAACCAGGAGAAGAATGTTTCAAGCCAAGGGAATAGTTGGTGCCAGGGCCCTGAGGTGGGAACATATATATGGCATGTCAGGGACCAACAAGGAGGCCAGTGTGGGAAAGAGTGGGTGAAGGGACTAATAGGCTTTTAGGGCTGTTTTACATAGGGCCTTGTGGGCTTTTGCTTGGAAAAAGGGAACCCATTGGAGAATTTTGAGAAAGGAGTGACATGATCTGACTTCGCTCTTTAAAAGGAACACTCTGGCTGCTCTTTGGAAATGTATTTTAAGGGGAAGAAGGGTGGAAATATGTAGAGCAGTTAATAAACTTCTGTAATAATTATAAAATAATTCAGGCAAGAAGAAATGGTTTCTTGAACGAGGGAAGTAAAATTGTCGATATAATGAGAAATCTGGGTATATTATAAATGTTAAATTAAAAGGGTTTGGTTCAAGAGGAGCAGGGGTTGGCAAATTACTTATGGGCCACATCCAGCTCATCATTGTTTTTATAAAGTTTTATTGGAGCACAACTGTACCCATTTGTTATGTATTGTCTGTGGCCATTTGAAGCTGCATGGTCTACAAAGCCTAAAATATATACTACATGGCCCTTTACAGAAGGAGTTTGTTAATCCCTAATGTAGACCATGACTGGTAAGTTTAGGGCCTGGGCAACTGGAAGAATGTAGCTGCCATAACTGAGGTTGACAGGATCATGGGAGAAGCTGACATGGAGAGAGATGTTCAGTGTGAACATCTGTGAGGCATCCAGGTGGATATATCAAGTGGTTTAATGGATACAACTCTTAGTTCAGGGAAGATTTCCAGACTAAGGATATTCACTGGGAATTGTCAGCTAAGGATGGCATTTAACACCAAGGGACCAGATGTAAGTAGGGCTAATTAGAGTGGTTTGGGTTCTGAGGGAAAAAAAAAAAGAAAAGAAAATCCCCCTACTCCCAAGAAAAGATGGAATTATATAGAAATCTTAACAAGAGATTTGCACTGTTACACAACATAGCCAGGGACCCAGGCCTGTTCTGGTCTTTGGCCTGGTCGTTCGCATAGGTGCCCAGCCCTCTAGGTCATCCTTCTAGAGGAGTTAGGATATCTGTGCACGTGGAGAAAGAAAGAGATCTGAGAGGGGAGGAGGCCTGGTCCTTCCAACATCAAGATGTCAGGACAATAAGGAAGAACTCTTGAAGAAAGGTAACAGAGAGGAGAATCAAGAAAGAGTGGTGTCCAGAAGCCCAGTGAAGGGTTTAATCATTTGTTAAATTAGTAGAACCCAGATTATCCTGGTGAAGTTGGAATTCTCATCTCCTTTTCCATAGGTTCTTCTGCCACCCCGAATGGGAGCACTATTATTGGAGGGAACACGGGAGTGTTTGTGGGAGGGCTTCCACGGGGTTATACCATCCTCAAGAAGGATCCTGGTAAGTTTGCCAAAGGTATAGGATTTATATGTTTTCACCAAAATTTACAACACAATCAAGTATGAATATATTATTTTAAAGTATGAATAATAGTATTATATTCTATCTCATGCTGTATTTCCTATATCAATATGCCAAAAAAATTCCCTTAGGTGTCTTTTCTAAAGGAACTATGTATTACTTGCATTTAAATTCTTGGTGCTAGCCCTTGATATATAAAAAGAGTTTATTAAATTTTTGCTAAAATGAATGATACTAATTTCAGTCAAAGGTATCTTATTTTAGGACTATGTATCCGTTTTTCTAAGATTTTAAACTGATGCAACACAGAAATGGAAAACTGTGGGCTTGATTTATACTCTAAATAGGGTAAAGAACATTCCCTGAGTATCGAGCATGTGATCAGCACTAAACTAGTCTCTAGATGTCCATAGGTGAATAAAAAGTGGTCTTTGCCACATAGAGGGCATATAATGCTGAGCAAATGCTGTAAGTACTATAATTGAGACAGAGACAAAAGAATTCCTATATTTGTAGAATGAGAGAACAAAAACTGATTCAAAATGAAATCAATAAAAACTAACATGGATGAAATTAACCTTAGGCAAAAAAAAAAAAAGAAAAAAATCACCTTTCCAAATGCATTGCTAAGATTTTAGGGTTGTTTTCCCATGTTCTCATTGAAGGGCATAGGTGTCTTCCCAGTCTCTCCCAGGAAGTAAAATGTAACTACATAAATATTACAAATCAGCTAGAACCTAGATAAGTATAAATTGTGCAAGTGTGGTGGTCTTCAGGGAATCATGATGAAGATCAAAAGGAATAAAATGTTTTCAGTGAAATTTGGAGAGGGATATATTTAAATACCCAAGACTGAATATAGTTTTCTCCTTAGAAATATCTCTAGAGTAGAGAGGGTTTTTATTGGACTACTTTAGATTGGTAGAGAAGTCCCTTAAAAACATTCACACACACACACACACACACACACACACACACACACACACAGAGCGCTCTTGAGCCTTTGTCCTTGTTCCTTATCCATCAAGTACACTTCTTGGCTATGGTACATCCATGCACCAGAAAGAGAGCATACCCTGATACCAAGTACCCTTCCTATAGAGGACATATCTTCATTATAAATAAATAATCTGACATTGTGTATATAAAGTGACTTTGTAGAACTTTGATTGCTGGTGAATACCTTTCCCAGAATCAAGTCAGACACTCCAAAGCTGAGAACTAAGCTTTGCATTGATCAATAGGGACATTGCTGTATGAAGTGTTCCTCTTTCTCTAATTCTCTCATTTGCTCACTTTCTTTCTTTCCCAACCCCCTGTTACCACCTGTTTGCTGTGTTCATAAACCCCACATCTGCCTGGTCTAGGGTGTCCTAAAATTAAGGTCAACATTACATTATTTCCTAAATATGAAATCAAATTATTGACTTAACTTGTATAACAGACTGGTTCATCATGATGAAGAAACTAAACTACAAACTACAGATTTAATAGAAACACTTCATTCAAATCTTTTAAAACTTGTTATAACACTTTTAAGACTAGTGGCAGATGAAATCTCATTAGTTCAGAAGGCAATATTCTGGCTACTACTATAAAACCAGTTTTTGCATAAACATCTGTTTCTGCAGCTATGATGGGTCTAAACCAGGGCTAAACATTATAATTGTTACCACCTAGAATAGGTGATGGTGTGGTGTTCATGTGAATCATTAGGACGTTTGCAATAAATAGGTAGTGAGAGCTATTGCCTATTTCTTTTATTTTAATGGCACATAAAATTAATTGCTTGAAAAAATTTTTTCAAAGTACATATTTCTTGATATCTACCAACTCCTACAGACATAATCCAAAAGGGTTTTGTGGGCTGTGTCAAGGATATGTATTTTATGAAGAAGTATAACCCCTTTGCTATTTGGGAGCCTCTGGTCTGGCAGAGTGCTGAAGAACAAATCAACGTGTATAACAGCTGGGAGGGATGCCCCACTTCATTACAAGACGGAGCCCAGTTCCTAGGAACAGGTAAGCTTCTAAAATAGACACCAGTGGTTGCTTAGCGTGTATGTTCTATCCTTTGCAAAATGTAATCTACCTTGTCCAATTACTTTGACCTCACATGAACCTAATATCACAGAAATACCTAGTTATGCCATGATATACATAAATATATTTCAAAGTCTGAATGTGTAATAGAAGTTGTAAGACTCATATGTTCATGTGTCAGATCTCTGTTAGCCCAGCAGTTCACATATGGTAGGGTCAAAAATATCTTTTTGGTAAGTCAATTGTTTTACTTAGAATGTGGTTTTACTTAGAAAGATGTTTCGAGAGCATTTTATTGACCAGGTTAATCAACAAATATCTATTTATCCCATTATACAGACAGTATTCTCAGGACAAAAATTTCAGCTATGTAATGGGATGAGTAGGTCATTAAGGGAGATCTGGAAGATGTCACCACCATTACTTCCATTGTTTTGAAGGCTGCTGTAAAGGCAAGGGGCAGTGTCCCTGGCAGACATCCTGCCTGGCAAGTATCCAGGGTGAGGGGGTGGTAGGGAGTACGGTGGCTTGGTGGATAGTACTTCTTCAAATGCAAGCCCACCGCTGCCTCCTACATTTATAACAAAGCTGGTTACTTATTACGTTGCTTAAGCTACCTTCCAAATAGAAAGCTAAATAATATCCTACTCTGTGCACTTTTCCATTGCTCTTTTCTCAACACTGTCATTACTCTGAATTTCTCTTAGTCAATGCAATTTCTTATTGTAAATACTGATAGAAAACAGTAATAGTCTTAATCATATCCATGATTTAGAGAGTAAATTGCTTCCTCTTACAATGTATATCAAGTTCACTCTGCCACTTCTGTACAATTAACAAGGGGGATTTCTTAACATCGATTTGCATTTTTTTTGCAGAGATGTACTCGATGACAGTATATGTCCTAGTCTTTGTACCACCTTTACAGTGCTGGTGGTTATGCTTTGCACATGCTGATATGTACATATTCTTTTCTTTAAAGGGTTCCTGGAACTTCATCCATACGTGTTTCATGGTGGAATGGATTTTGAGATTTCCTTTAAGTTCAGAACTGACCAATTGAATGGATTGCTTCTTTTCATTTACAACAAATATGGACCTGATTTTCTTGCTGTATGTTCATTTATTTAGTTAAATTTACTTGAAAATGTCGGATACAACTTTAAAATCAATAAGCCATGTGTTTATAATATGCTAAATTGGGATTTCTTTTGAAATTCTCTTTTGTTTTCATTTTCTTCCCTAAGTCATCTTTAGTTTTGGAGTCCTGTGAAACATTTTGTGCTTTAGGATCATGATGTTTGAAAATGACTGTTATTCCTGTGAAAATTGAATTTTAGCAAAATAGAGTAGTTATGAGGAATTAAGAAAATCCCATTTAGTTTCCCAATGTTAAAAAAAGTTATTTCCTTCATTATTTTTTGACATAATAGTGTCAAAAAACTATATACAATAAATATATATATATATATATATATATATATATATATATATAAAGATTTATTTATTTTAGAGAGAGAGTGTGTGTGCACAAGTGGGAGAAGAGGCAGAGGGAGAGAATTTTCAAACAAACTTCCAGCTAAGCATGGAGCCCGACAGAGGGCTCGATCTCAGGACCCATGACATCATGTCCTGAGCCAAAACCAAGAGTCAGATGCTTAACTGACTGAGCTACCCAGGTGCCCCTATAATAAATATTTTTCATATTACACACACACACACAAAAACACACACATAATATAAGGTATAAAAGTACAGTGAACACTCATGAACCTACCACCCAACCCAAGAACTAAAAAATCACTTATGGGGTCTTTCCTATCCCATTTCCCTATCTCTCTCTAGAGCTAATATGTAGTCAGAATTTTGTGTTTATTATCCCTTTTAATGTAGTTATGGTCTAAACACCATGTATGAATGCCTAAAAATTCTTGTTTTTGACATTCATAAAAGTTGCATCATGTTCTACCTTTAGGCAATTGTTTTTTTGCACTCGACATTATTTTTGAGTCACTTAATGTTCTCCATATAGGTATACATTTTCATAGTTGTGTAATTTATCTCTTCTCCTGTCAATGACATATTGGTTGTTTCCATGTTTTTGCTATGGCAAACAAAGTTGCTATGAACATTTTTATACATTTCTCTAAATATAGTGGGCAAGTGTAATTTCTTTTACTTGCTTTAATCAGACAGATATCATTGTCAAAAATAAGTATGTGATTAAAATGTTAATTTTTAAAAAGTTATTAAAGAACTTGCATAGAATCAAGGGAAAATCATGAACATCTTGACCTCATTGCTCATATCTAGGCAAATAGGTAATAAAACACATGTCTTGGCGATTTTATGATTCTAAGTTATTTTCAGTTCATTGATTTTGTACATTCCTAGATTATATACTGTCAATTTTGCTGACCAGGTAAGTAGAAATATATCCCTTCACAGTATTTATTAAAATTTCAGCTTATTTAAAGTATTTATTTGTCCTCCTATTTACTGTTGGCCTCCCTTACTGAAATGTAATCTCTCTGAACACAGGGCTTTTGGCTGGCTTCTTTACAGTTCTATCTTCAGTGCCTACCTCTTGCACCTGTTAAGTGTTTGATAAAGATTGTTGGATGAATGAACCTGTAAATGAGTTCATGTTGGGGTGACCCTCACTAAGCATTCTTTAATTGTCTATAAGTGCATAAATTCTGGGGAGGATGCAAAGATATTTTCATTTGGCCTTTCCTCTTAAGGACCACTTGCCACTATTGGAGGGTCACACATCTTGCTGCAGCCCTCTCCAAACTTCCATCTTCCTCCATTCATTGACTTTGGGAATATAATACATTTGAATACAACCTCATAAACTTTCAGCTTTCATTCTCTCTTACCGAGTTCACTAAGACATTGAGACCATTGGTTATCAGACCACCTTCTGTTTAACTTACTTCCTCCCTACCTCAGACACCATAATACAGCTTTTCAACCACTTTTCTGTCAATACCCTCAACTTGTATCTTCAGTTTCACAACTCTGGGTCAATCATTCTAGCTCCCTAGCCTTTTCAGTTTCAACAGCCAGTTTACTGACCATCATAGGAGAACCGATAAAAGTATGAAGACTAGTAACACATGGAATTTTGAGGTTTCTGATTCCTTCATTCAACAGTATTTCTTGTTTACAGGATTTGTGCCTAGATTAGATGTGGAACATAAAAGAAAAAGAATGTCAGGACTGGAAAACACCACAACCTGAAGGTCTTCAGATAGTCTCATTCTTAGAATGGAAAGAAACCATCTCCTCACCTTCCAAACTCTCGACCTCTGGCTTTTTTTATGAGCCAAGTCTGGTTTCACTCTCTCCTGACTCAGGAGAACAAATACATAATTACCACTCTTCCAACCAAAGTTAATATTTCTATCTTTACTCTAGATTCTATCCGTTCTCCTGCAAGAGCTTGTGCTACAAATTTTCCCCATTTTGTTAGTTCCAGTGTTCCTTCTTCATTGGCTCTTCTCCCTCAACATCTAAAATGGTTGGGCCTCATTTATTTTAATTTTTTTTCCTTTTGACTTTGAAAATTCTTCCTTTGTACTTCCCTTCCTTTCATAGTCTATTGCATTGAAAGTAATTACTCTGGTTATTTCCCCTTTTATGTTATCATACTTCAGTCCTCAAAACTACTATACATTATGATTCCTACTCCTACCACATTCCACGACAGAACCTGCTAATGTTGCCAGTGATCCCTGCATTTTCTAGTCTAATAGATAATTTTCAGTCCTTATCTTATTTGATCTTCCTCTATCATCTTTTTTTTCTTAAAATATTCTTCCCTACTGATTTTCCAAAATACTAGTTGCTCTTGATTTTCATTAAATCCTTATGGTTTCTCCAAGAAGATCATTGTCAACTTAAGGAATTATATCTACTCTACCTTCCTCTTAAAACGTTGGTCTGGCTGAGGACTCTATACTCTCACCGTTTCTTTTCACTGCTTTTACACTAACTAGATGATCTTATTTATCTTCTCATTAACCTTTTCTATTTTACTGGCCTATCTTTATGTTTGACTGCCTCAAAAAAAAGTTTCTTCTGGATGTTTTGTAGACATCTTAAACTCAGTATATTTAAAATTGGCCTCATTCTTCACTGACAATGATAATATCAAGTCTTTCTTCCCTAATGCTTTCCATATTGTGATGGTGGTAAAACACACCCATGCAAGAAAGAGCATGGGTATCCTTGACTTCCTTTTCATTCATCTAACACATTCAGCTATTTGCCAGGTGCTGCTGAGGTTTTACAAGCTGAATTGCTTTTAAAAATACCTTTTTGTCTGAGTTTTCACTGTCTTCACCATTGTTACCTGTATTTCAATGGTTCTCATAATTTTTCTCACAACCATAGTGATTCCCTAATAGGTTTCTCCAGTTACAGTGCAGCTTTCATTTCCAGTATGAACTTCCTAGGACTGGTAGGGTAAACTTTCAGCACAAGATAATAGTGGAAAGAATATAGTCTTTGGTGTCAGACAGACAAGAGAAATATGTACGTTTTCCGTATCACTCAAAATCCTCCAAAACCTTGCTTCTACATACCTAGTGGGACTCTTTCTAACTCCCCCCACCATAATTTAGTCTTTTTTTCTAAACCTAATTAGCTCGTACATGTCCCCATGCCGCTGAATGTGTTCATCTCTCTGTGTTGAAGGATTCTCCATGAACCTTACATACTTCTAAAAGTCATAATTTCAACCTTTCCCAGTTCTGAGGGAACAAAATATATATCCTTTCTTTGTTGCCATTGCACCCAATTATTCTCTCGGTTATGGTATTACCCCAGATGTTTGCCTCTGCTGTTGGGTGGTGTGATTCTTGGGAACAGTTTTTATCTTATAGCAGCAGATACATGGAACATAGTGGGGGACTCAATATTTATTGAATGAGTAGATACATGACTGCTTATCCAATGTACTTCACAAAAAATGATATTTACATAGAAAAAGTAATAATTTTTATCTGGAATTACTTAATTTCATTTGCCATGATTGATCTCAAATTTTTAAGTATCCTATTTTTGCTGGTTTGAGTTCTAACAAAATAAAAACATAGTAGATAAAATAATTGTCATGTAACATTTTGAAGGGAAACATATGGAGGCATTTCCTTTACCATGAAAATTTGGGTGAAATATATTTGTATTAGAAAATGACACCTCAATCTAAAAGAATACACATAGAAGCAATTACGTTAGTTAGAGATTTAGAATAATAAAACTGAAATATTGAATCAAAATCCATCTTACAAATTTGAAATTGAGTTCACCAACCAGTTAAAATAAGCTTAATCAGGCTTGACATTTCATTTTCTTATTGTCTTGTCATATTTTTCCCCCAAATTAAATTGATATATGAAGTAGTATTTTCTCATTTTCTAAAAACTCAAGTAAAAATAGAGTTATAGTTCAAACTATTCTCTTCAGTCATTCAGTCACTTATGCCAGAGTTTAATCTTTTACCTGTGTTGCACACAAAAAAATAAATAAAGTTTTTGCCTACATTATGTTGTATCACACTGTATAATCATTACTGGGTATGAATTTGTTTGACTCAATACAACATTCTTCATGTCAATTATAAGGTTGCAAAGTACTCCATTATATGTTACTCCAGTCCCGCTTAGAATAAAGTGGAACATTTTTATAGAGTGCTTTCAGGGAAATTTGTTGCTTTTCTTCAAGAAATTGACCTTCTGCTTTCTCCCAAACTGCCATTCTGCAGCCTTTTTATATACCTATTTTCTTTTTTAATGTGAAATACAGATGGAACTGAAGAGTGGAATATTGAGCTTCCGGTTAAATACCAGTCTTTCCTTCACACAAGTGGATCTAAGGCTCGGGCTGTCCTATTGTGATGGAAAGTGGAATAAAGTGATTATTAAAAAGAAAGGTTCCATCATATCAGCAAGCATGAATGAACTGACAGAACGTGTGTCACAGTCCAGAGCCCAGCCACTGATGGTGAATTCCCCCGTCTATGTGGGAGGAACCCCACAGGAGCTGCAGGACTCTTATAAAGACCTGAGTTTGGAACAAGGTAAAGTCCATCTGGAGAAATCCCCAAATAAATACAGCTCTGGTCCTACCGGGTTTTAGTGGTTTTGTGTTTTAAGATATAGCAACAGAGTCAGTTTGGAAGCAATACCTACCCACCCCTTTTTGGAAGCTCTAAAAAAAAATCAGAATGTTTCTTCAAATAGTTTGGTATGTTGCCCTTAAGACTATGCCCTCATGCCTACTTATAATCAATATACTTATTTTAACTTGTCTTCAGCAAATGTAATTTATGTATGTATTTCTTCATGTGTTTTCTGGTTCTTCCAGATACTGATCATTATCTGTATTCACAGATGAAAAACATAAATTAGGTTGGTGTGCACAACTAAGAAAAATGGCATTAAATTCACTGGGATTTTTTTCTGATATAACTGCTAATTGTCTCTGCATTTCCATGGAGCTATCCTATAGCAAAGCACATGAAAGGGTGGGTTTAATTGACTTTTAAACATACTGGTGAAAAATCTATATTTCATTTATTATTAATAACCACAAATGAAATAAAAAGTGCATGAGTGCATGACTTATAACTAAAGCAAGCGTTTAACTCATATAATAAATTTGAACATAATCAGAGAAATTAATTCAAAAAGGCTAACAGTAGCTGAATGTATGCTGTGTGCGGAATTCATTGTTCTGAAAGGTTTACATGAGAATAAGTGGGTCAGCTCTTCATAACAAGCCCCTGTGTTCAGTATTATTATTTAAATCCCCATTTTACAGATGAGGAAACTGAAGAGCAAAGTAACCTGCCCAAGGTCACGTGGCCAGTAAGCAGAGAGCAAGCCTTTCTGTCTCAGGCAGCCTGGTGTCAAAATCCACTCTCCTTATTATAAGCAAGTGTTTTCTTTTAAGGGGAGTTGGCCAGTGTGCCTTTTCTACAAATTGGGGAAAGCACAGAAACTTTAGTTTCTGAAACTTAGTTTGTGACTAAGCATGCTCCCATCTAGAAAATGTTCTCTACATATTTCAAAATCTATGTACCGCGAATGGTTAAAATCTCCATGAAGCAGTCTTTGCCTACTTGGTAAGTACATAAAGATTTAAATGCCTTTGAATAGAAAATATATGGCAAGCTCTAAGGAGACTTTTAGAAGGGTCCTAGTAAGGAGTTAATGAATATCTGGGGTGTAAGACAGTAATGACATTTTCAAGGCACTTAAGATGTAACAGCAGCTAAAAATATTACATTCGTATAAGGGCTTCTCCGGGTTTTCAGGTTTCTGAGGTTAGAAAGAACTTGAAAACCCTTTGTATGAGCAAGATTACTTGATCCTACTTACATCTAGGAAAAAATCCCCTGCATATGTGCAATTATACTTTGGAAAGTACACAAAAACCCATTACTATGATGGGCATAGAGACTTGGCTTTAGCCAAATTTTAACTGTAATTATAAGACGATCATGATAGAAGTTTAACACATCAACATAAACCCAATGAGGATAATTCAATCTGCCCTTTGACTAAGTCTATGATACTGAAAGATATTTTATTTATGGGTAATACTAAATTTTTATCATTGTGGTATCATACATATCAGTGGTTCTCAAGCCACTGATAAAATATTGAAGTATAGTTTTGGGAACATAGTAAGAACTCAATAAAATGAGCTGTCATTATTATTACTATTCAAGATACATTAGAATCTCCTGGAAAGGTTATTAAAAATTCAGATTTTATGACCCTATTCCCTAAGATTCTGACTCAGATGCTTTGAATGATACTAATCTATATAGGTAACTTCACGTTTTATACAGTGATCAGGAGAGTAGTCACCATATGGGGCTGCTGCCTGTATGTAGTAATATGCAATTAAAATTAGTCATGTTCACTTATTGTAATTTTTTTCAATCCACTCTCAAATGGTCTTAAAAATGTTCTGTGCTTCTTAATTAGCACCTTTTTCCAGAGGCTTTACTTTGTGGTCATATTAGTGCTATTTTTTTCGTATCCATTAATGTTGTAATCTTCCTTTGAATCAAATGCAAATTAGCTATCCTCTGTAGTTTGGAAATGCTGGGCAACCTAATTTGCTGAAGATGTGTCACCTCAGATCATGGGCATTTACCTTAGAACTACCACTTGAGACTATCACTTACCTGCAGGTTGGGGGCGATGGGGCTGTGGCTCATGGGATCACAGATTATGCTCTGACCCAAGCCCTGTGGGGAGAAGGCAGGAGTAGGGGCTGGAAGCCAGCCTTCCTACCAGCCAGTGCCCCCATGTTGGGCTGCCTCCACCAGAAAGGCTACTGTCTTTCTGATTTGTCAACTTAGAATTCTGGGCCACCTTTTATTTATTCAGAGGCCTGGGAGTGGGGAGTCATTTTTGATTCTCAAAAGCAAGCAAAGGAGGCATCTCCATTTTTCCCACAGATAGGCCCTTTCCCCTCTTCCTATCCTAACAGCCCATTCAAATTTTGAAGGTAATTGAAGAGTATTTCTGGTGGAAATCATTCTGGTGGTGCAGAGTTGGAAGAATGGTGACTTGATTTGACAAAACTCTCTGTCTGCTTTAAGATAGCACAGTGAGGACCACACACTAGAGCTCAGGATTCTTCACCTCCAAGGCCTGAGGCCGGAGTACCACTTCCTAAGGAGGAATAATATTTAGAAACCTTATCCGATGACTCTCTGGACCTTTTTCTTTATCTCCAGAATGAAGGCAGACTACCTCTGTGGCCTTTCCCAAATTTAAAATTCCATCCCGTGAATTAATTTTTAAGACATTTCTTTTTTTATTTTTAATTCTTAAAATTGTAGTAAAATATACATAAAATTTACCATCTTAGCCATTAAGTGTAGTTCAGTGGCATTAAGTATATTTTGCTGTGCAATCATCATCACCTTCCATCTCCGGAACTCTTTCCATCTTGCACAGCTGAAGCTCTGTGCCCTTTGAACAATAATGGAACTTTCCTTGTAACAGCACTCAGGTGTTTGCCCAAGCTACATCTTCACTGTTTGCATTTTGTTGTTAGGGAAAGTGGGGTACAGAGAAGTTAGGTAACTGAACTCCAAGCCATCGGAAAATTACTGCTGGAAAAGAAATCAGAATTCTTAACTTCTGAATTTTCAAGCAGATGCTTTTATATTGAGCTTCATTGCTTTTATTTCAACTCAGGCAACTTATTGAGTGTCTACTGTGTGTTCAAGATAGATGAGCAGTATTGATCAGTCGGGCCTGAGGGAACGTGAATACGAGCAAAGACATTTTAAAAGGAACTAGGCTGCAACTTAATATGTTAGAAGACATAATAAAACATCATATAAATGCTGAAGAGAACAATATGGTCATTGTTACTATTAGCTTATTTTACTGTTAGGCATTGCATTATGTTTTATTTTCTCTTCCTGCTGATGTGCTTTAATCTTGAAAAGAGCGAAGCATGTGTTTGGGGCCTTTCAAACTTGACGGTATTTTGTTCAGAAAGAGCGTGTGTGTGCACTAGCTCAAACTCAGTCTGTCTCTTCTTTGACAATTTTGTGCAGTGTTCTGGGCAGAGTGCTGCCAACCCTCATTGAGTTGATCTCTGTTTACACAAAATAGCATGTAATTCAGAGCCACGGCTGCTTCCTGGCTGACTGGATGCCCTCTGGCCCTCTAACAAAAGAGCAGTGCATACTCCTCATCCATTTCTTCCACGTTCCCTGGTAAACTTCCCAGAACTCCACTGCACTGTGGTCGTTCTAAAGTCAACTGGGTAGAATACACGTTCTGAAAAACCTCCGGGTGTTGCCATCACCAGAGCTGAATTTGCTCCCTGTCATACTACTGTGAACATAAAACTGGTGACCATTGTGTAGAGTCAAAATTATGGAACTCAGTGAAAATGATGGCGCATAGTAATAGTTCCTCTGTATGCTGATTTAACTGGGACTTAGTTCTATAACTCTGAAATGATTCTAACCGAGTTCATGTCACTATCTCAGGATTCCAGTCTATTTTGAAACTACATTCTCCCTCCTGCTATCTTGCACAATAATCCTCAAAGGGTGTTTTTCCCTCAGTGAGCTTGTTGAATAATTGTACTCCTCCAAATCTTATTTTTAGCACTAAAACAATGACTTACATAGGTGACTGAATTTTCCAGAATTGAGGGACATGTGGCTACCCCTCTACCATAAGGTCTAATTGCCTACATTTTGTTTCATAAGAATAAACAGAATGAGAAAATGTGGGCCTAAAGAAGTATAATAAATACTTTCAATTGCATATAATCCAGCTGAATTATAATGATCACCTTATATATTTTTTCAAGACAACATAAATCTGATACCTCCTCGTGACAACTTAGCCTGGTAAAAAGCAGAAGAAGGCATGAAGGATTTCCCAACTGAGACTCAAAAGTTTAAATATTGTCTCCACAGCAACCCCCACACCTCATCAAAACGTAGTACTGCCGAGGACAGAAATGATTGGTAATTAACGACTCAAGCCTTTTATGTGATATTAATCCCTTACTATTTGCTAGGTTTCGGTGGTTGCATGAAGGATGTTAAATTTGCACGGGGTGCTGTCGGTAACTTGGCATCTGTGTCCAGCAGTGCTGTCAGAGTCAATCTGGATGGATGCCTATCAACTGACAGCGTGGTTAACTGCAGGGGAAATGACTTCATCCTGGTTTACCGGGGAAAAGAGCGGAGTGTTTACGAGAGTGGTCTGCAGCCTTTTACAGGTACTGTGGAGGTGCTCTAAATTAAATGTTACATGTCTCCCACTTGTCGCCTCTTCCCTCCCTGCCAGCCCACTGCTAGTCTATATGAGGAATATTTTAATCTTTCTGCTTCTTATTTCCATTTAAGAATACCTGTATCGAGTGATTGCCTCACACGAAGGAGGTTCTGTATACAGTGATTGGAGCCGGGGCCGTTCAACAGGAGCAGGTAAATAGTATTTCTCTTAAAGTGGATACGTGCACACGCATGCACATGTCTGTGCGTACATGTCTGTACGTGTAAGAAAAAGAGAAGACTGTATTACCCTGAAGCAAGTAGTGGGTTTGTAATCTTAGGGCAGGGCATGCGTTGGTTTGCGAATGTCAATGGCTAAAATGCTGAGGAGGTCGGTGTTTTGATTCCTCATTTATTTAGTAAGTGGTCACTCAGGCTTGATTCTTTCCTCTTCAAATGCAGGGGGAAGGAGGTTCAAGTTGTCTTAAGGATTTGATAGGCCTGTAATGTATCTAAGGACAGGAAGCTTGTACACACTGCATAGAACCCAGGAAGCTAACGTCAGGACTGATTACCATTGGGCAGCGCGGCACCCTCTTGCCTCCCTGCCGCAGGGGGCACATCTGAAACCTGTACCCTGCTCGGAAGCAGATGTGTCTTTTATCACATGGTGGCAGATGTTTGCCATGGTGGTGACTATTAGGATCTTCGAATGACTCTCCCAGGATAGAAATTGCTGATTGGTCTAAATTTCTTCAGTTGAAGGGGAAAAGCACCAGGAGATAGAATGCATTAGATTGAATCTCAGACAGCCGATTTATAAATGCTCTGGACTTCTCACAGTGACCACAGCATCTTTTCACGTGATACCATCGCCAAGAAGACATTCATCATGAAAAGTTTTGTGAATCAGTAGCTTTTTACCATTTGGGGTCAAACGGTCAGGGAGTCAAATACATTTCATAAGACTGCCATGTATGTCTCTCGAAGGAAGTTTATCCATAACAAGTCAGAGTTTGTCTAAAGGTGTGTTTTTCACCAAGATATTCTCTCATTAACCAGGGGCTACTAACACAGACAACTTTTGAGACATCTTCTTGATGTAAGATAAATAAATACTGAGATGGGCTACTAAGAATAATTTTCAAAGCTCTTTGCCTATAGATTTTCCAGAAGAGGACAACCTGACACTTTTCCAGGATGATTTAAATGGTCATCTATTTATAGGCAAGACAATGAGCCGAAAGATCTCTTAAAATCCTTTCCAACTTCAGAGCTTGGAGAAAGCTATGATATAAAATATTCATTTGTTACTGGTGTATCCTCTGCCCCTATTTAGCCTCCTCTACTTTATTAACAAATACACTCTAAAGCCTGCTTTCCGTCTCAGTCAGCAGTGTAAATAGGTGTCTAGAAAGTGCATTGCTTACATAGCTTAATAGGCCCCATTTTGAGTATCACCAAGAAAGTATGCAAATAGAGCTCTGAATTTATAGCAATGATCTGACCACAAAGTCTTATGCCATAAATTCATATTTACAATCTGACCACAACACTGAGCAGCTACATGCTCCCAAGGGTTGGAGAATAATTGCACTATTTAATTATTTTTGAGTCAGTTTTGCTCTGTCCCTTATGAGAAGGCCATCTGTTAGACAGCACTGTACTTTGCCCTGTACCACATTTCAGAACTAATAAAATCAACATCACTCCCGTTGTCCCTTTGCTTGCATCTTGATTGTGTGGCCTGTGGGTTTTCCGTAGGTGCCCATGGTGTTTTAACAGCACAGACAGTGGTTCTCTGCCTCTGTGCTTCTCCCCACCCTCTATGTTCACATTGTTTCCCTTGAAGCTGCCCTATTATATTGGTCTGAACAGTAAAGTCAGAGAAGGAGGATATTTGATGTGGGAAAACCAGAGTGATCCTCCATCGACGGGGCTCAGGAGTCTGCGGGCAGAGAGAGCAGCCTCTCATCCATCATCCTGCCATGGAGTTTCTTGGGTTTTTATCAGTGTTTCCAGAGCAGTCGGCTGTGATGAAGTTGTTACTGATCAGAACTGTAGAAATCTCTAATAAATAGTTAAAGGTTATGGATTTTTAAAATTAGGGGACGCGGCTTGTGAGTGAGGTTTTGCGGCTCCTTCCAACTTCCTCATTTTGTGTTATTGTTTCTGAGATACTCTGAAGGAAATATCTCTGAAAGTGATTTTGTGTAATCTCAAGGGCGCCAGTTCCTCTACCCCCAAAAATGCAATTAGGAATTTATCCTGTATATCATATCTGGTAGAACTTTGCTTTTTCAAAATTAATTTGAAAAACAATTGAATTTGGAAAATTAGATCAGACGTTCAAGTGCAAGACAATCACATTTGTGATATTTTTTGGCTAATACACTGAAGATATAAAAGTGTCAAACCACTATGTATAATAACAGTCTAATTATCTTGCTTCAAAGGGGTACATCATTATATTGTTTGAACCTGTTATCTGCCTACCATCCACCTCCTTCTTTATGAGTGATGTTTAAAACATGTCTGGTACATTAAATGTTTTTGGAAAACCTGGACTAGACTTGAAAGAACATTATGTCGATGGAGTTTTGATGGTTTTGAAATATCGCTTAAACTGAATGGCTCAAGATGTGCAGTCATATTAAATCAATGCTGAAAAGTTACAACTCTAATAAATTGTATTTATGCTAATGGTTGAGTCTGATTTACTGTGGCCATTAAAAGTGAAGAATTGGGGCAATAGTCTTCTGAGAACGGCCATTTTCCCTGTTTTCTCCTTTTATTCTTTCACAGCTCCACAAAGTGTGCCAACTCCCTCAAGAGTCCGCAGCATAAACGGATATAGCATGGAGGTGACCTGGGATGAACCCGTGGTGGTGAGAGGTGTAATTGAGAAGTATGTTCTGCGGGCCTACAGTGAGGATGTCCCGCATTCACCGCGCATGCCCTCTGTCAGTTCTGAGCTTGTCAATACCAGCACCCTCACAGGTAAAGGTGCTTCCTTAAGGAGTAGATTTTTTAATATTCTGCTTTGATTTTAAATAAAAACATTCTTCAAGGGTCCCCCCACCCCCAAAATGGGCTATTCATATATTTTGCCCGATTAAAAACAGCAAGAACCATCTAATGAGATGGAAGCTTATATCTACCTAGGATGAAGAGGATAATTCTATAATGTTAGGGCTCTTATGGATTCTATAATTCATTAGGGCTCTTATGGATAGCTTCCTCACAAGGTTGATACCCTCTCCTCCCCAAAAGATAAGATCACAGGTGACTCTAGCCCTTAAACACTCCATACACCTCCTGTAGGGGTCCTATGTATACTTACAGGACCAGCTTACCTGTTTCACCATGCAAAAATGTACTCTTTGGGACTAGCCCAAGTTCACAGCACCATTATTTATTGGAAAATTGTTGATTAAACCTAATTATGTCAAGGTAGAGGAGTATGAGAGCACCAGCAGTTTGACTGGCAAACCAGTGAATCAATTTCTCACAGGGCACCATGCCAGCCATGCAGAACGTCTGCAGGGCACCGTGCTCGTACATCGCACGCGTGCCCATAGTCAAATGCATGCGTGTATAATAAGGCAGCAGTTTCCAGCTTCCTGAGATGTTAAAGCACATTTAAATGGAAAGCCAGATTTAAGCCTTTGACCAAAAAAAAAAAAAAAAAGTAAAATGCATCAATGAATTTGATAGAAAAAAATTTTCCTGTAAAGAATTTTATAACTTGAAAAATTATATGCATTATAGAGTAGCCTTTATTATCTTTCAATATCTATTGGTCAACCCCATCTAGCCTTTACTTCCTTCTTTAGATCCCTTAGAAACTACCACACAAGTCTAAAACCAACTGAACAAAATTTCACATCTTCCAGTTCCTTCTTCCCTATTTTACCCACCTTATGAAACCCAACCCAACGAAGCCCATGGTTTGCCTTTGCCTGGGCTGCACATTAAAGCTACGTGGGCTGGAGAAAAAAAACAAAAAAAAAACCCGAGCAGTTTGTCACTACAATTTCTCAGTCCTCGTTTTCAAATGGGCACTCAGTAATGATGTCAACCCTACCACATTTCTGTAATAAGCTCCTTCTTCTATCCTCCTCATTCAATATTTTAGATTTTTCGAAACCGTCTAAATGCTAACCTCTCCTCTTCCAACTCAACTGATGGTCTTATGTATTAGATCTTCCTAGACACCCGAGAAGAAACAATCTATCCTATAGGATTTCTGTTACTATTACTAGCAAACATATATATTAATTGCACTTTTCTGAGTGATAGGGTTGTTATTAGGGGTTAAATGCTTTAATGTTTGCTAAAACATTTAAAATTCTTTTTGGTACATTATAAGCATTTGCCATCATTATTACCTTCATTTTTTACTTTTCTCTTTACTTTTCCTTGTTTTTACAAGGCTTTCCTTATCCTATAAAAAATAAAATCTTCAAAAGTCCTTTGGACCCCAACTCTTCCTGCCTTTTCAGAGATGTGACTGGTAGCTCTTCTCTCCCTCCCAATCATATTTTAACCTCTCTCCACAATCGTAGTTCACAAGCTGTGGCCCCAGGACCAGCATCAACAGCATCACCTGAGACCCTGTTATTAATACAAATTCTCCAGCCCACCCACACGTGCTGAATCAGCAACTCTGGAGGCAGAGCTCAGCAATCCTTGTTTTAGTAAGTCCTCCTCATCTGATACTGAAGCATGCCAAAGCTGGAGAACCATTGCCCAGATGGATTCTTCCCAGGATCATTCAAACTCGATCAACTCCCATTGTTAAACATAAACAGACTTAAGCCAATTATTAAAAACCTTCCCTTATCTAAATTCCTTTCCAACTATGGCCCCCTCTCTCCTCTTTCCAAACTTGCTTCTAGCAAGAAGTATTAATGGATGTTGTCCCCAGTTCTTCACTTTATGGGGCTTCTGCACACTTGCCTTGCTAAGGACACCAACAACTTCCATATTTACCTTTCTAAAGAACACTTTGCAATCCTGGTCTGGACTGCTCAACAACATTCTACATAGTAGATTTCTCACCATTTCTTGAAGTATTTCTTTGCTTCAATGACTCTTCTGTTTACCTCCCAGTTCTCAGCCCCTTTATTCAGTGTCCTTTCCTTACTCCTTCTGAAATTCAACTCTACATTTTGGAGAACCTCTGGGTTTAGACCTGGAATCTTTCACTCTCTTTCTGTTTTTCTACAGTCCTGTTCCAGGAACCTCATCAATTCCCACAGCATCAAATTCCATAAAGATGGTACTGACTCCTCAGTCCACATCCCACCTAGATCTCCAAATGTGTGCATTCAACAGGCATTTGGAAAGATGGACGTTCCTAACAGATGCCTCATAATCTCTGAAATGACCGTATCCAAACCTGAACTCCTACTCTTCCTACAAACCCAGGATCAATAAATGTCACCTCCAGACACCCAGTTAACCAAGCCTGAGAATTTTTCTCAACTTCATGCCTCTTATCCATGTTTTTTGATAGATTTTCCAAACTATGTGTTAAATTCATCTATCTCTCCCCTTATCTACTGTCTAAGCCAAACCACTACAATCTCTTACCTGGACAACTGCAATCCTATTCTTTCCCACTAACCCCACCCACCATAAGTCCATCCCACAAAGCAACCAGACATCATGTCCCTCTCCTCAGAATCCTTCAGTTGTTTTCCACTACTTCTCTCCAAATCTCATTTTGTCTCAGTCTCCTCATTTTCTGGGCTTCCAACTTTTGCTTTTATAATTAATACGATTTTTTTTAAGTCCATATGTAAATCTTTGAGGGAATTCCTGACAGTAATGGTAACATAGATATCTCAAAATGGAACAACTGGGTCAAAGGCTCTTAAGACATTATACATTCTTGCAAGTTGAAGTCAAGCAGACATTGGTACAAACTCGGCTACCTAACCTCCCTGAACTTTGGGGAAGTTACGTGTCCTTCTGGACCTTTCTTTAATGTCTTAACCTATGAAATGAGAGAATAATATTTACCTTGGAAGAATATTAAAAATATTAAGTATTATGATATTCTAGCTATAATGCTTTTTAGCTATGTAAACTTGTACAAATCAGTTAATACCTGTGTGCTTCTGATTCCCTATAAATCAATGGGAATGAAATAACTCCCTACTTTATAGAATAGCTGTCAGGATCAAATGAATCTATATATATGTAAAGCACACAGAACAGTACTTCTTGACACATGGATTACACTGTATAAGTATTAGCTATCAGATATTTTTAAAGTGGGTAGCACAATGCTTAACATATAATAATTTCTTAACAAAGGATAGTTATTTGTATACTGCCAAATATATGCCAAAAAGGCTGTACAAAATATACTTACATGAGTAAGCACAATGCAAGAGTGTACATTTCATTTCATCCTAGTTGAACAAGTTTTTTTAGAGTTTAAAAAAAAACTTCGCAGTTTTTCAAAATATATCAGAATATGGTTTTAATTTGGTTTATTCAATTACTAGAGACATTAAGTATTTTCAGTGTTTACTGGTCATTTGTACTTCTTTTATGACATTCCTAGAAAGTTTCATGGTCAATTTTTCTATTGGAAGACTCACATTTTCCTCTTGATTTAAAATATCTCTTTACATATGAAGAATATTATACTTATGTTTGCCTTATGTGTTGCAACCCTCATCATTGCTCATTTTTCTTTTATTTTTTATTTGCATTTTATTTAAAAAAATTTTCTATAGTTAATATAATATTTTAAAATTTTTTTGTTAATTTTCTGTGGTTAATTTGAAAAAAAAATCCATACTCTCAGGGTAGACTAATATTTGTTTATATTAAATATGCCATATTGATAATATATAACGCATATTTTCTGAATTAGTAATTCTAAACTTGAAGTAAAATCATATCAGAAACTGGGAACAGAGAGGTTTTACAAATTATACCAGCCTCTCCTAAGATTCTGAAGGATAGTCAGAGGAAAATAACGCCCTCAGACTGAAAACCAGTACAATATATTATTGGATCTTGCTATAGGGCATGTCAATCATGTGAACGGTGTACAGAGAAAATAAAATTAGAGAACCACTGACCAATTATTATTTATTTTTATATACTCATTCTGTAAAAAACTAAGAAAAAGTCTCAACTATCAATGCAATTTTGTTAATTTCTCTTCTGGAAACATGCTTTTTCTTTGTCTTTCCCTTTTTCTTATTACTTTACATTCATTATTTATATTTTAATGTTCAAAGTCACATTGTTTTAGTTATATCTCTATAAATAGAATCTAGTTTGATTTAGTTTTATATTTAACTTGAAATTGAATTGGGAGTTTAGCTCATTCACATTTATTTTTATAATTCATACAATTGCTCTTATTTCTGCCATCATATTTCATGCTTTCCAGTTTTGTTATTGTTTTTTAATGCTTTTTAAAACAATTCTTTTATTTTTTGTTCTTGCCTGTGTGGACTAAGAATTCTTTAACTCTTTTCTCTCAAAGGGTTCTAAGGGTATATCTGCTGTTCACAATTGTGAAGTAGACAGACAAGGATGTATGTAGGAAGTAATCTTAAAGATTATAGAGCATTTAACGGTAAAGAGAAAAGAATACCAGAAAGTGAGGTAGGGGTAAGGAAGTAGAGTCAGAGAGCTGGATTTGGTGGAGACGCGAGGGGTGTGGAAATTGGATAGTGGCAGCTGTTTTGTCATTTGGTTGAGATAACAAGGTATTGAGAGAGGAATGTAAGTAAAGTGGATCACGACCAGTTTTGCGATTGATCTTAAATTAATCCCCCTTTAGCATTTCTGAAGTGACTTTGGTGAGATTGTAATGTTTACTTTTGGTTGTTAAAGTGGTATTTCTTTGGCTGAGACAATGCTGGTGCTGGATGCACAAGGTAATTTAGCTTTATTGGTTCACGTAAGATTCTTTACTGATTAAGTTATAGTAAAATGTGTTGGCGTCTTTTCATATATTTCTTTCTGTTATATAGCAAGCTCTTTTATTCTTCAGACATGGGTCCTTCTTTGGCTTGGGAAGTTTGCTGTTGTATATGTGATTATTACTTCTGGTAAGAAATAGCAGTTTTCAATCTTGTCTATTTCTGCTGCCCAGAGCACAGCTTGTAAAGTCAGATCAATCTAGGGTCAAATTCCAGCTATGTCACTTGTTAGCTGTATGATCCCAGGCAGATTAAAAAACATATCCCTGTATCAGAGTTTCCTCACCTATAAACTTTTATGTTATGGAATTGTTGTGAAGATAAAAAAAAATGAATTGCCTCTATAGAATATTTTGCTCAGAAACAGGCACATAGTGAATGTTCAACAAATTAATCCTTATCTTTATACTCCTTGGTCTCTGAATTCTAGGTTACGACTTTGTAATTGTTTCCCTTTTCGTTTTCTGATTTTTCATTATTGATTCTGCTCTTTGAACCTTCTAAGGTGATTTTTAAATTTTTCTATCTCCATCTTTTCGATGATCTGCATTTGTTTCTCCTCTCATCCAGCTCACCTGGATTTCTGCCTACCTCTCAGTTTTCTCAGTTTTCATCCCTGTCATTTACCACTGGCCTTCCATCTCTGGCTTCATGGACTCCAAGTTCTTTTAGATCTTATTAGTAGTATGAAACTGAAGAGTTAAAAATTTTATAGGTTTCCTGAATTCAGTCTTCCCCAGAGCATAATAGTCTATACTTGGAGTTCTATGCTGTCTTCTTCCTTTTGAGTCACAGATGTTCTTCCTGTTGGCTAAATGCACCCCCAACTCCCACATCCACAGCTAAATGTACCCCCAGCTCCCACATCCACAGTTCACTGGCCCCATCCCTAAATTTAGCTTCAGACTGAGTGTTTGCTCAGGAAAATTAAATCATTTTCAAATCACCTTACTAGGGACTTAGTTTCTGTTAACAAAAACCTTCACTGGGATTATGCTAGGTCAACTGAGGTAAAATTGCAATAGCCTCATGGCAATATGTAAATCTCAACACCTTTCTCCCCAGTATTTGGTGAAGGAGGCTGAGAACCTGTAGGCATTCTGTACCCCGCTGGGGGTGGGGTTTGCCCTGGGCTCTCCTTCCAGTAGTCCATTTGTTTTTGCCTGGTGTCCTTCCAGGTATTTCTAAATAATTTTTCATTTCATTGGTATTCTTGTAAGACTGTGGTTCTCCACCGTGGGTGCACACTGAGCTACCTAGGAAGCTTTAAAAAAATACTGATGCCCAGGCTCCACCGCAAAGATTCTGATGTTTTGGTTGAGAATGCAGCCTGGGTATTGATATCTTTAATGTCTGCAGGTAATTCTCTTGTACAGCTAGCATTGGGAAACACTGTGAAAGGCAGGAGTTTGACACCGTGATCAAGTCTCGGTTTTATCCAGAAATGCTTATGGCAACTTTCACCTCCCAACTGAAGCTTGAAAATGTAGGACAAAAAAAGATAAATGTCTATATAAAAATGATAAAATATTAAAATTAAGTATATAAAATTAGCAAAGGAAAATCATAGCACAACAAAAATTAAGTGCCTGAGTATTGGGAAGAGGTGGGAAATTATGGTCACACAAAATGCAGAAAGCAAAATGGGAAAAAATGAGTATTAACTAAGAGCACCAGAGGAATAGAATAGTGGGACAGAATATTTACCATTCATGAATTTGGCTACCAAAGGATTAAATGAGATAAATCCCAGTAGCAGTGAAGAGTCCAAGGGTTAACAGCCCTACTCAGGAGCAAATGGGCCCCTTTGGGCTACAGGGTCTGGATTCTGTGCCCTCTGAAGGCCAGGGTTCAGAGCAGGGAGTTCTTGAAAGTTCATTTCCTCAGCTGGAGCCTCAGGGTAGAAAGCCCTGCAGTTACCACTCCAGTGTATCTTTAGACTTGTTGCAAAGGGCTCCAATTAACTCTGGTAGCTTTTGCTGATTTTCCCTCCAGCCCTGTTAAGATGCGAAGTTGCTTCCCAGAGAGACAGTCCTGGCATTTCCCTTCAAACCAAGGGCTCCTCAGAAAATGACTTCACAATTTGATTTGAAATTATGTCAAGAATAAGTGGATTCAAGAATCTGCACATATACAATATTTTTTTTCTTTTTTTCCCCTTAAGGTATTAAACATACAAACTTATCTGCATAATTAGTACAGCATTTGGCATAGTGCTAGGGCTATAACTGATACACAAAAAAATATTTTCTTAATTTCATTGTTGCATTGCACTGAGCTAAAGCCTAGGAGTTATATATTCCTTCTTCACAATAATAAATAATCATAATTAATGATATTTATTGTTCACTGTAGTTTAGCAGAAGAACTGATCATAATCTTTTAGATTACCCAAATAAATCTAAATTTATGTAGAAAAATAAATGAAAGACCTTTTAATTTATAATGCAACTAATATTACAGTTTTTGTCACTAAAATTGGTTCAGTCCTCATATACAATAGACTCTAATCTTCTACTTAAAGAAATTGGGTTGCATGCTGAAGATCTGCCTCGTGGTTTTCTTTCTCTTCTGTAGCCTGATAGTACTAATGAGTGATTCTCAACTCTATTGGTCATAAAGGGATTCCTGGATTGCTTATAAAATACAGATTCTTGGGTCTCCCACGCAAGAGTCTGTATATTTGAGCTAAGGTTTGTAAATCTGCATTTGACTGAGTGTTCCGGGTGATTCTCTTGAAGAAGGTCCGTGGATCACATATTAAAGAACACAGGACAAGGAGAATGGTCAGGTGAGAAGGTATCATTTTTCACCGGCTGGGCTTGAATTTATCCCTGTTTTGTTTTCTCCTGGGCCCTTGTTCCAACTGCACTAGCTTTGCAGGCAGAATAATGCTAAGGGCAAGTGGAGAAATAGAGGCAGTGTTAGTAGGGTCTCTGACCCTTAAGGGCAGTGCTTCTGAAAGTCACCCAAGGAAAATAAATGAGAATTACTAGAGATCTTGGTAAAATCCAGACTCTGATTCAGTTGATACGGAGATGGGTGTGAGATTCTGGGTTTCTAACAAGGCCAACCCTAGCACCCCCCCACCCCATGTGTCCAGTAGAAAGTCAGGGAGCTCAATATTTATATAAGAAATAGGAAAACAAATAAACAACAAGTTCGAAATTTCAGGATGCCCACTGGATTTAGTGAAAAAAGATCCCAGTGCAGTTTAGCGTGTGAAATATAATTGTAACCTTGTAGTAGAATCTCATCTGCATGTATTTAAGTTATAAACATTTAACTACATGTGAAAAAAAAAAAAAAACCTTTCAAAATAATGTCACAGGCAAAGGATGCTATCTAATCCTGAAATTGCCAATATCTGTTATCTGGGAAGAATGTGCAAATAATTTTAGGATCCCAGTCATTGACAAAAAAGTAAAACTCATTGTTATTCTCATCTGAGAAATCTGCAGAGAAACGACTATAATAAAAACTTCAGGGGCGCCTGGGTGGCTCAGTTGGTTAAGCTTCTGTCTTCGGCTCAGGTCATAATCCCAGGGTCCTGGGATGGAGCCCAGGGGAGCCTGCTTCTCCCTCTGCCACTCCCCCTGCTTGTGCGCTCTCATGCGCTCTCTCTCTTTCTCTCTCTCTCTCTCTCTCTCTCTTCATTAAATAATTAAATAAAATAAAGTCTTATAAAACAAACTTCAATGTTTCTTTTTCTATTCAGTGGGGAATTCTTACTTCACAGTTGTTAAAACTGTCTATGGGTGCTCTTTGTGCAAGCATGTTATTTCTTCATTAGACAATAAGCTCCAGAAGTCAGGTATCATATTTTATGTTTATTTTAAGTCTTGTTCAGTACCTTGCTCAAGGTAGACGATCAATACACTTTTCTCAAGTGATGAAGAACTAGACAAATGAACAGATGCAGCTTTCTGCTATCACCTCTGTAGTTAATGAAATGTTAATATTGTTCTATCCTGCTGAGTTGAGTATTGAACTAGTGGTTCTTACTGAAGTCTCATCAGTGCTATAGTTTTCTAATTTTAGGAAATAATATACAGAATTATCACAAGTTAAACATATATTTGTAACTTAATATACATATTCCCCATGGAAAAAAAATGTTGGTAGGGTAAACAGAATATAAAAATTAGTTCCCAAACTTATACCTCATACTGGAACTCAAGTGCTATAATTTGCAATTAAAAATAATGGAAACTTATATTGCTATAATGCTGATAATTACACAGAGCTGAAGATATTCATTTATTAGAAACAAAAGCATTATCTACTCTGTTCCAAGCTAGTGCTAGATCCTAACTTTACAACCTGCTTTTATTGTGTTTCTTTCCTAATATATTTTTATTGTGGTAAAATACACATAACAAGCAATCTGCTTTTATACCATGAAGATATGGTCTCTAAAGTAGAATATTATATTTTTTAAAAATCAAAGTTTTACAGGGGAAAGACAATAGAGATGAGTTTTCATTTTTATTTAATTTCACTGAAAGGATCCAAATAACAATGACTTAGACAAGATTAAGTTTTTCTTTTTCCTGGTAATAGATGTTCACAGTTAATCAATGTAGGGGTGGGATGTTCACAGTGCCAGGGACCAATACACGTCCATCTTTTTGCTATGCCATCCTAGGGAGGGGACTACTGCCTCATGGTCCAAGACGGCTGCATGAGCTTCAGCCATCCAGTCTGGTTTCCATGCACATTCACTTCAAAGACATACTTCAGAAGTCATTTCTCTACATACATATGTGTGTACTAGGTATAGTCATGTGACAATGAACTTGACTCTGAATTTAAAAAGTCTGTGAACTAAGTTCATCATCACATGGCTGTAGTTAGCTGCTGAGAAATGGTGTCCTTATTCAAAATGGCCACTTGTCCAGCTATCGTTGTATTGTACTCTGAAAGAAAAGGAGTATCTATCCTAGGAGGGTCCTTCGTGGTCTCTGCCACAGCAAGCAAACTTCAGAAGTAAATTTTAAAAAATCATCTTGATAGTATTATTAAAAGATGAATTTTGAGGAAGTCTTTGCCATTTTTATGGTACCTCATAAATTACTATTCTACATTTGTAGTTTATTACGAACTATTTCTTTAAATGTAAAGCTTGGAAGAAATGGTCTGAAAAAATGCACAAGACAAAAATATGGCCTATGACATAAATAGTAAAAATAGAAATGATGTAATGTTCCTGCTTAGCTAATGTAGAAGAATTTCATTAGGTAATGCAGTGTTGATGAGTTAATAGCTTTGTCTCACTCTCCTGAATACATAATGTGCCTGAACTACTTGAATATTGTGAAATCCTCAGATAGACCTCTTTACAAGTTACTCATTTTCTTTTATGCAGTAGGACTCTGCAGTGCAGGGTGCGGATTTCTTTTTGGGAACATGTTGTACCGTGGTTAAAAATGATGGTGACATATAAATTTTGCTGCCTATTGATAATCAACTAGGCAGGTTTATAATACTATAGCAGTTGATAGAAATACTTTAAGGTTGCCAATCAGATTTGATAAAGAAAAAGAATAGTCGCCCCCAAATTTTCTGTTTTCTAACTTCTGGCCATTTATATGTGTATTGCATTTGGGACTAATCAAAAACTTTATATATGTGTGTGCGTATAAATATATATCCATGTCCAATGTTGTACTCAAAAGCACATGCATACACACATGCACTGATACAGGATTTCTTATGAATCAGTTTTTATAAGGGAATATTATAGACATACACACTTGCTCATTGTGGGGGATAAGTATGCTACTTTCTGTTTAAACACAGTAGGATTTAGTAATAAATTTGAATCTTTTAACAAATTTTAAGGTGTAATTTTAAATAATTTGCTATAAAAAGTATGCTATTCTTTGTAGTGACATTATTTCAACCCATCGTTTTTCTTCTTGTCGAATGAGGATTTAGGTTGAATAGCAAGAACGATAATTTTGGAGACAAAAGATGTAGGTTCTAATCTCAGCTCTGCTGTTGGACTTGAGTGATACCTTCTACACTCTGCCCTATAGCAGCCCCGCCTATACAAGGGATAATAGTATGGGAGGCCCTCTGCAGGGGACCTGGGACTCCCATCAGTAAGGGATGACTTTCATTTCTTTCTTTTCTTTTCCCACTGTCTCCTTGCCCCCCTCCCCACTTATTCGAGTCCAGTATTTTCTCAGAGTCCTAAAGATTCCAGTGTCGGCCCCTGAGGTTAGATGAAGAGTTAACATGAGTGGATGGCTTCAAACCTAATGTAGAATTAGAATGAAAATGACAGAAACTATAGTTCTTACCACAAAAGCATTGATTAAAAATTTGAAGTTAGATGTAAGCCTGCTGAGAGAATCTTAATTGGGTAACACTTTGAGGTCAATTAAAATCCCTGTTTAAACCATTCTCAAAGACTGGGATTAGACCCTATATTTTATAAAGAAAATAAAAGAATAAAAATTTTTTTCCTCTTTGTAAGCATCAAAATCTGTTTAGTTTTTTGATCCAAGGTATATGACTTTCTGTAATCCCAACTAGAAGTTTTAACCAAGATCAGAAAGACCCTTTGAAAAAAATTAAATGCAAAAAAATTAATTTTCGAGTTTTTAAAGGATAACCATAGGTTTAGGGTAAGGGTGTTTACTCTTCCACTTTTTGGTTAAAATGAAAATTGACTTTCATTTTCTAAATATTAGAGATCCTTAGTCTCATTTAAAATATTACCGAAAAACGCAACAACAACAAATTGCCACCTTCCTAGGCTATTAAGAACCAGAGGAGAAGCATCCTGGGTGTGTTTCCAGATCTCTGTTAGACCATTAAATTTTCATCCATATTTAACAAATGTCATTATTCAGTTTCATGGGGTCACTGTGTCAAAATGTCTGTGTTAGAACTTTAATTTATTTTCAGAGGTTCCTTTAAGTGGGCAGAAAGCATGGCATGTTGGATTGATTTACTCTCTTTAATCCATCCACTGGATTGGTTTGCAGCTCAAAACTTATTCTGGGATGTATACTTAAAACATTAGAATTTATCAGCACCGCAGCCGAATCCGACACCAGAAATGTCTCCCTCTCTTCTGCTTTCCTTCCTCTGGCTGGTTTTCTTTTAAAAGGTGGGTTCTTCCATTATGTCTCCAGGTAGCAGTAACAGCCCTGCCTGTGTGGTATCCCTTACCAGATGGCCCTCTTAATAAATGCCTTGCTCTTGCCCACCCTCACTTTCTTGATCCAAATGTGAAATGCCAGCAAATAAATAAGAGCATTGTACTCTGATGAGTTCTCTTGAGATGAAGAGACACCCTGGGGAGAAGCAGCTAGAAACAGCTTCTCTGTTTGCTGGACTGCTCCTAATTACTGGTTAGTAGGTAGAAGACACTGTTTAGATAATAGACAATTTAAAGAGAGAGAGAGGGAGGGAGAGAGGGAGAGAGGGAGGGAGACAGAGAGAGTCAGGGAAAGAGGGAGTGTGCATATTATTTCAAATGCCTTTGCTAACACGAAAATACTCTTGGATGGTTCGAGTCCATTTGAAATATTGTGCATGATCTTGTGAGGGGACCCCAGACTTTGGTCTCGGGGTACGCAGTTGCTGTGTGCAGATCTCACTGCCAGACTAAAAGTGCAACAGAAATGAGTGGGTAATGAGAGCAGAGCAGCCAGTTCTTTAATTGAATTAAAAGCTGGGTGACATCAATGCAGACACCTGTCCAATTACAGACAGGCCAAGGTGTTTACCATTGCTGTACAAGCGATTCGAAGATGACAGAAATCTTTCCGCCCACAGATTAACATAATGAAGGAGAACAGATTACAGTGGATGCCGGCCAAGCACCTAGGTTGGCAGCTGGGGGTGGGGTGGGGGAGGGAGGAGGAGTCTGCTCAAGTATGTAAATAGAAACGGGCTTCTTTTTTCTTCTCCGAAATGTGTTTGGCTTTAAAAAGGATGCCATTTTGCTCTGTGTCTCAGGCTCAGTTTCCGGGCAGAGCATTTATACTTGTCTGCATTTAGTCAGAAGAGTTAATCATAAAATTTCAAAAATTTCACAGCTGGCTCTTCTGTTGTCTTCCTGCCTCTCAGCGCACAGAGTTCTATTAGAGGCTCAAAAGCTTGCACAGCTGGTGTCAGCTCCACAATGATTTTCTCTTAGGTAGTCGGGCTGCCTCCAATTACTAAGATTTCTCTTTGGCTCCTTTGAAACTTGAGGCTAGAGCAAAGGAAAGAAGGTGTTGGATATCATCGTCATCGGTCAAAGGAAACAATGTCTGTTACTTTGCTGACTCCCTGGAGAGGGTAGAATGGGACTGGGGGGTCTCTTATAGTGAGGGAGACAGCAGAGTGGCACGAAGCAGATGGAAAAGTCTTCATTTTTTGGTCAGGCATCAAGTGCCAACTTTGGTAAACCGTTGTAAGAGCTGCTGGAAAACAGGACAAGTGAAGAAGGAAAAGGACATGTCCTTGCGTTCAAGGAGTTCCCTAGATCATTTTGAGGGACTTTTAAATTTCAGGGTTCTCCAGGACAAGGCTCTTGCCCTCTGCTAGGTGGAAATCCTCAGAGCACAGAGTTTGGAGCCATATACACCGGGACTCTGAAACGTCCTACTGCGATGTGCTTTATTCCTGGAAATGAGGTCCCCGTCCCTATTCTTTCAGCTTGGGCTTTCTGCATGCACCGAGGCCCACAGGACTGCAATTCAAAGGGAATATACTTACTTTACTTCAAACTCCCTTGGTGTGGCATGTCAGGATTTCTCAATGTTAAGCATTAATGCAAAATGCATTATCACTTAGCAGTGAGTGTTCTGCTGGTGCCAATGATTTTAATCTGGTTACCAACACTCCTGTGTTTCTTGGGATACTAACACTTTTAAGACATCAATAATGCTTGCTTTATGCTTATTGAATGTTTTTTCAGCTCATCCTCTTCCATTATCAAAAGGGACTGGCAGGTTTCCTGACATGGTTGGGACCATTTTCTGATTTCACAGAGTTTTGTGGCTGAAAGGGAATTTGAGAGGTCATCTGGCTGGCCTAGAGGTAGGGACAGTCTTAAATTCAAAGGGAAAAAAAGGCTCCTCTGTGATGTCTCTCAAAGAAAGAGACTCATATCCCAGCCGATCTTAACATTTCTTACTGTCAGGAGATTCTTCTTTATTTTAAATACCCCAGGTGTCATAAAGGGAGATTACCCCACTTTCTCTTATTCAGTTTTCTATGGACGCAGAATATATGCAGTATTTTTCTGCCTAGGATTTCTTTGAAAATATGTCCCACTATATATTTTTCAGTATTCTTTTTAATATAATACTAAAATGTATACTTTCAATGATTATCCTTTTTTTCCTCTTTGTCTTTAATTAAATCTAGATCTCCTTTCACATGGGACTAGGAAGTCTGGATCTTATAAATGCCCTTATCCATTTGTCATATATGCAAGGATTCTGATTTATGTATTAATCTATGTATTACTGTTATCATTAGGAGCCTTCAAGCTCTAATATTTTCTTAGATTAGAAACCTCATAGAGATCAGATGTATTTTATAGCACCTTTCCCAGAAACATGGAGAAGAAGAAATGATAAATACTTTTTGATGATGATATACTATCATAGTAGTACTACTTTTTTTTTCCTGGAGACTGTATAATCTAAGTAAGACTCTGACACTTCAAATAAGGCCATTAGGTCAGTCACTCAATGATATCTATGGATATATCCAAGAAAGGCTATCTTAATTAGTACCGGAAAGAATATACTTACTCTCTTTCTTTGGTAACAGCAAAACTTCTTGTAACCATCAACTTTAATCCATCCTCATAAACTCTCCATACTGAGAAACAAGATGTAAACCATATGTCTCAGGCAATAGGATGACTTTGGTCTGAACTGAGGAAGATGACTTGGTTGACCAGCCCTCTCCCAACCACTCACTGTAACCTGACAAGAGGAGAGAAAATGCTGAATCTTGGGTGCCTGGGTGGCTCAGTTGGTTAAGCGTCTGCTTTCGGCTCACGTCATAATCCTGGGGTCCTGGGATGGAGCCCTGCTCAGCAGACTCACCCCTTCCCTGGTTCCTGCTTGGTCTCTCTCTCTCTCTCTCTCAGATGAATAAATAACTAAAATCTTAAAAAAAAAAAGAAAATGATGAATCTTTATATTACTCTTCTTATTGAAGTGGATAATACTGATCTATATTTAGGGAAAAATGATTCCAATGTTATGATAAACTTTTCTTTGAGACAAAACATTATGAGCAAGATCCCCACTAGAAATAGGAAAGATATACCACCTCGGCCTCAGAAAGTACAGCACATTTTTTTTTAAAGTGTGATTTACAAACCATCCAAAATTTCCACCTGGGATTTGAAGTTGGCAAGAACCAAAACATCAGCTTTCTTCCTTTTTCTCTTTTTTTCTATTTTGCCACTCTCATTCTGAAATGGGAAATGGGAGCACTTTGATGAATGGCCTAAAAGATGATCTAGTTTCTCTCCAGCATCTTTCTTCAAGAATCTTAGGATTTTTCTATGAAATACAATTTGGTCAACTTCTCTATCAAAGCACAAAGCTGAAGAAAGCAAGTTTTGAGAGTATTTGCTGTTTTTTAAGGTTCTTAAGGTTTAAGGGGGAAAAACTTAGCAAAGGAATTTCATAATACACACATATATATATATACAAAGTAATGCCTTTAGTGAAGGCAAGTAAGGTTAAACAAAATACTGAAGACCATTTAGTGAATGTGAATTCCATATCTGGTTTGACATGGTCCTTCTTAAAGTCTACATTAAAACCTTTCTTGCTAAGTTGATGTAACAGTCATAATTCTCCTATTGTACTTCCGCCATGATTTGGAAAGAAATAAGGTCTCAGGATGAGGTATTTTGTAAGGCCAGTCTTCAAAACTATAAAATAATGGAACTACTTTTATAGTGTTTCTCAACGATAATATTACCTGGTTGTATTATGCATCTGCCTACTAAAGATGTAAGAGCACCAACCTATATGTTATGTAACCATTGTGTCTTTTTGGACATGGTTTTCCTGTGCCCCAGCTAAATCATGACCGTCCCTAAGAGACAATGCTTTTTACATATGTCACATAGCTTAAGTGATGAACAAAGGAAGCTAATCTTATATCCCAAGATGTTTTTCTTGTTTGCTATAGGATTAAAAGTCTCACTCTCTAGGGGCTGTTTCATTTCTTGTTAGTATGGCATTATATTCATTCAGACATGCAGGTTGTCTTATTTTAGACTCTTTCAGTAGATTCAAACTTGGCAATAAGAAGACATGACAAATACCAAATATTTTCAAAGGATAAAATGGCTAGAACATATCACACAAGGTTACCTTAGTTTTGAGTCTGGACTTTTGGGATTATGGTGAAACGTTGAGAAATGGGAAAACGAAGTTTATGAAATAGTTGAGGCTGTCAAGTCTGGATCGGAGCATATTGAGAATGAAATGCTAGTGGGACATCCAGGTGGGATATATGACCTGCAGGTAGAGATGCAGAACCAGAGCTGGGGAGAGATGGGAAGCCTGTACATACAAATGGGAGATGGGGCTTGATGAGTTCACAAAATAAGTGTTTAGAAGAAGAAAGAAGCCTGAAGACCCTAACCTTGTAAAACAAAAGCTATTTAAAGGACTGTGGAGGGAAGATGAGCCAATCAGTTCAAAGAAAGAAAGGAGCTCTCAGGAGCTGAGGAAAACACCTTGGGAGATTCAGTGGCACAGAGGGAGCTGAGGGAGTCAAAGTCCAATAAGTAGAGGGAAGATAGGGATTTGAGGAAGGTTACTTGATCTGATATTTAGAGATTACTAGTGATCTTCAAAAGATAAAAATCAGGATTTAGTAGCACAGTGCGAGCAGGAAACTTGGTTGCAGTAGTAACGTGGACTGACACAGCCTCTGCTAGAGCTCTTTCCTTACACAGCTCTGTGTTGAGCACTTTATACTCCTAAACTCATTGAATCTTGATAGTAACGCTATGAGGTAGGTACTCTATTATCCCCAACTCACAGATGAGAACGGAGACCTCTCTTTCAAGACAGGTATTGTTATTACATGTTTACAGATAAGGAAACTGAGGCACAGAGATCTGAACAACTTGTCCAAGCCCATACAACAAATCAGTAGCAGAACTGGTGTTTGGACCCAGGAAATCATGCCCAAGTGTCTATTCTCTTGACCACTTCACCACTGCATGATGAGGATGCGTAGGTGGCAATGCACACTTTCTTTTAAGACATCTAGTGGAAGGAGAAATAACTTCTTAAAGTGAACTTGGACAGCAGGTCATGGTCCGGGAAGTTCAAGAAGAAATAACAGTCACCGCGGCAGGAATGAAGGAGAGCAGAAAGTTAGGACATGAGGTGGATTCGAGATTAGAGGGAGCTGAATTTGGCATGAGGGAGTCATGCGAGTGTGTGTGTGTGTGTGTGTGTGTGTGTGTGTGTGTGTGTATTAGGTCACTGGCTCAATGTCTTCTTTGACCATGAGTTAAGATGATGGTGCCAAGTGCAGCAGAGATGGCTCAGGGGCCCAGGGCGATGTTTGGGGAGCTGTTGGAATGAAGACTCGCAGCCATTACTGGGGACTGACACGTGGGAGGTGCCCAAGTAGACAATGGCTCTGGTCTTTGCTTCATCCTGCTCTTTGCTTGTTTGATTTTTAAAAAATTTCTTTTAGGGGAGGAAATAGGAAAATACATATGTTAAATTTTGTGTTTGAAGGATGCCCAAGCTGTTACCAATATTGGCACATTTAAATAATAATACATTCTCTAGGCTACTGAAGGTTTACAATATAAAGGGATACCGTGACTGGGGCCATTTTTTTTTATAAGAGTGTTGACCAATCTATGTGGTTAGGATTAAAGGCAACTCTGAAAAACGTCAACAGAAAAAAACAATGGTGAGCAAATACACAAATTATATTTTTGATACTTCTGTAATTCCCAGGATTAAGTAAATAAAGAGCTTCTGCCTTGATTATGAACATTTAGTAAACAAAATGTGCTTTCATTTCTACAGGTACTCTTAATTGCTGAACAAATCTTATATATTCACCACCAAGCCAGGTTAATTCAACACTTCCATGTGCACCACTTCTGTTTAAGACAGGTGTCTTAATTAAATAAACTAATAATTTTGCAAGGAGAAGCACAAAAGCATAATTATCTAATTTGCTAATTGTTCAACTATGTTGATTTGCATATTTGTTAGTTGTAACATGAACAAGTAGTTTGTATATGTGTATCCTACCGTTAAAGTAATGAAACCACTCTTGGGATTAGCATTTCCTAAAGTGTGTTAATAGATGCTATGTAAAAAGGACTCTCGTTGAATAAGGCTGAAAAATGCTAGATTAGAGAAAATGGAATAGTTTTATTCTGCAGGAGGTCTAGAATCCTAGAATGGGATAATATGCATCTTAACTATCAGATACACAGTGCTCTGCTTTACAAACTATGTATGGAAACCCATTTTTACAGGTGAACGTCTCAGGGCACTAATGTTCTGAGGAGCACATTTGGGAAAATGCTCTTTTAAGCTGTTTTAACAATAAGTTGGTCTCACAATTTTTTTTACTAGTCACTCCATTCTGTAATCAGCACAGGGGCAGGCAAATGAATTAAAGAGGCATATTTTTTTGTGTCTGTGTCTCTACATCTCTCTCTCTCTCTCTCTCTCTCTCACACACACACACACACACACACACACACACACACACTGCTCTTTATAGCTACTTACAGTAAACATGCAAACCTCCTTTTTTCCCCTTTTATTATAGGCATATTGACAGGCTTGCTACCCTTCAAAAACTATGCGGTAACCCTAACTGCTTGCACTTTGGCTGGCTGTACCGAGAGCTCACAGGCATTGAACATCTCTACTCCACAAGAAGGTAAAGTAATTTCAAAGGTCTTGACTTCCACATTTCAGTTATGAATAATAAAATAGGAGAAGAGCTAAATGCTGCAAGGCCATTTGCTGGAAAACCCCAACCTAATTTGATGACAAAGTGCATTGCCAGGCCATAATTGCTCCATTTTTTGGGGGGGTGCGAAAATGAATCAAACTCCATACCCTTTAATGACATGCATCTTTAATAGCTGTAATGCAGATTAATGGGCTTTTTAATTGCTGTTACATTGTTCATGCAAGAGCCTTGTCATTAATATGAAGCATCTGAAAGATTAATGAAAGCTTCCTCATTTTACTATGGCTCAGAAGTAAATCTAGAGACAGTCTGACTAAAAAGAATTGATTGTACGGCACAGTATGAAATTGAGAATCAAACGGTTGATTTCCATGGTCTCTTTGAACTGCTAAACACCAGCACAGGCAACAATTATTTCAGTATGATGGAGCCTCCAAATGTCGGTTGAGGCATTATTAATCACTGCTCGGTTCCTTCTGACTGAAGTCTCATTTTTGTTGTACTTGGAACTTACAAACTGTTGGCATAAATTAATGTTTCAGAAAGCATACGTTTAGAAGGCAGTGAGAAAGAGAAAATATTTTAGCACTCCAAAGTGAAAGCTTTGCTCAAGCATCAGAACACATCACTTCAAGAAATAACAGCCCTCCAAACATTTGAAGCATTGTTACTTCATATTTCTCTCTCCTGGATGAGAGGAATTACACATTTCTTCTGTCTAGTTGTCAAGTTATTTAGGAAATTGAAAAGCTTGATCCTCGGGGGAAGAGTCAGCCAGTCTCTCTCCCTCAGCATCTGTCCATCTCCTTCCTGGCTCCCTCTTTTTCCCTTCCCTCCTGCAAATCCTTTAGCAAGTACACCTCACGCAGAAGACATGAAAGAGAAAGACAATGGCCCATGTAATGAAACAGGATAGAGGGGTCTGTGAAATCCTTCATGTGACCTTGCCCCAACAAGAGCCTCCTCACCTGGGCTACGCCATCAGTGACCCCGTCATCCATGTTTTCTCAGGGTTCTCTCAGTCTAGCCTGTGGAGAAAAGCACTGTTTCTCTTACTGTGGCATTGCTTCTGCTGGGCCACGTGATCCACGTGTTGGTCCTCTCCTTTTACAAATGCTTCCACCAGCCTCAGTATGGGACAAGCGCCCTTATATTCTCAATACCCCCTACCCCCTCTGTCCAGGTTTTGCCTGGAACCCTTCAAACCTACTTTCGCAGCTGTATCCCAGAGGGATTCCTACTGGTCCAGTTCACCATTCCCTCTTCATTATTTAAGGAATTCCCAACTTCTAGCTTTTTCTTAAAGTTACTGCCAATGTACCAAACCATAGATGTTTTTAGGGTCAATATTTTAAAACTTTTAGTTCCTGTGATTCCGATTTATTCACCATTACAGAAAATGAACAGAACCTTATTTGAAAAAAAAAAAAACAAAAACTTACACACAATGTTGTTTTCATATATAATTAATTCAATTGATTCTCTACTTGCTGGTTATTTCTACAGAAACACATAGGCTTTTTTGTATCTATTATGAACCACCCTCACCAGCATTGTCCACCTTAGATCAAAAGCTCCTCAAGGGTAGGAACTCCATCTGTTCGATTTGCTTTAACAGGCGCAGCCCCAAGTAGAGAGTATGGGTTAATAATACTTCAAGGAGTATTGATGAAGTAATGCAAGCATCAGTCAAGTGAACTAGTGTAATACTCCCCATCCATCATTAAGGCAAATTCTCATAAATTCAGGACAATTATTTAGTACTGTTCCTAAAGCAATTATTGACAAGCTGCCCACGAATCAGGAATATTTCTCTGCATCGGATTTCAGGTTTATTTCATGATTTATTGGTTTAGGTCTGAAAAGTTTGAATTAGAAAAGTAAACTAAAATTAGACTCCATAAATCTTTTTTTTTTTTTTTTTCCACAGCCCCACAGGAAGTTCAGCCACCAGTAGCCAAATCTCTTCCCAATTCTTTGTTACTGTCCTGGAATCCACCCAAAAAAGCAAATGGTATTATAACTCAGTACTCTTTATATATGGATGGGATGCTTATCTATTCGGGCAGTGGAAAGAACTACACAGCCACAGGTAAGACTTCTATAGGTATCGGTAAATAGTTCTAGTCTGTGTTAGACTATGTATATTTCAGATATCTGTAGTCTGTAATTGTCTGAAAATGTGGTCTTTAAAATTGGGGTACTTACTGTGTCTCCTCTTATTTGGTCCCCTTGCGTGGTCCCTAGTCACACTCACCATGCCCGGTTGAGTCAATGTCATTTCAAACAAATTCCACTGTCACACAAGTTAACTACTTTAACATCCTCATGAATGCAGGATAATATTAAGACTCAGATGTGTGACTCAGTGTCGTCTGAATTTTGGGTCATTTGAGAAGAAACAGTATATATGCCGAAATCGTATTGTAACGTGTGACGACACTTGAGTAAAATAAGGTAAATTGCTGAAAACCTTGTAAAACCCAAGAAGCCTATATTATGTCTTATTGCCTAGTATCTGAATCACGCTTCTATTTGTGTAGTAATTTTAGTGGTTATATATTGTATAGTATTTTATATACTATATGTGACTATCTGGCAAGACATCATGAGTCAAATATTGACTGATGAAAAACTGAAGCCTAGAGATATGACGTTCTTCATGAAAGGTCACAACCAGGGAGAGGCAGAGGCAGAATTAATTATTTATGTATTCAGTCCTCCACATTAATACCAGGTGCTAAGGTTGTAATAGGGAATCAGCGGCACGCTGGCCCTCCTCTGTTGGTGTTCATGGCTTCAGGGGAAAACACACAGATGCAGGGATGAGGCATTTGTGGACAGGGCTATGGCATTTACCTAGTGGCATCCTCAGGGTTTACATTTTTTGTGTCCTTTCAAGACCGAGAACCTTCAAGGGACAAGAGCTATTAATTTAATATTTTGTTCCTTGAGGTTGGATAGAATTCTGTAATTACATGTTCTAGGAGGTAGGTGCTATTACTACCCCCAGGTTACAAATGAGGAAATTGAGGCAGAGAAAGATTAAGGAACGTCTTCAAAGTCACACAGCCTATGAGTGGGATTTTGATACTGATCCGTGCTTTCTGGCTGTGATGAAGAACCTGTGGTCTTGAAACAAGTTACTTTACTTCTGAGACTTAGTTTATGAATCTGCAAAATGGGAACAACTACAATTTTCAAGACTCTAAAGAGAACTGGAGCTATAAATAAAACACCTAACAGGTTCTTAGCACTTAGTAAGGAGAATACTCTTATTTCCTGTAGAATGCAGAGTTCATATTTTAAACTTTAAAAATAGATTCATCTTGCCCTAACAATGTCTGAAAGCATTATTTTAATTAAATATTATACACCAGAGAAATTACTTCAAAAGAAATGAAAACATATCATGGAATGAACTATACACACGAATTAATAATTAATATAAAACACTTCTGTAGGACCAAAAAATATCAGCATCATGCATAATAGGAAAACACATCTTTTAGGCCCAGTACAGACATTTCCTCTGAGAAGCCTTCTCTGATGCCCCAAGTATGAGTTGATCCGACGCAGGTATGCTCCTTGGAAACTTCTGTGCCCCCTCTTTTTTTTTTTTTTTTTTTTTTTGTGCTGTCTTTGAATAAGGTTGCTTATTTACTTGTCAGTTTGCCCTTCTGACCCTAAGCTTCATAAACACATGACCCTAAGTGTCTGGTTCTTTACTGCATCTCCAGGACAGGGTGGGTATAGACAGTGTTGAATAAATGAATGAATGAAGTCAGGTGATTGCTGGGAACAGAAAAAGGAGCCAGCAAAGGGGAAATTGTGGAGGGTAGGAGTAGGGTGGGAAAGAAAAAGTGACAGAGAAAAGAAAAAAGAAAGGTAGAAAAAGGAACTAAGATCCCTTCCATGGGTAGACACGAGTGCTAGCCCAGTCCATAGGGAAGTTGTGTGGCTGATAGCAGGTCTCAAAACGTAAGCCTCGACTATTTGCAAACCGTGAATACCATTTGAGGTGACAGACACTGTGCACAGCCAGAAGATGAGCAGTGTGGGGAAGACGGGAGGCCAGAATTCACATTTATCTCCAATACTACTTCCAAAATGATGCTAATTCTGTATTTTGTTTGATGGAATCAGCAACAGAACCATGTGACTCTGGGGTCTGCAATTAAAAATCTTGGCAAATGTTACCATAGTGGATTAGTACAACAGATGCCCCCCAAATATAATCTAATGTAAAGAAAGTGGAATATTTTTGTAGTGCCCACAACCATCTTCTCGAGCTACAGAGATAATAGATTCTTTAATGGTTTTCATTTTTTATGTAGATTTTTGAAGATTAAATCTTAGGTAGTACTTTTTTTTTCCTATAGCCTTCTTGGCTTCTAATAAGCAACTGTATTTCTTGCCATTCTCATCCCCAAATGGCAGAAGATATGAGGCACATTGAGACTGCAACACGAAGGAGAGAAACGAAGCCAAGAACCTTATGATGGGATTCAAAGTTGTGCATGATTGTTCTAACATTAGAGCTAGTAAATCTGAGGCCCGGAGAGGTTAAGAAATTCTAATCCGAATTGGAGGAACCACTTCAAATCTGGATCTGTCTGGCCCCAGAGTCCATGCTTTCATTCTTTCCACATTCTGCTGCTCAAATTATTACATATTATCTTATTTTTTACATAAATAAATATGATATATTATTACACATTCACATAATGTGTAAATGTTTTGTGTAAATATGTAAATTATTAATATATTAACATAAATATATTGTGTAAATATGCAAATATTTACACCGCATGTGAATGTTACATAATATGTAAACATTACAGATTAACATAAAGAAATATTACAAATTATTACATATGATTTTATTTTTCCTCCCAACAATGCTGACAGGGAGACCAAAACCTGATTGCAAACCCCAGAGCACCTGTATTATTCTTTTTTGGGCTCCATAACAAAATACCACAGACTGGCTGGCTTAAACAACAGAAATTTATTTCTCACAGTTCTGGAGACTAGAAGTCCAAGATCAAGGTGTTGGCAGGTTTGGTTTCTCTTGAGGCCTCTCTCCTGGGCTTGCAGACAGCTGCCTTCTCACCATGTCCTCCCAAGGTCTTTCTCCTGTGTGCACAGCCCTTTCTTACCCGGTCACCAGTCCTGTTGGATTAGGGTCCCACCCTTATGATCTCATTTAACCTTAATCACCTCTTCAAAAGTCCCATTTCCAAATATAGTCACATTAGGAGTTAGGGCCTCAAAATATGAATTTGGGGGAACACAGTTCAGTACGTAAGAGCACCCTAAAGGGAGTGCTTTCTCTACCATGAGCGTAGGCTGAATGCCCACTTCTGTGTAGATTCTCAAATCATGTGAGGATTGAAGAAAGTGGCCTTTAAGAGCCCTTTCAACTCTAAGATTTTATACGTGTAATAGGCATTAATTTCAGGTCAGTTAGGTCTTCAAAGTCTACCTGTCCACTAGGAATCGCAAGAAGGTACAATGCGAAAGGGAATCTGTCTGTCTAAAGTCAGCTAGGAGAAGGCTGATTAGAGGAAACTGCCCTGGCCATTTGAACAGGCTCTAGCCTCTCCAGACACTGCATCTGTGCCATGTTCCATCATCAGATGCGTCCATGATGTCATTGGTACTTGTTACTCATCTTTGTGTCAGGATCTTTGTGAACTAATCTCCTGTCCATGCTGAGAGTGGTTTGCGGGTGGAGCTTCCACTGGTGAGGGCTGGTGCTGTCAGCAATAGTGAGAGTTGAGGGCTATTAGAATGGGTCTCTTCAGTGCTGAAATGACAGTTCATAGGGAGACAGAGGAATGGAAGATGCAGTCTAATGGATTAGAGAAATAATTGATAATATTTTTCAATTATAAAAGCCACTATATGCTTATTGAAGATAATTTAAAACATCCAGATGTCTAATACATGATAATCCCACCATACCAGTAGAAGCTCAATGTAAGATGTAATTCCTTCTAGTACCTTATTCATGTTAACAAAATTGATCTGTAATGTATAATGTTGAACCCTGGCATATTTCCTTATTATGACTGTATCCCACTTTATGAAGCATTTTTCCTGAAAATATTTTGAAATATTTTAATACTAACATCATATCCCATCCAAACGTATGCTAATGCATTTAACCACTTGAAAGAGTTCAAGTTTCTAACTTATCTCTCTTTTAAATATGTGGTGACAAATATTATTGTATGTAATCTTTGTTTATTAGCTTCCCAAAAGGGGAACAACTAAGTCAAAGGTAGTGAACCTTTCTGAAATATTTGATATACATTTTCGTACTGTTTCCCAGAAAAGTTCATCAGCCGGGCATGTTATATTCTTAAATCTTTGATAATTTTGCAAGTGACAAATACTATTTTATTTTTGTTTGCCTGTTGAACTACTAGGTATAGGGCATGCTTTCTGCATGTTTATTAGAGATTTGTATTGTGCTTTGATTCAGCTGATCACAGCCTAATGAGCAAAAATTTAATAGGTGAGGAATAATTTTGAAACTTCCTCAAGAGCTGTGTTTTATACCCTGTTTTCCCTGGTTGTAATCATCTGCACTATGTAAAATTCCTTGTCTTCTACCCTATCAAAAACTTCCTTGGTAACCTGGCTTAATGTGTCCTCCTAAATATTCAAAATGTCAACCTTCTTTCCCTCACTCTTACTCCATTCATTTGTAGCTTCCTCTTAAGTTCCCACATAGAACACATTCTTCTGTTGTGTGTAGCAAATAGATCTTGCTGCCATGGTGGATACAGGAAAAAGTAAATGCATTTCAATTCAGAAGGCACTTAGCATCTCAGTGGTTTGAATTTTTTTTTCTTCTTTCTCTTAAATATGAAGCATTAAAAGTCAACGGCATTGCTGCACCTTGAGTTAGTACAAAATATATTTAAAAATGCATACAGTTCAAATTTTTTGCCTTGCATAGGCCATAAGCTAGTAGTATGGTGGGTCAGTTGTGACACTGAAAAATGAATCCAGTTAGAGAACCTCCCGAAGGCTGTTGATGTTTGCTATAATAAATAGCACACACTTTAAGTCAAACTTTTTCATTCTGTATTCAAAGGTAATGGATTTTTCGTAACCATAGTAACCTTGGTGTATTTCTGGATAAATACATGAGGTATATACATTCTAGTTTTATTTTTGAATATAAACTACCACATTATGTATTACTAATAATATGAAAAATAGGATGTAGGTTAGTATAATGACAGCTTAAACTAGTATGCATTTTTCTTCTGCAAAAAATAAATATTTATCAAAAGTATAGGTTCAATTAATTTTTCCCCCAGTTTTGTGGTATTCTGGTGGTGCCATTTATCTTTTTTTGCAAGATCTCCATTAATCTCTTATTTCTGTCCCATAACAGATTTTTAAGAATTTCGAGGTAAAAACAATTGTGCTTTAAAGCTCATGATTAAAAACATTATTGAAAGATTGAAGGACCTATATTGATATCACCAACAGAGCTATTGTGAACTACTTAAGATGTATGTATATAGTATGTTCATAAAGAGGTAGAAAAAAAGAAACCTTTTGTGAGACTGTTCAACATCCCAGGATTGTTTCAAAGTTCAGGCTAGATAGCATCCTGATTGATGATGACTATCCAAACTGTAGCCAACCAGATCATTCTCATTTTAAATGAGCACCCTACCAGAAACTGGCAATCTTTAAGAAGTTTGTGAGATGTTTCCGAGAAGCCTACGAAGTTTTCGGAAACAAGGATAGCAAGATGGTGAGCTGGGAGAAGTGTACTATGGGCGCGACAAGGACGTTTATGTAAGTTGTGCGAACTGGTAAGGAAAGAATAGTGAACCCTCTGGACAGTTCTTTTTTTATGACACAAATTGTTGTTGGTGAACCTACCTAAGCCATTGCTGCTTATAACTCCTAGAACTCCAAAGGGGTAAAGGTCAATAAGGACTCTGTAATGTAGAAGAGATTCTGACACCAAACCATAAAACTCATGTATTTTCAAGTGTATCATCTAATAAATCTATAGTAGTCTTATGACTGAATACAAGTGGCCGATTTCTAGCCACTGCTGTCTCATCAGGACCCGGGCCTCTGTCACTGAGGCTAAAGCAGTAAAGAAGCCAGGATAACAGCAATGTAAGAAGTGCATGTGTGTGTGCATGTGTGTGAGTGTGTGTGTGTGTGTGTGTGTGTGAGAGAGAGAGAGAGAGAGAGAGAGAGAGAGCGCATGTGACAGAGACAGAAAAGGAAAGGAAAGAGGAAAAGCAGACGAATATCTGGTAAAGTTAGATAGTAAGTATTTATATCTTTACCAAACTGAAAAGTGCAAAAAACTGTTAGGTTTGTTTTTTTTTTTTGGTCTCATTTGCCAAGGTCAAAAAAACCATGTTTAAACAGCAAAACAGAAATGTTTATCTTGAATCTTCCAAACACTTAAGTCTGACGATGAGAAATTTATTGCAGAAGAAGCTGTATTGCTTATGACACAATAAAAAGCATTTAAAGTTAGGTACTTCTAACCAAGCGTTACAAGGAACCTTATCAATTCTCTACAAATTTGAGCTAAATTATATTCATTCACACTGATAGTTTACAAAAGATCCTTTCTTAGCAAAACAAAACTTCACTTTAACCTTGATATTTTCTGGAATTTTGCATTTTTGAATACCACAGGGCAGTGCATCTAAATCACTCCTTTTACATAAAGTAATATTATTGAGAGGATACTGTTAACATGCTCGTGTTCTAATCCATAAGGCCAAGTATTAATAAGGTAGAGCATATGAGGGTTTTCAGGTAAGGCAATGATCTCATCTATGAGTCATGGTGCCTCTCTATTACAAAGTAAAGTCATACTTTGTGCCCTTTTTATGTCACAGACATATAGCATTAAATTATAAAAAAAATCTAAGAAACCTTGAGGCTACAAGGAAAAAAACCCTAAATTATGAAAAGAGGCTAGATCACTAACTCTGTGACCAAAGACTCCAGGAGAGTTGCTCAAGGTCTGGCCACATACCAGATCCTTGGGTCAGTCAATAGGGGATGCTTGACTCTTAAAGAGTAACTAAGTAACAAAGGGTCAAATGGAATGAAAGAACTTGTACAGATGTTGAAATATCAGTTGTGGTTAATTGTAAACAATACAACCAAAGTGTTATTTTCACTTTAAGATATTTTTACAGTGTACCAGTATGTGAAGAAATGAAACATGCTTAATTTATATTTTAAGACCTATATAAAAATGCAAAAGAAAAAAAAAAGCCATTGGAATACTTACAGAATGAAACATCTACATCTTTCTCCAAGTCCAAAAGTAAGAAATAATTATAGAAAGTCTTCATCTATGAAATTAAAAGTTAGCATATGAAATCACTGGCCTGTGTACACCAGCAATATAACTTCTGAATGTCCACTAATGGAATATTGTATGGCCATATAGCTTATGAAGCAATAGAAGAATTTTGAATAATGCAGAAAGATGTTAAAAACAAACATTTTCATCAACAGCATGTAACATAAGGGTCTATTTTAGTAAAATAAATGTGTGTATATGTGTATACATATACATATGTGTGTTTATGTATGCCTAAATGTTAATAGTGGTTATTTTCCAGTCATGGGGTTTAAGTGTTTTCTTTTCTTTTCCTTAAGGGGAGTCTTTTCATCTTTCAAATTCTCTACAGTTTAGATATTAGAAAGGAGAATTTTTGTAGTATTTTCTCACAATTTTAATATATATGATAAAATTGGTATAAAGGATGCATATTTTAGGACTCTATCACCTATTAATACTTAGCTTTGACTTCTCGCTAGTCTCTACCCTGATATTTAATCAGGTTGATTCCCTTACTCATCTCTTCTGGCCAGTGTCAACGATGGTCTTCTCCTTACCTCCAGCACTATCTACTGCCATCAAAACGTCACACAATGTGTTTGATGATCTACGTCAATTCACACATTTTCCTTTGATTCACAAAATCTTTCATATAATTTGCCTACGAATTTGTCACTTAAATATATTCTATCTTGTAACAAAAACTTATTTGAAGGGGATAAATCTTGATCCAAAACCAAAATGTAGGTTCATTGAGTACAGTTATCATGTATTTATTTATTTTCATAATCTCTATAGTATGTATCATAGAAATAAGGACCCAATTGGCATCTAATAAACTCTTATTGAATTGAGTTGAAATGAATTGGATTAAATTGAAGAAACACTGAGAATCAGTAAACTAATATTTTAAAGTAAATGACAACAAACACCGGTGCATAATTCAGAAGTAATTAATATGCTAAATGTGGTAAGCAGTTTTAATGAGGTAGGCTGTTCCTGTAGCTTCTTAGAAATTTTCATGTAATTATCCAATACGTACCTTTTTTTTTTTTTTTTGTTAAACTACTTGTATATATTTGCTAGGGCTGCCATGACAAAGTATCACTGAGTGGGTTAAACAATGGAAATGTGTTGTCTCACAGTTCTAGAGGCTAGAAGTCCCAGATCAACGTGTTGACAGGGTTAGCTCATTCTGAGGGCTGTGAGGGAGAAGCTGTTCTGTGCCACTCTCCTGGTCTCTGGTAGTTTGCTGGCAATCATTGGCATTCTTTGACCTGTAGATGCTTTGTCCTGATCACTGCCTTCATCTTCACATGGTCTTCCTCTGTGTGCTTGCCTGGGCCAAATTTCCCCTTTTTATAAAGACACAAGTCATATTGGATGAGGGTGTCATCTTAACTCATTACTGCTACAGTGGCCCTGTTTCCAAATAAGGTCACGTTCTGAGGTACTGGGGGCTAAAATATCAACACATGAATTTGGTGGAGCGGGGCAGGGGATGGGGAGACACAATTCAACCTATAACTATGTATTTGATTCTGTGCTTAATAACATCCTGACTTCTTTCAAAGACCTAAAAAATATCAGAGAAGATAGACATCTAATCAAAATCAGTTAAAAAATGAATACATCCCATGACAATAATACAAATAGAAAAGAAATAATCACAGCTATCTGGGATATTCATTCATTCAATGAATATTATCAGGTGTCTACAATGTAGACACTCAAAATTTTTCTGAGCCTTGAAGAGCCAATGGGAAACATAAGTTGCAAGCAAAGGGTCTGCCCTCATGGAGCTTATAGTTCAGTGGGAGGTGGTTAGAGAAGACCTCATACTGTTCATGTAGTAATGCTTAGATCTTCTTAATATAAATGAAAACTGAATCTCTCCTGAGGGTAGGAATTTCTTCTTCAGTCATTTTAAGTGGATGTGTATCATTCCTTGATGTCTGTGTAATTCAGAAATCAAGAGGATAGGGTCAACACCCTCTGACTCTCTTCTACCATACGTCATTCCAGATGATGACTTTTTTTACCTTCCTTTAGTACTTACCAATCCTATAAAATCCATGCTTTTTGGCTAAAGGAAGTTCTTTTCTCTGTTTTCCTCATCTTTGCTAACATCTTACTTCTGTTCCCTAGTTCAGTAAAGGCTTGAGCATCTATATTTGCCTCCTTCTTCTTTTTCTACCCCAGGTCTGGGAAGATCCTGTGTTGTTTCATCTGTCACAGGAACAATCCATTAGAGAGCTCAGCCTCCCATATCTTTTATGTTCTCATCTCTAAGAAACTCAACTGTATGGTAAAATTACTTGCCCTCGTTTCAGTATCCCGGACCTTGCCATCACTTAGAAATGCCCCGTGTCTAACACATTAGGTTCAAATATGTAACTATCCAATAACAAATACCCATTTTCCAGCTCTTCTACTCATTTACTCACACTAAAAATATTTGTGTTCTTCTTTGAAACTTTCAGTTTCTTAACATCGCCTGCTCTCCCCATCTATTAGACCCTGTCTTTCCTTGCCTTCTAAGGTAGCTCCATAATAACTTGAAATATTTTCTTTTTAATTTTCTTAACTTTCTTGCCTTGTTATTATTGTAACATATTCAAGGTGAAACCCACCAAATCTAGATCAATCTAATTGTGTTCCTTACACCTCAACCTGGGGGTCCTGAGCTCTGCTGAAGAAAACCTAGTAAGCATCCAAATTGGTGCCATTCTAATATCCAGTGTTCCCCAGTCACCAATAGGCTTCTAAATGCTTGCTCTGGATCTTTGTTTCCCCAGTGAGCTTTGCCTCACATTCTCCATTACTGGCTCTTCAGTCATTGTCACAGTTCTTCAAACCCTGGCCTACCTGAATCTTTTTTTTTTTTTTAATTTAATTTTATTATGTTATGTTAATCACCACAGATCACATCATTAGTTTTTGATGTAGTGATCCATGATTCATTGTTTGCATATAACACCCAGTGCTCCATTCAATACGTGCCCTCCTTAACACCCATCACCAGGCTAACCCCTCCCCTCACCCCCCTCCCCTCTAGAACCCTCAGTTTGTTTCTCAGAGTCCATAGTCTCTCATGGTTCATCTCTCCCTCCGATTTCCCTCCCTTCATTTTTACCTTCCTACTATTTTCTTCTTTTTTTTTAACATATAATGTATTATTTGTTTCAGAGATACAGGTCTGTGATTCAACAGTCTTATGCAATTCACAGTGCTCACCATAGCACATACCCTCCCCAATGTCTATCACCCAGCCACCCCATCCCTCCCACCCCCCACCACTCCAACAACCCTCAGTTTGTTTCCTGAGATTAAGAATTCTTCATATCAGTGGGATCATATGATGCATGTCTTTCTCTGATTGACTTATTTCACTCAGCATAATACCCTCCAGTTCCATCCACGTCGTTGCAAATGGCAAGATTTCATTCCTTTTGATGGCTGCATAATATTCCATTGTATATATATACCACCTCTTCTTTATCCATTCATCTGTCGATGGACATCTTGGCTCTTTCCATAGTTTGGCTATTGGGGACATGGCTGCTATAAACATCGGGGTGCACGTACCCCTTCGGATCCCTACATTTGTATCTTTGGGGTAAATACCCAGTAGTGCAATTGCTGGGTCATATGGTAGCTCTATTTTCAACTTTTTGAGGAACCTCCATACTGTTTTCCAGAGTGGCTGCACCTGCTTGCATTCCCACCAACAGTGTAGGAGGGTTCCGCATCCCTGCCAACATCTGTCTGAATCTTAGCAGATGACTTTGCTTTCTATCTCAAACTGAAGCTCCTAAATGGGATTCCTCTGCTTGCTGTCACAGAACCTATTAGCTTTTCTACATCAGAATCAGTGTTCCCCTTCTTCTCTTAGGAAACAAAAAAGTGTCCATTCTCCTGCAGAGGGCTAATCCTCCTCTGGATCATCTTTTCCTACCTTGGTGAGTACTTCTCTATCAGTTAGCCTGACTTTTCTTTATCTCTCTACCTATACTAGCTCTTTCCATCAGCATTTCTAGAGGCTCACATCTCTTACATGGAGAAGAAGAAAAAAGACAAACAAGGAGAAAACATGTCCTGGTTCTGAGTTCTGTCTTCCACTCCTGCTCCCAACCTTCCCAACTTGGCCCTTCTCACGTCACAGCTACAGTCTTTACCTCCACTGGCTCATTTGCTTTGCTTCCTTACCTCCTGTGCATTTGCTAGAGCTTCCCTAAAAAAACAACCAAACAAACAAAAACCCACACAAATTGGGTGCCTAAAATAACAGAAATTTATTCTCTCATAGTCTGGAGACTAGAAGTCCTAAATCAAGGTGTCACCAGAGCTAATGCTCCCTCTAAAAACTGTAGGGGGGCACCCTTCCTTCCCTAGCCCAGCTTGTCATGGTTACTGGCAGTCTGGAGTATTCCTTCACTTTTAGCTGCATCACTCCAGTTTCTGCCTCTGTCACATGTGCTGTTCTCCCTGTGTCCAGATTTCTCTCATCCTGTAAGAACACCAGTCATATTGGATTTAGAGCCACCTAATTCAATATGACCTCATCTTAACTTGATCATATCTGCAAAGACCCTATTTCCAAATAAGGTCACATTCACAGGTAATGGGGGTTAGGATTTGAACATCTTTTGGGGGGACAAAATTCAACCTACTACCCCTCCATTGGCTTCATAAATACCTGACCACTCAGTTGAAACCATTGTCACCAAGGTTGTCAAAATTCTTATGGTCCCCAATTCAGGGACCATGTGAAAGCACTATAGTTCATGGCACTTTGACAGATTGTTGATCATTTCTTCATCACAGAGGTTCTTCTTTTAGTGTCTGGGATATTCCACCTTCTCAACTTTCCTGTTACTGCTCAAGTTCTCACGTGTCCTCTCATCTTTTCCCTCTACCCACAAATATTGGTTTATCTCAGAGTTCTTCTTGGAACACTCCAACAATATTTCTGTGATGACTCAATCCTTATCTCCTGTTCAGAAGTTTTTTCCTAAGCAATGAACATTTTCTAACTGCATATTGGACACTCCTGCTTCAGGCATTTTACTCCAAGTCCCCAAAACTAAATTCATTATATCTGCTACCTCCCATAAAATAGGTTCTTTTTCCTGAGTTTCTCATCTCAGAGAACAGTAGCAGTATTCACCCCTTTGCCGGAAATAAAAATCTGGATTTAATCTTTCAGTTTTTCTTTTTCATCCCTCATATCAAATCTTAAAACAAAATTCAAACTCATTATGTTGGCATACAACACTTTTCTGATTCCTATCTACTTTCTTAGCTATATGCCATTCTCCTACTCCCATTTATTTTTACAGTGCTGGTTTCCTTTCTGTTTCTGCTTATTTTGTTTGCTTTGGTTTGGTTTTTTGTATTTTGTATTTTTGTCCAGATCTTTGAACTTACTGTTTTATCCAACTGGAATTCTCGTACCCCAGTTACATGACTAGCTCATTCTTCTCTTTCAGTTCTCAGATTCTGTATATTAGTTAGGATAACCTAAATGTTGTGAACACACACATACTAGTTTCTGTTAGCAGAAACACCCTAGAAATTCACTTGTCATTCAGTTAAGAGCCCTGTGAGAGTGAAGAGTTGGATCAGCAAAGCTTCAGTCCTGTGCACATTCAGGGTCCCAGGCAGATGTCAGGTCTGCCATCTCTTACACATGACTCTCAAGGTGGCTCTGGAGTTTATCTCCATTGCTGCAGCAGGTAAGGGAAGGGGATGAAGGATAGTAAGTTGGAGATTTTTATGGGCCAGACCTGGGAGTGACCTATGTTACTTCTGCCCACATACTAATGGCCATGACTCAGTCTCTGGGCAGTGCATGCTGCCAGGGGGCCTCAGAAGGCAGCCTAAAACAACACCCATGCTCCAACTCACAGTTCTGTAAGTCAGAAGTTTGCGTAGGCTTGGCTGGGTCACTAATTAGGGTCTCACTACGGCAAAATCAAGAAATTGGACAGTTCAGGCTCTCCTCTGGAGGCTCTGGGAAAGAATTCGCTTCTAAGCTCATGCAGGTTGTCAGGAGAGTTTGATTCCTTGCAGTGCTAGTGCTGTGACATTTCTGTCCCCCAGCTGGCTGTCAGCCCGGGGCTGCTCAACTTGTAGAGACTCCCACACGGCCCCCTCCACCTCCGGAGCAAGAAACGCTTTTGCATCAAACCCCCTTCAAGCTTTGAATCTCTCTGACTTCTGCTACCAGCTGGAGAAAACTCTGCTTTTAAAGGGATTATAATTAGATTGGGCACACCAGGGTCAACTCTTTTTTCCATATAAGGTAAGGTAATCATGGGAGGGACATGCCATCATAGTCCCAGGTTGCACCCACACTCAAAGGGGAAGAATTTGTGCAGGGTCAGAGGCAGAATCACACAGGTGCTAAGCCCTGGTTTCCTGGTAAAACAGAAATAGTACTACTTTTGCACCTAGTGGGAGAATTAAATGTGATAATACATGTAAAAAACGGTTAGTGTGGTGCTCACAGCTCTTTCAGAACATAGCAAATCATCAACAAACATGTCCTACTAATTGTAGAAATGATCAAATTATTGTTACATCATGATAAAGATTCTAAATGCCAAGAATGCCCTTCAGACATGTCACTCAACTACTTAGCTCATTTAATTTAGAAAATACTTGTTGAGCATCTACTATGTACAAGGTTAGAAGTTACATTACGGCTTAAGACATTTTCGTTTTTCCTCAGATCATTCCCAGTTCAATTGCTTAGACAGAAATAGACACAACTAAATATAATGCTGTCCAGCAGGTGGTGAGTTCTCTGACAGATGTGAGAACAAAGGAAAAGGTAATCAGGAGGATAAAGTGTCACCACAGGAAGTGACTTTTTGCAGGCTTTCGAGTAGAGTTTCAGACCTGGGAATCAGGCAAGCCTAAGGACCAGGGCAGAATAGTCCACGGCACAGCACTGTCCATGGGGGTTTCATGAAAATTAGATAGGGCCCAGCTTGATATCCCTGAGTGCCCTGGGTAGCTGGTCAGGAGCAGTGAAAGGCAAGGTGAGAGTCAAATTATCAAAGGTATTATAGGTATGTCGAGATGTTTGAACTTTGTTCTGAGGCAATGGAGGACCACTGAAGGATTTACAGTAATGATATAGCATGAATGAATCAGTGTTTTGGAAAATAAATAATTGAAGTAATGGCATTAGTCCAAAATAGTCACGGCTGAACCTACACAGCTGTTGTCTCCATTCGTAGGTGAAAAAGCAAGTAGGTTAGAACTTTAAATGCAAGAAGCTAATTGGACTTAGCAATACAGATGGCAAAGGATGAGCAAAAGAGGAGAGAAAAGCATTATGTTTATTTGTTAACAGCTCTATTGTATTATATTTCTGTGCATTAGTCAGTGTAAAATCAAATCTACTTATTTTAAATCCTTTTAAATGGTGTTTAAATATTTCCTGATGACACAGTCTGCTGAAGTATTTACCCTTGTTGCAGATTTCCATTAACCTTATTGCAGATACTAAGCCTAAAATTGTATATTTTTAGGGTCCTTGATTATGGAGTAAAGCCCAGTGACACCATTATAAAACCACATCTGGATAAGCTTTAGTGTCATTGTCTTTCTATCCAATTTGGAAACTCAGCAAACTATAGGAGAATACCACTATTAACAGACCCTATGTTCTCAGATTTTTAGGATGCCCTTTCTTTAAAAATAAAGCCAGAGAGGGATTAAACCTTTAAAGCCTTAAGTGATATAGGGAAGTGCCCAGTACAGAGACATCAGTGATATTTGGGGAATTTAGTTATATTGGATATATAAGAACAATAAAGGAGTCAGAGATTAAATTCAAAGTAGTCTTTCCTCATATCTTACTTTTCTCAGATTTTTATTGTTTTCAGAGAGTCTATATGAATCTTCCAGTTCCCTAAAGGATAAAATTTGCTTCACATTTTTATAAAGTACTTTCAAAATAGTATCTTTGTATCATAGATACAAACAATTAATGACCAGGACAGATTAGGTTACTTCTAGTAAAGGAAAGATGCAATAATAAAACCAGAAAGACAATTTTTTTTTTCATTCACCTAAGTTTTTGATATCTATCTTACACTGGAAATGTTTTGTATGATATATTGGATTTTATCCATGACAAAAGTTTGAATGCTTCAAAAGCAGCGATTATTATTCAATCTTGGTTTTACGAAGTAAATATACTTATGAATCCTGAGTCCTGAGTCTTTTTGCTGCAAGTGGTAGAAATCCAACAATTTCATCTTTGTTTCTTCATGGACTGGAGAACACAATTAGCAGCAACTCTGAGTTCTTAGCCCACAGCTGGACAACCTCCTCAACTCCAGATTGAAAAACTTTGAGGAAGGAGGCTGATTGTTCCATTTTGGATCATATATCCACCTTTGGGGCCAGAAAGGCAGGATCTGGCTACTAGAAGAAGAGAAAGAAAAATACAGCCTCTGAAGAAATCATTATGAGCTAGAGCACCACTCCAAATGTTGACTGTTATAATTCCAAACTTTGGCTCATTTGTTAAATTTACAAATACTAGGGGCTCCTGGGTGGCTCAGTCGTTAAGCGTCTGTCTGCCTTCGGCTCAGGTCGTGGTCCCAGGGTCCTGGGATCAAGCCCCGCATCGGGCTCCCTGCTCCGTGGGAAGCCTGCTTCTCCCTCTCCCACTCCTCCTGTTTGTGTTCCCTCTCTCGCTGTGTCTCTCTCTGTCAAATAAATAAATAAAATCTTTTAAAAAAAAATTGACAAATACTAGAATCTGCCAACAAAGCCTCACCTTACTTACATATATATTTTTTCCCTTTGAATGTGTTTTATATATATGTATCCTAGGAAACCACCCAACTCTGCTGTCCACTGTGTTCTTCCTTTTGAGAATTTCCCTGAAATTTTATCTATTTTCTTAAAATTGAATCTCTGTTTTTGTTGATTTATTTTCTCCCATTGTTGAAACCCTCAAATCTGTCAGTTGCATGGCTTCCTTTCCAAAATAAGAAATGAATGTTTAGAATATTCCTCTACCTTTTTTGTTTGGAGACCATTCATTCCTTAATTTTTTTTTTTCTGAGTATATATTTAAATTCCAGTTAGTTAACGTACAGTGTAACACTAGTTTCAGGTGTAGAATCTAGTGATTTATCACTTACATGCAATAGCCAGTGCTCATCACAATAAGTGCCCTCCTTCATTCCTTGATTTTTATTATCTGCATCCAAATATCATTCCAGAGCCCTCCTAAAGCCATTAGTGATGCACTGCACCCGTGATACTATTTTTGTAGCTAAAGTCTAAGTAGCTTAAGTGCCTTATCTCCATTCATCTGTATTTATTCAAAATATATATTTAAAAATATCACCTACTATTTTTCCAGCACAAAAATAATTGCTGAAGATTGAATTATTAATTTTCTTATCTTTGTTTCAGTCAGCTGCTTCATATCTAGTGGGGGTATAGCACTAATAAAAATAACCAAAAAATAGTAATAAGTAGTATTCCAAACATCTTTCTGACTTTTACATTTTATTGTGCTTGACGTTATCCCAAAGTTACTGATTTTTCTGGTCATATACACATATGTGCCAATAAAATAAAATAAAATGTAATAAAATAAAATATAAATGAAAAAGCCTAATAAACATCAATAAAAGACTAGTTAAACAAGTTATGGCTAATAACCAATAGGCACACTGGGTATATTACATGCTCATTTAATAGAATGAGCAGATCTTTACTAATAAGGTAACATCATCAAAGTATATCATAAAGTACTGGTGTAGAAAAGTATATTTTATAGTCCACTAACATTTGCATATTTGGTTATATACTTTGATTTCCTCTGGAGGAATGTGTAGTAATTGCTAAACTCCTAGAAGGAAACTGGATAACTTGGGAACAAGGGTAGAGGGAGACTTGATTTTCATGTGAGCTCTTTTGTATCTTTTAGATTTTGTACTGTGCCTATATATTAATGTGTTATACATTCAAAATTAAGTACAATTTAAAAATAAAATTATTACAAAATAGTAAATTCTAAGTATAAAAGAAAATTTAGAAAAAATAAAAATCGTCCACAATTTCACCCATCAGAGATGATCACTAATCACATTTTGACTTGTATATTCACCATCCTCTGATCTTTTTTTGTTGATGCACAGATATACACATACAATTTGGCCCAGACTGTTTTAGTCTTTCACCACTTTATAATATATAGTGATCACATTACCAAATTACTAAATTATTTTCTAAATCATGCTTTAAATGACTGCATAGTATTTTAAAATATTTCACAATATATTTAAGGAACTCATTATAATATTTGGATTATTTCTCATTTTTTTCTGTTATAAACAGTACTGCAGTTTTATGCGTGTGCATTTCTAATTCCTTAAAATTCTCCAAATGTTTTTGTGCATTATTTAAAGGGATATATTCTTCTTCCTTTTTTCTAAATATTTTTAATATACATTAAAATTGCTTAACATTTGCATGGAAGCTATATTACAATTCTTATTTCCTATTTTTGTAATTTAGGTTTTTTGTTTGTTTTTTTTTTTACTTCAGTTATGGTGGGTTTTTTTTTTTTTTAAGATTTTATTTATTTGACAAGAGAGAGGGAACACGAGCAGGGGGAGTGGGAGAGCGAGAAGCAGGCTTCCCGCGGAGCAAGGAGGGTGGGGTTTTTTTTTAGTATTTTATTTACTTATTTTAGAGGGAGAGAGACAACATGAGCAGGAGGAGCAGAGGGAGAGGGAGAGAGAATCTCAAGCAAACTCCATGCTGAATGTGGAGCCCAACATGGGGCTCAATCTCATGACCCTGAGATCATGACCTGAGCCCAAACCAAGAGTTGGATGCTTGACTGACTGTGCCACCCAGGTGGCCCATTTATGGTGGCTTTTAAATGCAGTCATTTTGCTAAAACTTGTAGTCAAATCTAAAAATACTTGCCTTCATAGATTCTTCCTTAGATAGAAAAACTTAAGTAGATTTTTCTTACCCTCAAGAACAGATAAATATTTCCTGATTTTTTTTGCTTGGTGATAGTTTTGTATTTGCAAAATATTTTCACATGTACCAGCTCCTATAAGTCTTTAAATGACCCAGTGATGTATAAAGATTAAACAACTTTATTTCCCATTTGGTAGATAAGGAGCTAGAGAATCAGAATTGACTTGCCTGGAATCATAAAGCTAGTTAATGGCACAGCTAGGATTAGAATTTTGTTACTCTGATAATTTTCTGAATCCCAAATCCCAAATCTCAACTAGATGAGTTTAAAAGAAAAGAACGATGGGGAAATGTCATTAGATTATTAATAACATTCAGCAGTGTCAAAATATTAATACAACATTCATATCTTCATCACATTATCAATGTATTCTTAAAGACAACATGTCAATTAAAATGTCTCATTCAAATGTGAGGTTTAAGTTTTTAAAGTTTAAAGCAAGCCTGATTTTTAATGGGAACTATCTCATATTGTACACTCATAAATGGAAGAGACAAATGCAGAAAATATAGGTCTGCGAGTATAGTACTGATAGGAGAGGGGCTATTTCTTTAAAGTCAGCAATGAAAAGTTCTGCAATGTAAACTGTAATTTTTATGACTGTACCACCGCATGACCGCATAGCATCCTTGTTTCAATTAACTATGGACATGAAAGAATAATTTCTCCTTTTAATCCACTCACAGCAATGGTAGTTCACTAGAGCTTCCATGACAAAATATCAGACTGGGTGGCTTAAATCACAGGAATTTATTTTCTCACAGTCCTGGAGGCTAGAAGTCCCAGATCAAGGTGTCAGCAGGTTTGGTTTCTCCTGAGGCCCCTCTCCTTGACTTGCAGATGGCTGCCTTCTGGCCATGTCCTCACATGTCTTTCCTCTCTTCACGGACATCCCTGGTGTCTTTGTGCATCCAACTTTCCTCTTCTTATAAGGACACTGGTCAAATTGGGTTAGGGCCCACACTCAGGGCTTCATTTTAACTTAATCCTCTCTTTAAAGACCCAGTCGCCACGTATAGCCACATTCTAAGATACCAGGGGTTACGGGTTCCATGTATGAATTTTGGAGGGATACAGTTCAGCCCACAACAGTAGGTTTATTTTACACTGATTTACAACTGTACACCAAAGTAATAAAAATTAAACATTTATTTGTGCATTCATTCATTCATTCATTTGTTCATTCCTTTTGGAGAATAAATCCCAAAGAATATTAGAACAAAATATTCTCAAGAATGCTCATTTGTGGTTCTTTCATTCATTCACTTATGCATTCATCCATCCATTCATGCATCTTTCCTGATTATTCTGAGGCTGGGACAATACAGTAGTGTTTGATTTAGGACTGTCCCCAAGTACGTAGACCTATGTAGTTTACAATTTTCCCCTCCATGTTCCCACCACCTCTCATATCATTTAGCATACTTTACTAGAATTTCTGGTTGACTGAGTAGTCTTCCTCACTAGATTGAGTCCCGTGGGGGCAGGAACTGTATCTTTCATCTTCTATCCTGAAGAAATGGAAGGGTATATGCATATAGTAGGAGAACAATAAAGATCATTTCAGAATAAAGAGATGAAGGAATTTTTTCATTTATGTGAAAACTGTGTGTTATTATGTGGAGAATTTGCCAGAATGTCAAACTGGTATTCAAAGGGATGTTCAGAGACAGAGTAATTTATCTGAGACTGACAGCCAGACCTAAGTCGATTGGTATCAGAGAAGTGACATGTGTCTCAATGCTTGACATATATCGGGTAAATATTTGCATCCTATTTCTTGGTATTGCACACAGGCTATTGCAAAGCTCATAACCACACAGCTGATACACAATCCCTGAGAGGCGCTATCCCACAGCTACAAATATGACTCTATTGATTATATTAAAGTACAATAAAAGTTGATCAGCTATTTTAAACATACCAAATAGTTATGTAATTAAATTCTGTATAATCACAAGCAAAAGACTGGCACATATTTTCAAAATAAAGTTCTTGTTTTACTCTGGATGGAAAACTTCAGAGGAGTTAGTGAATGACTTAAGACTTAGATAAGGGCATCCTGCTTGCTTGACTAAAAATCCCGTCCCTGTGTTTATTATATTTCCCAGTTGCATTCGAACCTCGAACAGGAGAAAAAGAGTTTTGAGTAAAAAAAATCCAATAGAGTTTAGGAAAGTTTGTCTTCTATATCCCAACTTTTAAAGGCTATTTTGCAAAGATGATATTGTTGCATTGCCCTCTGTATTTTTTTTTCCACTGTGTTGTGGAAATGTATACAAGTCCAGCAACTCCTAGGGATATGCTAACAAATATGCAAGTATTTGAATATCTATTTCATGTAGGGATATTAGAAAGTCACTTGCTGCCACTTGTGTAGTTCCATTATGCAAAAATCAAGAGGATGCAGGTCATAAATTCTATTAGGTTGGAACTCTGGGTGTTGAAAAGACTATATAGATAATTTTAAAAGATTTTTCCCCCTCAGCTGAATCACTGCTATCAAGTTAAGCTTGGTTTTTAAAATATAAATCAAATAAATGTTTTCTATAATGCTATATACCTTTAGTATAACCTGAATTCCAACAAACTTTTGGGTAAACATTTCTAAAATTTAGCATCTATAGAATTCTTCCACTGAAAAAAACATTTTGTAAAGTTTGGCTTCCATTTTTGAAATTATTTTGTTTTAATGAGAGCTATAGTCAACTCTATCACTATAAAGAAATATACTACTTTAAAAGATGTGCCTAAATAAAATTAGCTCATAAATAATTACATTAAGCAAACATTAATAAAAGTATTTAAGGAGTATTTCAGAGTATAATTAAGGAAATAAAAATCTTGTAAAATTACTACTGTGAAAGGTCTAATAAAAGTTTTTATAATTTCAGTGACAGTGAGGCTATTCACCAAATATAAAGAGACAGAGAGATGTTTGCTCTAAGACAAATTAAAGGGGTATATATGAATTTCTCTCTATCTGATGGGTATAGTAACATAAGTAAACAAATACCTAAGTTTGTATTTTATCAATTCCTTCATGACTTATTTGTATATGTGATTTACTGTGAAATATGATAAAAAGTGAAGAGCCTGGAAATGTGAGCATTTTGGGGGCTAATAGTAAAACATTAATGTTAATTATTTTTAATTTTGTGTTTATAAGTATTTTGGTACAAATATTCTCATTATAATTTGTTGTTAATCAGTGAAACTTTATTTCTTCATAAATTAGTTCTTCTTATAAGTAATTCAGTTTCTATCATAGGAGATACACTATAATTTGTAATTTTGCACAAATATTCTTCTCAAACCATTTACCATTTTATATTATGACTTATTGAAGCTATAGAAATTAAAGTGGTTTAGAATCATTAGTACCTCATAAATATCTTTACCAGATAAAACACAGGATCTCGAGCGCCTGGGTGGCTCAGTTGGTTGGGCGACTGCCTTCGGCTCAGGTCATGATCCTGGAGGCCGGGGATCGAGTCCCGCATCGGGCTCCCTGCTCAGCAGGGAGTCTGCTTCTCCCGCTGACCCTCCCCCCCCATGCTCTCTCTCTGTCTCATTCTCTCTCTCAAATAAATAAATAAAATCTTTAAAAACAACAACAACAACAAAAACACAGTATCTCTGAAATTTGAAAAACATACCCCAGAACAATGTGTAGTTCAAAAGAAAATATCTTGTATGCATCTTGTTATCTGCTGTATCTTAACATATAAATCACATAGTAGATGCACATAGCAGGTGCTCAGCAAATACTTGTGAGTGAATAAATAAAGAAATGACAAAAAAACTATATTTGCATATATTAAATCAAATATATATGCTTCCTTTCTTTTTTTTTTTTTAAAGATTTTATTTATTTATTTGACAGAGAGAGACACAGCGAGAGAGGGAACACAAGCAGGGCGAGTGGGAGAGGGAGAAGCAGGCTTCCCGCTGAGCAGGGAGCCCGATGCGGGGCTCGATCCCAGGACCCTGGGATCATGACCTGAGCCGAAGGCAGACGCTTAACGACTGAGCCACCCAGGCGCCCCTATGCTTCCTTTCATAAGAAATTGATTATATGTTTTGGACTTAGCTAAAAATATATATCCTAACTAAAAAAATATATCCTGGATTCTACAGAATTTCATGATAAACATTTTAAAAGTATATCATTCCCAGTATTTATGAGCATTAATAAATAGGAATAACATCAAAATATAAAGAATCAGGCTCTGCTGTTTTTGATAATGGTTTAAAATTGTTGTCTCTTACCTGTGTGATAAGCTCTTCTTTATAAAATGTTTTTACTGCTATTTATCTTATTTTATCTTCACAACAATTACAGGGAGAGATGTTACACATGATATAAATTCCTTTTAATGAGATGAAGAAACGGGGCCTGAAACTTCAGTGACTCAGTCATGTTTACACTAATCAAGACTCTATACTCAAACCCAGGTCTTTGATGATTTCTTCTCTTCTTTCTCTTTTTTTTTTCCTTTCTCTATAGTGTCATCCAGTAGTATTTAAGGTTTTTGCCTGCCTGCTTTTGTAATGGGTCTTAGCTTTACACATTAGCAACCATATTAAAAAAAAAAAAGGAAATTGATTATATGGTTATTAATCAAACTAAGATGCAGCTACTCCCCATTTTATTGGCGAAACCCATGATAACCATTTCATGTTGTGTGAGAGCCTCTTATCCTAGTGTTGGCAATTTTAAAGAGTTGGAAATGTGAGGAAAATGTTTGCTTTTCATTTTGTACTCTTTTGTACTCTACTAGCTTAATTTTTTACCATGTGCCTACATATAGTTACCCCCAAATCTAAAAAAACTAGTTTCGTTAAAAAATTAGGAGACTGCAAATCATTATATAAATAAGGGCATAATCATGTTTATTAACTTTTTTTTAAGATTTATTCATTTATTTTAGAGAAAGAGTGCATGAGCAGGAGGAGGGGCAGGGAAAGAGAGTGGGGAAGCAGACTCTCTGATGAAAGGGTAGCCTGTGGGGCTCAATCTCAGGACCCTGAAATCATGACCTGAGCTGAAACCAAGAGTCAAACGCTCAACTGACTGAGCCACGCAGGTGCCCCTAACATTATTTTTAATTAACAAACACGTAACACTATTCTCTATTAGGCATTGTTCTAAATGATTTACATCTAAATGTAACATTCATGTGTACTTCTGCTGTGTTAGGTAGAGCCAGGCAGTTCTGAATTCCAATATATTGTCTTGCATCTGTATCATTATACTATATTTACTAACTTGTGTAAAATATGGTTAATGTATGTACCTATCTGTCTATCCATCTATCTCACTACTCAAATGAAGTTTTGTTATTTTCTGTCCTCAAGGTCAATGACCATATCTTACTTTAGTTTCTTTTGGGTTTTTTTTTCAGTTTTTGTTTGGTTTTTATTTGTTTTGAACAGTCTTTGAGAGGAAATGGAGAAATCATTGGTTTGGGGTTATATAAAAAGACAAAATAGATCCAGTTTTCCTGTGTCTATCACCTGTAAAGTATACCAATTTTCACTTTCCTCTCCTGAATCCATGCTTTAAAGACATTGTCCATCTAAAAAACATACAGAGTCATGGGGCAAATGGGTGGCTCAGTCAGTTAAGCGTCAGACTCTTGATTTTGGCTCAGGTCATGATCTCAGGGTCATGGGATGGAGCCCCGCATCTGGCTCTGTGCTCAGGGTGGAGTCTGCTTGTCCCTCTCTGTCTGCTCCTCCTCCTGCCCCCACACTCTCTTGCTCTCTCAAATAAATAAATAAAATCTTAAAAAAAGAGAAGAGAAACATACAGAATCCCAAAGTATAAGGTTTGATGCAGTGAGCAGCCATTGATTATACCCTGAAGTGGATATAGATTAAAGGATGATGGATGGATAGATAGATGGATGGATGGATGGATATAGATATATTTATGTCATATTTTCCCAGATCTCATGTATCTGAATATATAATAAGTCTCATTAGTTCTAATACTCATATTTTACTTGCTCATCACTCTTACCTGCTAGTAGATGATCTCTGCCTTCTGCAAACTAATCCTCATGCATTTCTGGGGAATCATGTGGGTTTTCTCACATGCACTTAGGATCAAGCCTGACACCAGTTGTCCAAGTGTCACAGTAACTCATATCCATGGTCTTGCTCTGGATAAACACCATCATCTCTGAGCATCAGAAGCAAATGTTCCCAAATCTTACCCAGCTTATAACACAAACAGGCTTCTGGCAGGCCATCTCATGAGTTTCCTGAAATTCACAGATATATCTGAAACAAGAGTACACCCATATTGTTCCTTCCTTCCATGACTGCCAAACTTGCTCCTTGTGCCAGGAATGCTGGTTTCCAGTTCTCATGCAAAGTAGACTGGCCACACACTCTGTCAGATATACCCAGAGAAATCTACATCTAGCTTACACTCAAGATGAGGTCACAGCAACATCTAGACTAGTGTTTGTCCAAGCAAGTGGACACCATAGCCCAGCCAGGTTGATACATAGAATTAACCATCACAGACATAGTACTTTATTTAAGATCATCCGTAAAATATTATTTCAGAAATAAAAAGTTAGACACATATCATAGTGTCAACACTTATAATACAAGTGTTTTTCCTGGAGGAATGTCAACAGACCTTTCTTTGAAAATTACTGTTTTAAAAGAGAAAAGCCTATCATTTTATGGAAATGGCTCAAGGGAAGACAATTCAGTAAGTCTTATAATGGGTCAAAATACTTCTAGCTGTGACATTGAAGACTTCTCTAGCTTCCATAAACACAGTGGTTGCTTATGATGCATTGCATTTTCACAGGTTGATGTAAAAGCATAATTTTAATAGGATATTTATTTATACCCTAACATTATAATTTAAGTTCTGAGAATCCATTGTGTTCATTTTACACATTCTCTTCTTAGATGCAGGAACAATTTTCTCAGCATATCATTCCAAATTAAATTGCAAGGGCATTTTATGATGAATTAAACAGGTGATCCTCTCCAAGCCTCTGTAATGATTAGAGCAAATATCCAAGAAGTAAACATTTTTATCACAATATCACTTCTCTCATACCCATTACTTCTCTTATATCACACACAGTGTCCAGTACAGGGGTAAGTTAGAAAAGCATCACATTAGTATTTAAGAATTGATGATGGGTCTTCAGTGAAAACCATTCTTAGGCAAACCTTTACTAAGCTGGTAGTGCAAGGTGTGAACTGGGTGGAGTCCCCTTTGTGAAATAATGGTCTGGCTATGGGCACCTCCAACCTAAATCCTGCACTGCATTCGGAGTGAACTCAGGTGGCTTCTGATCCTCATACAGGGTCTTACACAGCTGATCTCTTTGAGCTGGAATTTTGTTCTCTGTACATTGGGAATAACAGTACTTGTTTCACAGTTATTTTGAGACTTAAAATAAATGAGAGATTATAAAACATATTTAACAGGGCCTGCCAAACAGTATGTAGTCAGTGTTACAGCCATTGTTGTTACTGAATTAACAACGTCTTACCTTCAATATCATATTTTTGGGGAGTGTGGGTTCATAAATTTATTCTTTTAATGCTACAGATAGCTAGACACTTTTATTATTCTCATTATGTCTCATTAACCTCTGTTGTTTAAGAGTATGTCATATGAGTAGAATATTGTCTTGCAATATATTAACTGATTCCTAAGATTATTAAAGAACATGAGAATAACAAATGTCCACCTAAGTCTGGGAGGAAATCCCCCAGTTTTGCAAGAAATATTTAGCTAAGTTATATGACTCAAATTTCTTTAGATAATATTCCTGGAAATTTATCTCAGTTCTCTCCTCTTTGGTTTGTGAGTGGAAAGCATTTATGAAAATTGGAAGCCTGTAACTGACTCCCTAATTCTATATCTCTTCTTATCCAGAGACAAGGTAGAGGAGTGGGTGGGAAGTTAGTGTGTGTGTGTGTGTGTAAAGGGAGAAAGAGAGGGAGAGACAGAGACACACACACACACACACACAGAGGAGAGAGCACTGCTCTAGGGTTGTATTATAAAAGTAACCAAGAAAAACAACCTTGGGCTCAATATACTATCCTGCATTACAAATCAGGTATTAGAGAGGCTCAGAAAGCCAGACTGGAAGACAGCTGGATCAGAATGCTGTCAGCCTAAGGAGGTTAACATGGAAGTCTTTTGTTCTAACCAGCCAAAGAAGAAAAGAGGAAAATGAGGAAGCATCTTCCTTCATTATCACAACTGACAGTAATGGTTCCTTTTTTTTTTTTCCCCAAACTAGTGACTGACAACTCCCATCAGGCTGGGCTCCCCTACCGCGTGCTGCTATCTTGATGGAGGGACCAGGTTTTCCTTACCACCAGTTTTCTTATCACAATGAAGTTTTTACTATTCAACCATCAGGAGGGTCCCAAGTATTAGAAGTCATAGGGGATGCCTATAAGAAGATGCATCCTTGTTCTCAAAGAACTTACAACACCATGAATAGTTAAGACTCATATGAGGATGCTCATGAGGGAGATTTGTTAAGAAGGCAGCTAGATAGGGTACATATAGTGCACACATTAAGGAGAGTCAGGAGATGCTCCATGTCTAATACAAAATTTGGACAAGGTTTTGATGAAAGGGAGAGCTGTGGATTTCTCTGATGAGGTAGAAAATATTAGAAGCACAAGTAGAAAATTTGTTGAGTAATGTCATTTGGGTGCGGTTGTATCTAAGTGATTCCAGTCTTGAAAATTAATTTGAAAGCACAGGATGGGTTGTTAGTGGTGGTTCATTGCTCACCTGGCCCAAGAAAAGCATGTTGCAAGTTTCGGCTTCTATGAAGAGCAAAAGAGCAATGATGTTCAGGCTAAAGAAAGCCTCCGTTTTTATTAATTATAAGGTCAGAATCTGATTTTCTGGAATCAAAAGGCCGAGCAAGCAATCGTGAAGCAAGGGCTACACAGTGGCAGAGATGAATGCAACCTGACATTCCACGTGCATTGTGGCATAGCTCATTGCTTTCCAGGCATCTGTGGAAAACACACCACATCTCAGGTCTGCCGCCTAAGACGTGTTCTCACTGAACCATAACCTAGCAGTGGTTCTCAAGTTGGAATACCAAATGACAGAAGGAGATGTGGTCAGGAGTTACCTAGACTGTTCCAACATTTTTAAACATCCTGGTGATGATTTGTGGGAAGGATGCATAGACAGGAGAAAAGAAAATCAGGAAGAAGCTGTATTTTTCATTTACAAAATGATACTGGGAGGTTGTCAGAAAAGCAACTAGATAACATACATTAGAACTCAAGAAGCAACAACTGCGTTTTAATTTTCTAATGGGAGAAACCAATAAGGTATAAATTCCTCAGTTTACACCAGGAGTTAAAAGAAAATCATTGCCTACTTATTGGTTCATTTTGTAAATTGAGATCAATGAAATTCTCTGAACAACAGCATGAAATCAATCGTAAAATAGCATATAATTCATGGCCGGTATTGTAAATTATACTTTGCTTGACAGTAATCGGTGAGGTTTCCATGCGCTGGGATGCATTTCCGTGTAACACGTCTCAGGATGATGCCTGTGGATCCATTTCTAATGCATATTAGAGTGATCTGTTTTTCCCTGTCTACAACTCCCCGTGTTTGATCTTATGCAAATGATGCAATCAAGCAAATGGAAAACAAGATGTTGTTGCTAAGGGGCTCTGACAAACAGTGGCCTTATATGTTTTCAGGGTTCCCCCACCCTCCATTGCCCCGACTCAGATTTGTGTACATACCTGCAATTGTTTGAATCCATTGATCCATTACATTGCCCTTGAAGGGCCTAATCACTCCTGTAGAGACGGATTATCAAATCAGTTGCAGTTAGGCAGGGAAGAGAGAGTTATCATTATAGTCCTCTTTGCTTTACATTATAAATTGGTGGCTTTGTTTATGCTCATTCCCAAAGAATGCCTTAGTCCTGCCTCCCGGGTAACCCTCTTTTTCACTTTTTAAAACTGACTCTTTAAGAAAAACCCTCATTCCATTTGTTCCTTTTCAGACACAGTATTACTCTTTTTTGCCCCACCTGATGCTGCCTCCCCTTTTCTTACCACAGTTTTTTTCCCCTTTTGCTCACATCTCCTCTTGTTTCACCAAGGATTTCCCAGTCGGGCCACCTGTGCAGCTTCCTGTCCCATGTATCATGTTAGATACTACCCCCTTCTTTTTTTCATGCCTCATTATTCAAAGGATGCTAGTGACACTTCATCTTCTTATGGAAATACATTGAGAATAATCCACTTCGGGGTGGACAGTATAGGCATAAAAATGACTTGGAAGTCACAAAAGCTATTTAATCAGTCTGGCTTTCTTTGCACTATTGAGTTTATAGGTTTTTAAATTCTCAGAATCAAAAGAAAATCCTCAATTCCTATTATAGCAAAGGCACACTGAACAAAGCAGATTTCCCAGACTAGAAACGTGGCCCACCCAATTTGTGTGTGTGTGTGTGTGTGAATTACCTTAAGGAAAATGATTGGAAAAATTTTTAATTCTGCATAGGCTTGAAAAATCTTGGCCATCATAAAAGCATAAATGAGGTACCAGTGAGTGTGGAGCATCTATAAATCTGTCGATAAGACATCTACCTGTATCTCTATTTCTATGTAACTGTTTATATCTTTACTTCTATAGCTACACTTGATAACTGACTTCCCTCCCGTAAGATTTTGTAGTAAGAGAATCACAGTCATTCTCAGGGGTCTGCCTCCTGTCCTCTGATGTTGTGAAAGCTTCCAGAGTCTTACATTTGGAGTGTGGCATTTGGAGTGCACTTTCCTTCTCTTTGCAAAAGGATCACTATTGAGATATCTCACTCAGATACAGGATATCCCTTCATTGCTTCCATATCACACTTGGGAAACTTTAAATCCTTGCACTGTTTTCCTCATCCTGCCTGCCTACATACACCAAGGTCATTTCTTTAGCTGAGATCTGTCACCTCCCTGGGACTCTATCTTGGAAACAGGAGTCAGGGCCCCTCCTCCCAAGAGTTGGTACATGTCTTCTATCATTATTCCATCATTCTGGGAAATCTAAGCTGGTGGAGGCAAGGGAATATGCACTTCTTGGTTTTCCCAACATTATATCTGAACCCTGAGTAGTATCTGTTCCCCTCAATGACTCTGTTCAGGAAGTTTCTCTTGCTCTTTCTGCTCCCTAAACAACTAGCCACATTCTGTTTTATAGGTAGTACCTATTTTATAGATAAACTCTAGATTTATAATTTAATTGAGGGAAATTTAGATGAGAATTTAAAGGAGGGAAAAATGGGGGAGCAGGGAAAGGGCAGAAGGAAATAAAATAGATTACTATGACAGCCATATTGATCTCAGCCCCTGGGGCACTGATATCAAACATTGTAGGGGTTCAGAGGACAGAGCTATACCTAAAGGATCCAATCTTAGACCCCACTCAGTTCATCTAGAGAACCGGCCAAAACATGGGAGGAGGAAAAGAAAAGATCAATACAATGAAGAAAGAAATAAGGGAACAGGACAGTTATTACTGAGGAGTGCCAAGGGTCCCCTTGAAATTGGAAAACCTAAAATTCTAGTAGACTCTTTCAATATGTTCAGCAATATTTCTCATTCACATCTCAGAGGTATGGGAAGCATTAGAGAAATGAGATGGTGAGATTTATCCAGAGCTAGGAATTGGGAGAGCATATATTGAAGTAGGTGGGTGAGGTGAAAAACTCTAGGGAGTGGAGAGCATGGCTCTGAAAGGAGTGATCAAAGATCATTATCAAGGAAAATGCAAATGTTGCAAATAGTTTGAAAATGAGAAGGTGCTAAGAGATAGACCCTGTGTGGTGACAAAGGAGTGATTGCATTGATGTGACAAGAAGAAGAGGTGAAAGGCTATCAGTTTGTGGTCGGAGAGGGCAGATTTTAGATTAAGAATCTTGGAAATAGTTCCAAAGATGATCAAGTAGTGGGTATAACTGTGCTGAATGTCGAATAAATGAAGTAGAGGTGAAGGACATTACATTTGAGGAAGTTAAAGTTAAGCCAGATTCAGAGATGAGTCATTATTGAGGATGTTGGAGTTGCCAAAAAGGAATTATAATTGAAAAGAAAACTGAGCCAATGCTGAAGTCATTGAGGAAAGGAGAAGTATGACATAGGAGGTATAAGAGGGCGTGTGTCAGCTAGGTCTACATTTTCTTAAATAATGAATTGATATTGGTAAATTATGGCTGTCCTCTCTCCATCTATACATGTATATACAGGCATATCATAGAATTTGAAAAATATATGTAACTAAACAATAAGTAAGATTTAAATTTTCTTTATGCCCTCACTCTGAGAAAAATGCTGTTGACATTTTGGTGTATCTCTATCCCTGTTACTTATGAAGCATTCATGTTTGAAAATTACTCTTTGGCATTCAGGCAAACACAAGTTTGCCTTTTTCTTATGTTTTTTTCAATAGTGAATCTCTTTCATCTCACAATTACAGACCCATCATTGACCTAACAATTAATTAAATTCTTGGAGATTTTTAGATGTTATTCTATTTCTGAGAAAAAGTTCGCAGTCTGGCTAAGGGTCATAGAGGTCTCCCACCTGTCTTGCCCATTCATTCACTCAACAAATAAAACTATGCTAAGTAGACATCATATCAGTCCTGGAGATATTGTAGAGTACATGATAGAAAAAAATATATATCTGTCTCCACTCAAGGAGTTTACATCCCCCTGGGAGGGATATAAAGGCAAGAAATAAATAACAGCAATTTCTGCCATGTTTTGGTAATTATAATAAGTAACTAAACAAGGCAATATGACAGAGAGTATCTGAGGATGGTGGTAGCCACACTGTTGGATTATCAAGAGAGAATACCCAGAGGAGGATGAACCTGAAGAATGAAAAAAATTCAGCCAAGTATAGAAGGAGAAAATAGATTTCAGCTAGAAGGAATAGTACCTGCAAAGGCCTGGAGGTGTGACGTTGTAGAGTTAAAGGAACAAAAATATGTCTAGTGTATGGAAGGAATGAGAAGAAGTAGTCAGGTGTTAAGTCAGCTTGTATTTCACTGACCATTATTAGATTTCATTCTAAAAGAAATAGAGGGCCCAAAGCAGTGTATTATTCTGGGGAATCGGAAGATCACTCTTCACTAATGATCTTGCTTCTTTCTTCACTGAGAAAATTGAAGCAGTTATAAGATAAATCCCATACACTCCCATGACCATCTATCCACCAACTAGCATTCATACCCATGTTGTCTGCCTTCGCTCCTATAACTAAAAATTATCTGTCCTTGCTCCTTCTAAGTCCAAATCCTCCTCATTCGTACTAGATTCCATTCTTTCATGTAATCAAGGCAAAGCTCCAATAATTCTCTCCTCTTTCATCATTACTAATTTTGCCCTCTCTGTGGGGTCATTTCCATCAACATACAACACATTTTTAATCTCATTTAAATTATCTTTTTTAAATCCCTGAGTGCTACTTACCTTCTCTCTATTGTCTCATTTTTCTACTTTACAACAAAATTTCTTGAAAAAGTTGTTTATATTCACTATCTCTGATTCTTCTCTCACTCTCTCACAAACTCAGTTGAGTCAGGCTTTGACACCCATAACTTCATTGAAACTTTATTGCACAAATACCAATGACTGCCATATTGTTAAACAATGGTCATTCTGTAGTCATCTTATTTGAACTATCACCTTTAAAACATTTGATTTATTTGACTTCCAGATACTATAATCCTCTTGTTTTTCTCATACATTACTGGTTGTTCTTTCTTTGTTTTGTTTTGGTTTGGTTTGTTGTTTTTTTTTTTTTTTTTAGTTGATTTCTGCTTTACTCCCAGAAAAAGAAAAAGATACGAAAAAGATTTGAATCCTTTTACCTTTTCTCTTTTCTATCTACACTTGCTCTATTAGTGTTCCATCCACTTTAAATATAATATATATGATGATGACATCTCAAATTATGTATCAGTCCAAGACTTTTTCTTGAAATTCCAAATTTATATTCAAATTGCCCAATTGACAACTCCATGTTTATCTAATTAATATCTCAAACTTGCCATGTCTAAAACATGAATTCTTTATCTTCCCCTTCAAAACTTGTTTTTTTCTGTGATCTTTTTTAACCAAATTAATGGTTCATTCTTGCCTTTGCTTAGGCCAAAAACCTTGGAGTCAGCTTTGATTCCTCTCTCTCTCTCTCATGCACTACCTACAGTGCACTGAGGAATCCTATAGTTTTGCCTTTAAAACATATCCAGAGATCCTTTTGGAGTGATTTCAGCAAAATGGCAGCATAGGGACTTCTTGGTTCGTTCCACCAATCCCCCAACCCCAGACCCCTGCCCAGAAACATTAATTTGAACAACTATTCACACATAAAATTACCTTCACAAGAGCCAAGGTTTCCAAATAAGGGATTATAGCACTTGGATAAAGCACAGAAATAAGAAAAAATGCATTAAGGAGAGTAAGAAAGATCAATTCACATTACCTCCATTTATCCCTACCCCAAACCCAAGCAGCTCAGTACAGACCAAGACTCTCCCCATGGGAGAAGGAGAGTAAAGTGAACACCTAACTTCACTACCCCAGAGCTGGCCTGTTCAGCACTAGGCTGACTCTTAGGCTGACTCCCCATATGGAGCCATCATACTACTTGATTTCAAAATATATTGCAAAGCTATGGTGTTCAAAACAGTATGTTATTGGCATAAAAACAGACACAATATCAATGGAACAGAATAGAGAGCCCAGAAATAAACCACGCATATATGGTCAACTAATTTACAACAAAGAGCCCAGAATATACAATGGAAAAGGACAGTGTCTTCAATGCATGGTGTTGGGAAAACTGGATAGCCACATGCAAAAGAATGAAGCTGGGCCACCATCTCACACCATTCACAAAACTTAACTCAGTGCACTCAAGACTTGAATGTAAGACCTGAAACCATAAAACTCCTAGAAGAAATCATAGGTAATAAGCTCCAAGATATAGGTCTTGGTGATGATTTTTTGGATCTGACACCAAAAGCAAAGGCAACAAAAGCAAAAATCAACAAGTGAAACTACATCAAACTAAAAAGCTGCACAGAAAAAAAGAAAATCAAATTGAAAATGCAACCTACTGAATGGGAGAAGGTACTTGCAAATCATATGTCTGATAAGGAGCTAATATCCAAATTGTATAGGGAAATCATACAATAACAAAACAGACAGATAAAAAAAGCCAGTCCTTTTAAAAAATGGACAGAAGATCTGAGTAGGTATTTTTCGAACAGAGACATATAGATGGCTAACACGTACATGAAAATATGCTCAACATGACTAATCATCAGGAAAATGCAAATCAAAAGGATTTGCAATGAGATATCACCTCACATCTGTTAGAATGGCTATCATCAAAAAGACAAAAAATAACAAGTGTTGGTAAGAGGTGGAGAAAAAGAAGCCCCTGTATGCTGTAGGTAGGAATGTAAATTGAATGCAGCCACTATGGAAAACAGCATGGAGGATCCTCAAAAAATTAAAACTAGAAATAAAATATGACCCAGCAATTGCACTTCTGGGTATTTACCCAAAGAAAATGAAAACACTAACTCAAAAAGATATATGTAACCTCATGTTCATTGCAATATTATATATAATAGCCAAGATTTGGAAACAACTTAAGTATTCACTGATGGATGAAGGATAGAGAAAATGTGGTATATACACAATGGAAGATTATAAAATAAGGAAATCTTGTCACTTGCAACAACATGGATGGATCTTGAGGATATTATGCTAAGTAAAATAAATCATATAGAGAAAGACAAATACCATATTATCTCACTTATATGTTGAATTTAAACATAAAATAAGCTTATAGATACAGATACACATCACACACATACACACACACATACACACAAGGAGGAATGATATTCGGCCGTGTAAAGAGGAATTCCTGCCCTTTGAGACAATATGGATGGACCTTGAGGGCTTTATGCTAGGTGAAATAAGTCAGACAGAAAAAGACAAATACTACATATTTTCACTTACATGTGTAATAAAAAAGCCTAACTCATAGAACTAGAGCAGCATCGTGGTTGCCAAGGGATTGAGGCCAGAGGACCACTCCTTGGGGACAGGAATAGGGAGGTGTCAGTCAAAAAGAACACACTTCCAGCTCTAAGATGAATAAGTTCTGGTGATCTAAGGTATAGCATGGTAAACATAGTTAACAATGCTGTCTTTATACATGAAAGTCATTAAGAGAGTAAATCCTGAATGTTATCACCACACACACACACAAAGGTAATTATATGAAGGGTATAGAAACGTTAGCTAACCTTATTGTAGTAATCATTTTACAATGTATATGGGTATCAAATCATCACAATGTACATCTTAATCTTATATATGTTATATGTTAATACCTCAATAAAGCCGGGGGAAAAAAACCATATCCAGAATCTGACCATTTCTCATTTATGACAAGCCTCCACTTACTTGATTACTACAGTAGCCTCGTAAGTGAGATTTATGCTTATGCTCTTGCTCACTATAGTCTATGTTCCACCCAGCAGCCGGGTTGATATTCATGAAATCCATCTGATCATGCAACAGTTCTGTTCAAAATCCTCTAGGGTCTTCCTAATAGGATCTCAGACTAAAACCCCAAATCTGTGCAAAAACCTACAAGGCTCATGTGATCCAGTCCCTCATTAAATCTCTGATGTCATCTCTTACTTCTTTCTGCCTTATTCGCTCAGCTCCAGCCACACTGGCCTCCTTGCTATGTACATGCCCAGCGTGTTCCTCCTTCCAAGCCTTTGCTCTGTCATCTTTCTTGGAATGGCCCTCTCCACAGAATCCCAGATTTACTCTCACTCTTCCAAGTCTTTGCTCAATATGTCACTTTCCTGCCAAAGACTCCACTGACTCTTGCCTTTTAAAATTACCCAGAACTCCTGATTCTTCTTGCTCTGTTCTATGTTTTCTGTAGCATTTTTCAATTATACACCACTAACATCCTTAAACCCTGTTGGACGTTTTAGTTAAAGCCATGCTGTCTCCTATCTTCCTCACCCATAACACCTTAGATTGTCTGGGGATAAACCCTAACTATGAATGCAGGACCTGACAGGATTTGGTATTTCAGTCCTGGCTCATCAGTCCTACTGGGCCTCGTAAGTAACATGACCCTCCCACACCTACTTACTTCTTCATCCTGGTCTCTCCCATTCTCCAACTGGCATAAAAATGCCAGTTTCCCAATCCGTGGAGGAGGAGATTTTGTCACAGTAAAAACCAGATATCAATGGTAACCCTGGAACTAATTGCTACAGGAGGCTATTAGGCATTTGAGACAGATATTCCTGGTGAGTTTACGAGTTAGGTGATCAAGGTCACTTTCAAAGTACGGAAGTATATTGGGAAAGGGAGTGGGGCATTCTGTAATAAGGAGATACTGTAAGGTGATGATATCATGATGATGCAGTCTGACCTCACCAGCCTGAGGATGGTACTAAGGATTAACTAGGGTAACTAAGAATTAACTGATTTTTAGATGTGCAAGTCTGTCCCAGCAAACACAGACAAGCAATCATCAGGCCACATTTGAATGGTATGACTTCTTCACCGCCTATAAACTGGGTAGCCAAACCCCTACCTCAAAAAGCTAGAATGTAAGGAAGCAAGAAAAACTGCCCCATCACAGAGTCTGTTTGCCAAAGAACATTGTAGCATCCAGTCTCATTTGCAGCTGACCAAGACAATCTGAAACGGCCAAGAGAGAGGCTCATGCAAAATATGCCAAAGTCACTTGGAATCGACCACATGGAATACAATTTCGGCAGGGGCATGTTCTTTCAGAAAACTTAGATGTACTCTGATGTTCAAATACTACAGCTTTCTCCTAATTGCACTGACTTACCCATTAGGGATTCCTGCTTTACTCTGGGTTCTATGTCCTCCTTGATTTTGTTCCTGAAACCAGACTCAGAGATAAAAATCCCTAGCTTCCCCTGCCTCGGGAATGCAAGGAATTCAGACAGATGGTAGAGATGAGAAGCTGCCTCGTCACCAAGTTCCTGCGAATCAGAAGGAGAAAGTGAAGAGAACAGGGGAATGGCAGATAATGTGTCAGCATGTTAATACATTGTACTTTTGGCCAGAATTGGACCTGCTAGTAGGAGCTGTTCTTTGCATGAAATAGTAAATAGAGTTTACACTCATTGTAGCATATGAGACCACTGTTCTCATGATTTTTAACTTAATAACTTTCATAGAACTTATTGGTCCAAATGAAGGTCTGCCAGTTCTGTCTGACTTGCGCAGACATGGTGAAGCTGTTCCTGTCGTGTCTCTAGCAGTCCCGGGCGATACCAGTGCCGTACCCCTTTACCCCCAGCTTCAAAGTGTCCTTGTAACATGTCTTCTGACCACATTGCTGGAGGGTGGCCACCTCAGCCGGTACCACTGAATAGCAGTAGGATAAAATTATAACAAGAACAAGTTTGAATCCAAAGCGTTATCAGTCTCTTCTTGATGACCACTCTTTTGGTCTAGAGTAACTATATTTAGTGTAAAATTATTATTTTTGCCTTTTTTTGGATGATCTACATGTTTAACCAACTCACTGTACTTTGCATGAAAATCAAAGTGTTCTTTTCTAGTTTACTTTTGCTATCAGTGTAATACAAAATCTATTTCCCTAAATTAGGTTGTATCTCATTAGTCTTTTAAATGTAGAATTGTAATGGTTCAAGGTTAATGAGATTTAAAAATATGTGTCACTTAAATTGAGACTAACTTATTTCAAAAATATTCCAGAAAATAGAAATTTCTTCTAGTAGTATAAAATTATGAATGATATTTAAATCTTGGTAAAGTTGACTGCACTTTGGTTAGATTCATCAATAAAATAATGGTTGAGTACCTTTATAACTGAAGTACTCAGGGCATTTCGGAATTGAATTAGTAAATTACAGATTGGTTTATTCTAATGCAAGGGAAAATGATATCCATTAGAAAGGCCAACAGGAAGAAAGTACTAGGGAGGTTCATGGGAGGGAGAGATCATTAGTGGCTGGGGTACTATCCCACTCTCTCAGTCATTGTTCATACCCAGCTCAACTGTGTCTTGATCATCTCATTCATTAGTTCGTTATTCATTTATTCAAACATATATTCAGAACCTACAATGTGCCAGGCACTGTGCTAGATACTAAGAATGAAAAATGAATCCTTCCCTCACAATGTTCAGCTTAGTGGATCAGATAGTCACGTAAACAAATCATTATGATAGTGTTACAATGCTATGCACAGGGTGTGTGTAAATCTGGGGGAGCCAAATCCATGGAGAGGACAAGAGCTCCACCTTGTGCCAGGGGTCACGGCAGGATGTGTTAGGAACATCTTAAGAAAGAAACAGGTTTTTGCATTGAGCTGGACAACTTGAAGGTCAAATAATAGGTGGTCAGGTGGACAGGACAAAGGAGTTAGGCAAAAGGAATTACAAGCACAAAGTCATTGTTGCAAGTTATTCATTTGCATTTCAAAAGCAACTTCCCTTGTCTTCAAATATGCTTTAAAAATCATTTAAATGTCTCATTTATTTTTTAGCAGAGTGGCTGAAGTAACTCTAAACTCAGAAAATGACTTATCTGGTCGTAGACATTCAAGAGGATGGTCAAATTGTTAAAATGAAAAAGTTAAAGCAAGAGTTTGACTGACACTTATCTATTTAAAAATAACTGTAGTATATTTAAAGGATAAAACAGCCTATATCTTACTGCTATTGATTTTTAGGGTTATTGATTCTTGTTTTAAGCTTTACTTTAACAGTTCTAAGAAGTGGGAATGTAGAGGAGGAATTGGATCACCTGAATAAAAAATATAATGGTATATAAATTCTTTTTTTCCTCCACCCTCTAGATTTAGCAGTATTTACACCCCACCAGTTTGTACTCGGTGCCTGCACACATGTGGGATGTACAAACAGTTCCCTGGTCATACTGTACACGGCACAGCTTCCACCGGAGCACGTGGATTCCCCACTTCTGACCGTCCTGGATTCTAGAACTATATATGTACAGTAAGTAGAAATGTTGTCTCTGTCCCACATTGGTTTATGCAAGAATCCCAGTGAGCTCAATCAAGGGAAGGGCTTGTGACATAAAATTAATTTTATTGTGATGAAATGCATAGAAGTGATTAGTTCAGTGGTTCTGGGAACCTTTGATTATCACTTGCCAACTTAATTTCCATTTCGTCTCCATGCAATCAGGCTTAGCTACATACGTACACAGATTCTGTGCAAACTTCAATAAAGGGAAACTGACCACTTACAGGACTGCCTCGGGCTTTCTGTAGGGGAGGTGTTATCCGTGATGAGTTGGAATTAGAGTCTAAATATTTATTTTCTTTTTGAGTATACACTAAGACCTTCTTGTTCCCCTGCAGTTGAAGTCAGAAAGGAACTTTCACATATAGGCATGTTCAGATTATTTTTGATATGAAATGATTCTAACCCATTTCCTAATCTCTGAGGTACAAGGTATACTGTCATACTGAATTGAAATTTAACAAACCTCTCCTGCCACCAATTAATACTTGTTTACATTCATCTCTGTTGGTCTCAGTTTTCCCATCTGGAAAAGAAGAGTTTGGGCGGAGTAAATTAGGATATTCGTTCAAGCTGGGAAACATTATGATCCATACCCCATTGTTCCAGGTCTGAGATGTCCTGTTGGCTTTCAGTGCTGCCCTAAGCTGAGCCCGCATTACTTACGCCAAAAGATTTCCCACTACTCTAACTATTTCTCAGTTTACCTGTTTCTATCTATTTTACGATTTGTCCGGCTCATGTTCACTGACACATTGTAAGGTGTATGTGGAATATCCTCTACTTTTCCTTGTGCCTACCATATCCGATCCATCAAGTAGACAGTCTTCTGTGGCTAGGTAGTGTCCCACCTTATCCATGAAGTTTGATTTGACGACTTCAGCACTTCAGTCCTCAGCTTCTCTGTATTCTAGAGTTGCATGTTAATTTGACATTAGATGGCTGCATTTTTTCAAGACAATTATGTTATTTCTCTCTCTCTCTCTCCCATTTCTCATAAATTCTCAAATGTTCTACTTCTCTCAATTTTTGTTCTATGGCTTAAGTTCAAAATTAAATATTCACCCATTTTTTATATTATTAGCTAGTTGAAATTATAAGTAACTAGAAAGTAGGCACTATGCCATATTTTCTTTAGACCATTCAGAAGAGACATTTAATAACTACTTGGTTTTTTTTTTTTTAAGGTTTCAGTGTGTGTGTGTGTGGTGAGTGGCATAAATCCAAGTTCATATGCGTCTTTTAAAAATCTTGCACATTTCAGGTTTGACTTGAATGAATGATGGATAGTCATGCTATATTTTTCCATTCCCAGGTGGAAACAACCAAGAAATGTAAATGGGATTCTGGAGCGCTATATATTATATATTTCAAATCACACACATGATTTTACAATTTGGGATGTCGTCTATAACAGTACAGAACTTTTTCAGGATCACCTGCTACAATACTTGTCCCCTGGTAATAAATATCTCATCAAGCTGGGAGTAAGTTCATTTTACTCTACCACTTTCTCTTCCCTTCTCTTGCTGCTTCTTTCTTCCTTTGTCCCATCTTCTCTCTCTTGTTCACTTAAAAAAAAAAAAAAAACCCAAACCCAAAATTTCTATATTGCTATTGAGACTGAAAACGTACTTCACACCGTAAATGGGAATGTGATCTAATACCTACATATTTATTTTGTATTACACAGAATGATGGCATAACAATCTGAGTCATTAGATTTTTCCCAAATCTAATTTGGGATTATCAGAAATTATTTCTTCTTTGTTATTTCCAGAATGTCATAATTGGTAAGGGCTTTTTCTAAAGTGCCTGAATTAATAAGGTTATTTCCCTATGGAGCTTGTTTTCATTTGGAAAACAATGTATGGTATGAAAATTTAGGTCTTATATTTTAAAATGATGGTCTAAGTGATCCCTAAATATTCTGGATTGTTATGATTGTTATTATAGTCTGGTTTACATTACACTTCTATCTCAAAAGAACAGTCACTTAATAAAAACCCTAGAATCAACATACTTTAGAGGTCTTTAGACAGACAATAGCATTTTTTAATGCAAAATAGCACTTTTATACAAAGGTCTTTTAAAAGACCTTGATATTACTGTGGAATTTATACTCAGTGGTTCCTTTTGTTTTTTGATGAAATATAATCTTTTTTAAGTTTAATAGCACATCTGAAAATAACTGAATATAAACATGAGATTGTCCCTATTTGTTTTAAACACACTCTTCATTTTATAGTAATACCTATATAAGGATATTTGCTTTGATAAATGCCATAGAAAATATTCTGCTCTTGATTATGAATAAATTTACATTTATGTAGACACTGTGTATGCATTCATTTTACTTAACATGCTCTTGAATGCTCTAAATATTATACCATGAGAAAATAAACTACATTCAACTATTGCTTACTGTCTGACCTGACATCCCAAAACAAGGGCAATCAGACAATATTAAAAATCCTATTCAGAATTGACTCTATGTGCCTAGGTGTTCAGCACGCAGATGGGCTTATGAAGCAGCATCTTTGATTACTTAGTTGTATTACTCAAGATGTAAGAAAGGTATTACCTTGATTTTCAAAAACTAATACAGAAATCCACACTATTTGCAAAACAGTGGTAATATCAAAATCCAGAAAAGACTCTCTTGCTTAGAAGAAACCAAAATTAAACAGAAATTGTTGTGCTCTTAGTTTTTATCAGGAGGCAAATGTCATGAAACAAAGTTCTACTCCCCAGGTAATTTTTAGGATATGCTGTGCAATCAGTGTAAATCCACTCCAATCTCCTATGTTTTATACATCTGTAATATCTTGAAAAATGAATACCACTAGATTGGGAGGCTGCTTGCCTGCATTTCAATTCGGATTTTGCTACCAACTGTGTAACCAAAGGCAAATTCACTTAATTGCACTGATTTTTATGTTCTTTAAACCTAAAATCAGGGCTTTGAACTAAATGATTTTTAATGTCTCTTTGAGCCCTAAAATTCCATGACACTAAATCATTCTGTGATCCCAAACAATATTCTACGGAATCAAATGAGATCTGTCAGCCATTGTGTAATGTTGATGCAGAACGTCATAAAGATGTGGAAGTCCTTGCCCTAACTCTTGTTAGGAAAATAAATTTGCTCACATTATTTTTGATTTCGCAGTATTTAGTAGTGGAGAAAATACACTAATATATTTCAGGAAGTAGTCAATTAAGTTTTTTACCTAACTCAATAACCAGTAAAATAAGTGAACCAGAACATTTTAGGTTCATCTTGGTTAATTGAAGGGTTATTGTATATTTCACAGTTTCCACATAATAACTAGCTTTCAAGGTCATTAGATTAGTAGATGGAGATTAGGTTCTCAGCCAAGTGCAGTTGTCTTTATAGATAGTCTTAGCATGTTGAAAGTTCTGGAAAATAAAACATACAGATGGCTAAGCCCTTAAGAATAGAAGACGATACATGAGGATTCAAGCCACTGTGATTTACTCTAGACTCAGAGACAGTATATTACTTCAAGTGGCTTCAGTTAATTTTTCCTGTTAACTGGATTATACACTCGTGAAGGGTAGAGACAGCATCTTTCAGAATTCTATCTGCTGAGTCAAGCACAGTGTTTGGTAGAAACTGGAAGCTCAGCAAACAATTCTTGAATGAATGGATGAATGAATGAATGCTAAGTATATATATTTCATAAAGAATCTGAGACTTCTGATATGAATTAAATGATTTGCTATAAGGTGTCAGAATTGGGGACTGTGTGGATCCAAGCATATACTTTTTCTACTGGAAGAGACAGCATAACGTGTCACTACACTCAACAAATGGTATTGTGGAGTGTGGTAGCTCTGAATAAAGATAATAAGTCAGCAATTAAATAAAGAAGCTAGTAATACAGACTAGTAGCAAGATATGTACGGCTTGATAATTTTCATATTACAGCTAGACATTTGCCTCTTGATGAATGTTAAATGTTAAATATCTTTACTGGAAAGATTCTTGGAAATGATGAGCTTAATTTTTCAAAGTATCATTTGTATATAACACGGCCTTGTTCCTTTTCTTCATACTTTAAGGTATGCTGCATTCTTAATATCCTCAGAGCCTACTTATCTGAAAACAAACTATTGAAAAAGAGAATGCTAGTTTTGGATGTTCCTAATAGTCATCATTTCAAAATAATTGATACACATTTATTAATTACTCATTTCCTTTACCAAAATTCAATCCCCTATTTGATCAGAAGTTACTGGACATTTCAGGGTGGTACTATGACTTTGGCACTTAACAAAAATGGCTGTAATTGAGAAAGCTATAGGAGATGGGTTGAAATGCCTTATTGTAAAGGCTCAGAGGCTTTCAAAGACCTTGCCATTTCATAAAAGCATTTTTAATTAATCCCGCTATTTTGTTTAGTTTTTCCGAACCAGAATTTTAATCAGCATTCAGTTGCATTGCGTGCAGTGGCCTCCGGTGCTGGTAGGTCAAACAAGATACTGATTGGTCTGATTTCATTTAGATAATATCAGTTAGATTTGACCAATCAGAAGCAACTTTAAGAGGATTTTTTTCCTTATTTAGGAACTGCTCACTTCGCACCTCTAAATGCATGCAAAAAGAATGCGGAAAAAAACAAAATAAAATATTTTGCAGGTAATTCTTTATCAATTCTGTTTTATTTGCAAGAAAAATTCTCTCGTAAACTCCTTGGATTCTTAGAAAGCTCCTTTGTCAAATTATGAGTTTATGGATCTTAGATGACATAGCCCATAGCCCAAAGATCAGTCCTTCCAAACCAGAGGATGTCTTTACTTATTCCAAAAGGCATCCTAAAATTCTCAAAACAAAGTAAATTTCAATTCACTTTTAATTTTTAAATATATATAATTACATGTCTTATAATATTTCTTTGGGGAGAGTTAGCTGGGGACAATTCTTAGGATATAAAAAAATAATAGTGACAAGTAGACTATCTGAATTAAATCCCAGTGTATTATGGGTTTAACAATAAGATGCTCCAACAATAAGATGCTCCTTAGGAAAAAAAATCTAGAAACTGCAAGTAGATAGATTTCTCTCTCTGAGGACTAAAAAGAATGCTCTTTCCATCATTTTCCTTTGATAATTCGGCTGTCCCACTTGGCCTCTTTTCCTGCCGTATTTTCTAGTGGACTTTTAGTATGTTTGAAATGTCTTTTTTTAATTTTTCTATTTTAATGTTCAGGTAGTTATTTCTTGGGCTAACAATGACATGTCCTAGAGCTTTGAGTCATGGTTTGGCCACAAGCTCAATTGATTCCTCTTTATTTGCAAAGATTCTGTTCTCAGGAAGAGGATAGTTTATCTCTTCCATATATATGCACACACTGCAGCTGAGAATTAGAGGGAACCCACAGAGGTTAATTAGGTCCCAATCTTAATGCAATTTCATGCCCAAGCCACAGTTTAACCCATCAGAAACTTGCTTATGCTGATGAGAAATTATCCTGAAGATATAGGGCTACTGTTGTATTCTTACAAGGGAAGGTGAGATTGAGCTCCATGTCTACTGACCATTTAATATTTATACTTGTAATAAAGAACTTGAAACAACTTGTTAAAAGAATTTGAGACAACTTGTTAAATAGTATACTGCAACATAAGAAAATATCTTTAAAAATAAGTCAACTCTCTCTTATTTATAGGAAAAAGAATTTCAACTGTGTTAATTATCAAAAGGTTGTTCCCTTAATATCAAGCTGAAAAGCAAGGGACGGGCCCAAAGAAATGAAAAGATGTTTTAATTTTTTATGCTAGCAATATCTACATTCCCTGAAAATGGACTAAATGCCTATCTGCTTTTGACATTGTCCTATGATTTTCCTTCATTTTCTTAATTGGTTTTCAGTAAATTTTAGGGCTTTTTGAAATATTTTTGAATTTGATTGTGTAAATTACAACTGGAACCTAAAGAGATACTGAACAAAGGTTAAGTGTAATTTTCAAATATCTGTGTTATATAAAGATATGATTGCTAATATTTGCTAGCAAATATAGTCTGGAAAAGCCCTGTATGTCTGTCTCTGCTTCCTGGAACAATATTTATCCAATAAGTTAGGTAGCAGAGATATTTTCCTAATACACTCAAACATTTATTTTGGAATTACTTGTAGTTAATTATGAGAGTACACACAGAAGTTTCCAGATTTTTTTTTTTTTTAAGATTTATTTATTTGAGGGTGAGGGAGGGGGAGAGAGAGTACACGTGCATGCGATCAGGGGGAGGAGCAGAGGGAGAGGGACAAGCAGACTCCCTGTTGAGCCCAAAGCCTGACGCGGGGCTCGATCCGGCGACCCTGAGATCATGACTTTAGCTGAAATCAAGAGTTAGACACTCTGTTTAACATAACAATAAAAAATTAAAAAAAATAAAATTAAATAAAATTAAAAAAAAAAGAGTTAGACACTTAACCAACTGGACACTTAACCAACTGAGCCATCCAGGGCCCTCCCAGGTATCTTTAGCATCCATGTTTTCATTTATGGCATTAGTTAATACCTTATTAGGGAATGGGAAGAATCTGTGATCACTTGAAGTTTGCTGGCCATGTAATGAGCCCATTTCCTCTGGCACATAAGTAAGTGATTTGACCCTTTAAGCTATTAAAAGTCACTCAACAACTGCTATGTTGCTGATATATGAGAAATACTATTTTATTCAATTTCACATTATGTTGTACTTTAAATATATTGGTTACACTATTGCAATAAAGGCAATTATATTTGCTGTGGATCTTTTCTTTTACTCCAAATCACTTGTTTTTATCCTGAAGTAATTTCAGTCTATTATTACCCTCATGTAGTGTGCACACACACGTGTGTGTCTGTGCATGCGTGCACTTAATTCCTTCTAGGAAACTTTGTGCAAGGCTGATTTCATCAAGGTTATTCACCCAGGCAGTAGATGCCCTATCTCTAGGCTCTAACATAGGATGTACTTATAATTCATACATGCATACGTTTGGGTTATTTTCTAATTATCAGAGATGGCTGTCTTGTGTCCTGAAAAGCAAACTAATTAAATGTCAGACCTCAGCACTGAAACAAATTTATCTGGTGTTGGGGGTTGGGGGGGGGTGGATCAAGAAAACTGTATTTCAAAGTATCTGGAACTCTTGTTATGAATTCTCTGTTTCCAAGGCTCTGGACCCAGAAAACTTTTGCGACCCAGAGTGAAATGTGGTTTTTGCATTTCTCCTCAGGCTTGCACAAGGGGTGGGTGCACCGTGAGCGAGGCCAGTGAGGCCCTAACTGATGAGCAGGCACCCGAAGGTGTGCCAACCCCCAAAGCACACTCCTATTCACCTCACTCCTTTCACATCTCCTGGACGGAGCCTGAATATCCAAATGGTAAGTGAACTCTTTTAGCCTCAAGTTAAAAAGATGATTAGCAAAGGTAAATTAATATTCTAAATGGCAGCTTATATGTGGTGCTTAATTTTTAATGATCATTTTAGCACATAAAATACTTGAGATAGTATCATTGTCTGTAGTTGGGAGATTGTAGTTTTTAGGCTAACACACAATTTTGGTGGCTCAAAAGTGCTCCCTTTTGATAGTTCTTGTGTACTGCATCTTATTGCTCAATACGTTCCAGGAGAGGTGTAGAGAACAGATGAGGATTCCCAAAGTGCTATTGTGACAGTGACATTATATTTTCAGTGACTTTCTGTTTCTGACAGTCCTGAGTTCATTCTCGGAGAGGTAGAGAGAGATAGAAAGTCCATGCACATCATGTATTTCAAAATGCTTTTGGTTGAATAAGTTTATCTTAGAAGAGACCAGTTGGAACTCTGTATTTTAATATATTATATGTAAATATGTCAGCATGCAGTTTTTAAACAGTGCATATGTTAAATATATATGTATTTATACTTGTTTAACTTCAAGTTGGTTGTGTATATTTCTAAGTGATATATACATCTTTGCATAGTTTAGAGAATTACATGAGTCAGTTAAAGTTGGCTAAAATAAAATCTTATTATAAAGAATTTGCAATAACTTGGAGGTAGAAATTATTTTTCTTTATTCATTTATTGGAAATATCTTTAAGTTTCACACAACATACTGTCATTGTTCCACACTGATGGAAACTTATGTAACATCAAATTTTGTTCCCTTTAAGACAAACGTCAAGACTTTTAATATCCTAGAAATTGTTTTAAGTAGTTTGTTACTGAAAATTGAGATGGCCTCCTTTAGCATAGCCAAAAAGAATGGAAGAAAAAAACTGTAATTTTATTAGTTTGTCTTATGTTTACTATGATATTAATTATTCCAGTCATCTCATTTTAATTAAACTTTTGGCAAATGCATTAGATATATTTGAGGTAATGGAGAGAGTTCAAATAATTAGAGTGAGTGATTATCTCTGCTATTGAAGTGATTCCTGTACTGTTATAAATTTCCTAATAAAAAAATAAATGGATCTCTATTTGATACTTATATGAAACAGTCAAAAAATCTTGTCATATTGGGGCGCCTGGGTGGCTCAGTTGGTTGGGCGGCTGCCTTCGGCTCAGGTCATGATCCTGGAGTCCCTGGATCGAGTCCCGCATCGGGCTCCCTGCTCGGCGGGGAGCCTGCTTCTCCCTCTGACCCTCCCCCATCTCATGTGCTCTCTCTCATTCTCTCTGTCTCAAATAAATAAATAAAATCTTTAAAAAAAAAAAAAAAATCTTGTCATACTTCGTGCTCCACAAATGCATCTAGCCCATAGGTGGCAATGAAAATGTTAGTGATTTATTCCAATTGGATTGCTGTTAAATGCCATTACATGATTTGCATCGTAGAGCATTTTCCTTCATACCATTGGTTGTAGCACCTGGAACTGAAACTGTACTCAGAATCCTAGGTGGACAAGAAAAATACTTTCTACATTTCAGGGAATACTTGCATACTATGTTTTGTGCATTTACAAGCAGTTTTAAAATGTATTCATTGAACCAAAAAGAATTTGAGAGGTTTTGGAGATTTATGTAAACACTTTCATTGTATTCTAGTCTTGTGTTTAATCACATCAGAATTTTCAAAATTTTTATTGTGGGGCAATGGTTAGACATTTAAAAAGTAATAGTGTTCATTTAAAAAGAAAATAGCAACTTTCACGCCACCTACTTCTCTCTTCACTTGCCCCAAATTTTCCAGTGTTTGATTTTTATTGTCTATCATCTGGAGAGGGAAAATCTGATTGTTGGAAAACACCTTGTCCCTCTATTTGTTCTTAAAGCCCCCATACTTCCCCCTAAAAAACTAAAGAATAAAATCCAAATTCTTTAGTCTGGTATTCAGGTCACTCCCAACTTATGACTCAAGCTGCATTTACAGAGCCTTGTAACACATGTTCCTTTCTAGAATACTTATGGCTTACTGTAGGGTTGCAAGACCTGGGTGTGGAGTCAAATAGGCCTAGAGACAAATATTATCTCTGCTGTGTAGTAGTGTGTTACTTTGGGAGATAGACTAAATTCCATGAGCCCCAGTTCTCTTGATTATAAAATTGGCATTGACAACCCCTATTTTCTTTCCATCTTTACTGTGGAAATCTAACTCATTCCTCAGAACTAAATGTGGGCCTCTTTTTTTTTTTTTTTAAGATTTTATTTACTTATTTGAGAGAGAGTGAGAGCACAAGCCAGAGAGGAGCAGAAGGAGAGGGAGAAGCAGACTCCTTGCTGAGCAGGGAACCCAACTCGGGGCTCAATCCCAGGACCCTGAGATCAGGAAACCTCCACCTGGATTTTTATTACCCTTTACATTCAACATATCCAAGTTGATTTCTCCACGTGTTCTCTGCCCCTCTACCTGCCTTTTCTCCTGTGTTCCTCCTCTTCCTGATTAGCACAACCCAGTCACATGAGCCAGAAACCTGGGTGGCATTCTTGACTTCAACCCTGGCTCACCCCTGACTTGTCTTACCACATGACCCTCAACTGCACTCCTCTAAGGAAGGTCACTGATATTTTTCACCCAGATAACTTCAAGAGCTTCCTCATACCCTGCAAAAATCTGAATTGGTTCATTCAAAGTCTATTTTTTGATGACCTACTGCTAGGTGCCATCATTCTGATGATACCAAGATGAATTTGCGTAATCCCTGATCTTAAGGATATTAGGATTCCTTAGGGGAACAAATAATCACAAGGTAGGGATATGAATAAGGTGCCAAATGTATGGAGAAGAAGTTCCCTGAGGAACCCTATGGGATGTGGAAGTGTCATCCCTCTGGGTCTCCATTAGGTGTGGCAGGTCCAGAGATACATAGGCACTTAGACTGTCATGTTGTGAAACAGATGCTTTTTGCATGGTTTTGCACATGCTGGGATCAGGATTATTAACATGGAAAAAAATATGGAGAAACAATAAACACACTTTCAGTAATAAGAAGTATGTATATTTCCAAAATATATGCCCATATGTGACAAAATGTGAGAGATATAAAAGGTTCTGATATAAATGTCTAGTTCTTGCCTATCAAGCAAATGGTCACCTTTAGACAGCATGGCTTAGGAAATAGACTCTCTGCTTTTCATAAATGATTCTGATTTAAACAGTCACTTTCTACTCATCAGAATCTTGTGATATCCTGACCCAGTGGCTAAGAGAATGGCGTCTTGTCCTTCTGATTGCCATTTTCTTCTTTGTCTCCCAACCTGCTCTACTTCACAGCTTGTGCTGGGAAGCTTGCTCTTTGCTTCAGGACATGCCTCATGTGCTCTGAGAATTTTTCCTGTCCTGGAACTTTTTGTTCTGTGCTCTACCAGCAGTTCTAAGAATAGGGCCTGACCCACATAATAGATGCTCAATTAAAACTTTGCTGATTAGCACTACCAAAAGAAAAAAATAAATGCACAGAAAATAACAAATGTTGGCAAGGAAGTCAAGAAATTAGAACCGTTGGGCTGTTGGTGGGAACATAAAATGGGGCAGCCACTATGGGAAACAGTATGGAAAATTCCTCAAAAAATTAAAAATAGAATTACTATGTGCTCCAACAATCCCACTTCTGGGTATTTATCCAAAAGAATTGAAAGCAGGATCTTGAAGAGATACTTGCACACCCACAGTCACTACAGCATCATTCACATTAGCCAAGAATTGGAAGAGATCCAAATGTCCACAGATGGATGAATGGATAAACAAATATCCATTTGTTTATATATATATATATATATATATACATACACACAATGGAATATTATTCTGCCCTTGAAAAAAGAAATTATCACATGCTACAACATGGATAAACCTTGAGGACATTATGTTAACTAAAAGAAACCAGTCACAAAAAGACAAACACTCCATGATTCCACATAGAAACAGGAAGTAGAATCTGGCAGGGGGTTCGGAGGGGGAATGGAGAGTTGCTGTTCAAGGAATATAGTTTCAATTTTGCAACATGAAAAGGTTCTAGAGATCTGTTATACAACAATGTGCATTTAGTTAACAGTCTGTACTACACATAGAAAAATAGTTATGATGGTAAGTTTTAGGTTATGTGTTTTTTTACCACAATTTTAAAAATATGATGTAGAGAGGATATAATAAAATGCAGTAAACTTTTAAACCAGAAGAAGAAAAGGTTAAGGGCTGTGTTAGTTTAAACAAACAAAAGATTCAATTAATAATCACTTAAAGATAGATACATAAAATATACATTTGTTAAACCAGAGTGAGATCATTCTGTCTTGTGTAACTTGTTTTTCTCACTTAGTGTGGTGGAGACATTTTTCCATGGCAGTTAAGCAGACAGAGCCCAGCTTCAATGTTTCAAAAGGCAGTGGAGTCCCACTGAATAAAACCACAGCTTATGAGACCCGTGTTTTATCAGTGGATATTTATGTTTCCATGATTTTGCTATTATAATGCTACATGCTGTTAATTGCCTTCTACCAAGTAGTCTGTAAGTACTCAGTCTTTATCACTTGATTAATACCTAAGGCTTTCTTTCCTTCAAACGTGTCCTACTGAATTCTAGTCCCTTGCTTCACTTACCTGCAAAAATGGTGGTGTGACACTCCAGCTCTCTTTCTCTAATCAGAGCGCTTGGCATCCACATTCCCTCTGGCAAAGGCGTTCTCCGCAGCCTGCTATTTCAGGCAGGATTTTAAAACCTGAACGAGAGCTACTTTTAGGAAGATAAGAACCCTTTATTGTGTAGCACCTGGACCTTTCCTTTGTCATACCATCAGCCATCAGTGAGAAGGGGCACAAAGGATTACTGTCTAATAAATTTGTGACCTGTGTTGTGAAGATTACAATTGCATAATTAGAATAATGCTTTTGAGAGCTTCCAAATTCTCATGAGCCATATTCCCTTTCAGAAGCCTAGGCCTTAGAATCTGTAAATATGTTTTTTCCTCACACTTGAAGTCCCCCTTGCTAAAATCAGCATCAATACTGACTATACCAAACTTATTCCTCATTACCTAGCATAACGTGTAATGACATTTGAAAGTAATTAGAATACGTTTTTTAAAAAAAACAGTAACTAGAAATATAGAATATGAAATTCTTATCCTTTATTAATATTTACAATTGCTTGTAACTATCCACTATCTTACTTAAGTAAATTTACTAGAACAGTTTCCCTGTTAGATTGTGACCCACACAAGGACAGGGATGTGCCTTGTCCTCTGTGGCCTTGATCACGGTTCTAGTGCTAGCAACTGGGAAGGTGCCAGTCATGGGTAGATGGGTATTAAATAGCTGTTGACGGAATTAATGTTTGCAGATGATAGGAACAATGATAACATAGTTATTGTGTGGATGTGAAAAGTATATGCATATGCAATTACACAGTACATGCAAATGCACATTTACAGCACGTTTTATAATTACATAATATAGGGGAAATGATTTCAAAGCCAGCAGAAAGGCATCTCCCTCTTGGCCTGCTGAAGGCTCAAAGGCCCAGTTGCTTGGTATAAGATTTTCTCAGCCTAGGGGCGCCTGGGTGGCTCAGTCATTAAGCGTCTGCCTTCGGCTCAGGTCATGATCCCAGGGTCCTGGGATCGAGCCCCGCATCGAGCCCCGCATCGAGCCCCACATCGGGCTCCCTGCTCCGCGGGAAGCCTGCTTCTCTCTCTCCCACTCCCCCTGCTTGTGTTCCCTCTCTCGCTGTGTCTCTCTCTGTCAAATAAATAAAATCTTTAAAAAAAAAAAAAGATTTTCTCAGCCTAGTGATTTGTTGAGATTCTAAAGAGAGCGTGTGAAACTGGATTTGCTTTGCATGCCTCTGTGTGAAAGGGTAGATTGTTCCTGCCATCAAGATTAGGTACTGTCAAGATGAGCACAGGAGAAGGAGAGCTGGGCACCCATTAGACAGGGTCCCAGGGACTTCTTGAGAAAAGAATGAGTACTTAAGGAACCTATGAAAATATTTTCCTAATGCAGCCTTTTGTACTGGGCTGGCTTTTTGAGAATTTATATGTGGATATGTACCAAGACAGTGGCAACCGTCGATAAGAACAGAAAGAATTTAGGAAGTCGATTATTTTTGCAGACTTACACATAGTACCATGAAGACAATAGAACATTACTGAAAGAACATTTAGTTCAGGTTTTTCAAAGATTTTATTTATTTATTTATTTGAGAGAGAGAGCGCAAGCACAGGGGGAGGGGCAGAGGGAGAGAGAGTCTCAAGTAGACTCCACACTGAGCATGGAGCTAGACATGGGGCTCGATCTCATGACCCTGAGATCATGACCTGAGCCAAAACCAAGAGTTGGATGCTCAACTGACCCAGGCAGCCCCATTTAGTTCAGTTTTTAAGCATATATATGATTTCAGGAATGGGTGGTAGAGAAATAATTAACTACAGAAGGTTTATACACATTCTGTATATGTCATCCTTCACATTAAGAGATGATTAAGAAAGAAATAGACTTTTATAGTATATATACGTGAAGGTGTGTGTGTAGATACTATGTGATTCACCCATACAAAGAAAGAAGTATTTGATTTCCTACCAACACTGATGGTAATAGTAGTAGGAATAGCTACAGCTTAGAACTATGTACCAGGCACTTTAATCCTCACAACTAGCCATGAAATGGGTATTGTTATTCTAACATTCAGCTGTGGAAACTCAGATTTATAAGTATTAATTGCTAAAGACAACTAGTTAAGTAGGAATGTAATACAAAGCAGGGTGTGGATGACACAAAAAATTCATGATTTTATTCACTGTACTCTTTTGCCTCTACATTTTGTAGAAAAGCTCATAATTCAGGATTCCATCTAGCCACATAAAAAATTTTTTTTAGATGTTTTGACTTGTTTGATGCATCATTCTCAGTGACAGTATTCAAAATTCTTAAGATCTCTGTTCTGATTTTTCTCTGGTTTTGAAGAAATAACTATTTTTCAAACTTTTTATTTTGAACTAACTTTATTTTTAAACAGCCAAAATGCAATTCTATTTTCTTTCCTGAAAAGGCTCAGTTTTAATAGGAGAAATGGATTATAGAATTCAGTGAATCACTTAGGAAAACTGCTTGACAGTTTTGAGCAAACCTTGTGTAACTTTTATGAAACACCTCCAATCAGTTTGTCAGGTAGAATTTCCCAAGCACAATCTTTTTTAGATTCCATTGAATCCATTTTTAGGAGAGCATAACAGTAATAAGGCATTATTCCACAATGTGAAAACTGTTCTCTCTTTTCCTTTTTAATTGAAGGATCAAGTATTCACACTGGGAGATACCTGCCACATTCAATCATCATCTGGACCTTGGGGGAAAACCCACAGTTGATATTCATATTGCCATGCTGTACTGGAAAACAAACAAACAAATATGTTTGGAGCATCTATATTCACTATACATGTTATTTTCATGACACACTAAAGCATTGTTGTTTAATTCTTACAGTAAACAGAATTCTCCAGTGTAAATAGAGATATCTTGTATTAAATTTACATTGTATTGTACTTGTATTGAATTTCCTTGGTTATAGATGACAACCTATTGAGCGCCTTAGGAAACACAATTTGACAGAACATGATGAAGAGGCACAAAGATATATATCCCAGTGGATGTGCTTTATGGACAATTATGATTCAGCTTCCCTGTGAAAATTAAACACCTTAAAAATTCTACCATTATGGAAAGAGAAAGGTGATAAACTTGAAACTGCTTACCCTGGAGAGCCAATGGGAATTAAATATCCATTTTGTGGATTATCCACTGAAGAACTGAATTTGTAGAACTAGATTAAAGAACCTGATCCCTCTTACCAGACAGCATTATATTGTTTCATTTTGTTATGGCTAGCTTACCGATTATTAGCACAAGAGAATAAGCAAGAGAAAAGCACAGAAAATACAAAACAGTGCAACATAATGCATTACTGTAAATTTTTTATGTTAGATGTATATATTTTTTGGCCTGTCTGGAGCCACTCTTCGATCTTCCATTCAGTCCTGTATCCTACAAGGCTGACCTTTACTCACAGTGTCAATGAGCTTGCTCTCTTTCCCTCTGGCTTCCTTTTGGCTTGTCCATGAGAGGGGGCAGCAGCAGCAAGAGATGAGAGTGTGGGAGGAGAACGAAATCGCAGAATTTAAAGCATTTGTTCCCTGTCTACTGAGCTCTGGGCTTCAGGGCGGTATTCCTCCACCAAAGGCTACAGCTCCCATCCAGTGGCCCTTTCCTATAACCCCAGCTCTTTGTCCAGGTTCCCAAATCTGTTCTCATCCTTTCCCTTGCAAATTTGAGGATGTTTATGGGCTCTTACTTAACTAGTTAGCATGGTCTCCTAGGAGGCCTGACTGTGACTAGCAGGGGATGCATTATTACCACCTGGTGCTTTCCCTTAACTCTGCCCATAGCTTTGTAAATGAGTTTGAGTTGCCATCAAGTTTCTGCTGAGTCCTTAACTGATTTTTAAACCTTGTATAATCCACACTTAGCACACAGAATTTGGGGGCTAGATGTAGAGATAAATGTAAAATTCATTCTGGGAATAGCAAAAGTAAATAAGTAAACAAAAATTCCATTTAGTTAAACTTTGTTTTGGCACTCTAGACATTTTAAAAGCAAATAAGGAGGACAGTGTTCAAAAGTTCTAGATGAAGATTGTTTATCCAATATGTCTGTGATATTTAATTTTTTAAATAGTAATCAACTCCTTGATACCTCATTGAAAGCTTTTTATTAATTATTATGAAATAGTTATTTGTTATAATTAGTCAGATAATGATTTGTGACATTGTTCCTCTTGATGAAGTAGGTCCAAGAGCCAAGTTCATCTTAAACACGAGTTTCCCAGATAAATTTAATTTCCTAACCCACCTAGATTAGGTTAACACCTGCCTCCCCCGCCACTACCATTTTTAATTCTTTTCCATCTGGTTCTTATTTAATAATCTTTACACACATATAATCCACTTAGTCCGTCTTCTCACTTAGATTGCAAGTTTTATGAATGCAGGAACCAGGACTGTTCGGGGTATTCCCAGCTTGGAACACAATGTCCAGCACATAGTAGGTACTCCATAAATATTTACTGAGGAATCAGATAACTACCAAAAACCAAATCCACTAAACCCAGCAGATTTTTTTTCAAAAAGTATTTTACAGCACTTGGTAAGTACTTGTTTTGTTTTGTTTTGTTTTTCACACTGTGCTCTCTGGACTTGATTGGGGTAGAGAGGAATCTTAAATAGTTAGCACACACATAAGAAACTGCTGGGTGATAACAGCATACCAGTAGGGGATACAGACCTATCTACAATATGCCTCCGAGAGTTGGGCAGGTTATTTTTTGCAAGAGATGTGCAGTACAACACATAGATCAGCATAGGAAGAGAGAGTCTAAGGCAAGATTCTCACAGCAAATAAGGTTTTAATTTACCCTGGAAGGAAGGGACAACTCTAAGTTCATTCATCTTACAGGCATCACACTTAATTCTTTTTTTTTTTTTCAAGACATCTTTATTATGTTATGTTAGTCACCATACAGTACATCATTAGTTTTTGATGTAGTGTTCCATGATTCATTGTTTGTGCATAACACCCAGTGCTCCATGCAGAACGTGCCCTCCTTAATACCCATCACCAGGCTAACCCATCCTCCCACCCCTCTCCCCTCTAGAACCCTCAGTTTGTTTCTCAGAGTCCATAGTCTCTCATGGTTCGTCTTCCCCCCCCCGATTCCCCCTCCCCATTCTTCCCCTCCTGCTATCATCTTCTTTTTTTTTTTTTTAACACATAATGTATTATTTGTTTCAGAGGTACAGGTCTGTGATTCAGCAGTCTTACATAATTCACAGTGCTCACCATAGCACATACCCTCCCCAATGTCTATCACCCAGCCACCCCATCCCTCTCACCCCCCCACCACTCCAGCAACCCTCAGTTTGTTTCCTGAGATTAAGAATGCCTCATATCAGTGAGGTCATATGATACATGTCTTTCTCTGATTGACTTATTTTGCTCAGCATAATACCTTGCAATTCCATCCACGTCGTTGCAAATGGCAAGATTTCATCCCTTTTGATGGCTGCATAATATTCCATTGTATATATATACCACATCTTCTTTATCCATTCTTCTGTCGATGGACATCTTGGCTCTTTCCAGTTTGGCTATTGTGGACATTGCTGCTATAAACATCGGGGTGCACGTACCCCTTCGGATCCCTACATTTGTATCTTTGGGGTAAATACACAGTAGTGCAATTGGTGGATCATACGGTAGCTCTATTTTCAACTTTTTGAGGAACCTCCATACTGTTTTCCAGAGTGGCTGCACCTGCTTGCATTCCCACCAACAGTGTAGGAGGGTTCCCCTTTCTCTGCATCCCCACCAACATCTGTCGTTTCCTGACTTGTTAATTTTAGCCATTCTGACTGGTGTGAGGTGGTATCTCATTGAGGTTTTGATTTGGATTTCCCTGATGCCGAGCGATGTTGAGCACTTTTTCATGTGTCTGTTGGCCATTTGGATGTCTTCTTTGGAAAAATGTCTGTTCATGTCTTCTGCCCATTTCTTGATTGGATCATTTGTTCTTTGGGTGTTGAGTTTAATAAGTTCTTTATAGATTTTGGATACTAGCCCTTTATCTGATATGTCATTTGCAAATATCTTCTCCCATTCTGTCAGTTGTCTTTTGGTTTTGTTGACTGTTTCTTTCACTGTGCAAAGCTTATTATCTTGATGAAGTCCCAATAGTTCATTTTTGCCCTTGCTTCCCTTGCCTTTGGTGATATTTCTAGGATGAAGTTGCTGTGGCTGAGACTGAAGAGGTTGCTGCCTGTGTTCTCCTTTAGGATTTTGATGGACTCCTGTCTCACATTTAGGTCTTTCAACCATTTGGAGTCTATTTTTGTGTGTGGTGTAAGGAAACGGTCCAGTTTCATTCTTCTGCATGTGGCTGTCCAATTTTCCCAACACCATTTGTTGAAGAGACTGTCTTTTTGCCATTGGACATTCTTTCCTGCTTTGTCAAAGGTTGGTTGACCATAGAGTTGAGGGTCCATTTCTGGGCTCTCTATTCTGTTCCATTGATCTATGTGTCTGTTTTTGTGCCAGTACCATACTGTCTTGATGATGACAGCTTTGTAATAGAGCTGGAAGTCCGGAATTGTGATGCCGCCAGCTTTGCTTTTCTTTTTCAACATTCCTCTGGCTATTCAGGGTCTTTTCTGGTTCCATACAAATTTTAGGATTATTTGTTCCATTTCTTTGAAAAAAGTGGATGGTATTTTGATGGGGATTGCAGAATGTGTAGATTGCTCTAGGTAGCATTGACATCTTCACAATATTTGTTCTTCTAATCCATGAGCATGGAACGTTTTTCCATTTCTTTGTGTCTCCCTCAATTTCTTTCATGAGTATTTTATAGTTTCCTGAGTACAGATCCTTTGCCTCTTTGGTTAGGTTTATTCCTAGGTATCTTATAGTTTTGGGTACAATTGTAAATGGGATCGACTCCTTAATTTCTCTTTCTTCTGTCTTGTTGGTGGTGTATAGGAATGCCACTGATTTCTGTGCATTGATTTTATATCCTGCCACTTGACTGAATTCCTGTATGAGTTCTAGCAGTTTTGGGGTGGAGTCTTTTGGGTTTTCCACATAAATTATCATATCATCTGCAAAGAGTGAGAGTTTGACTTCTTCTTTGCCGATTTGGATGCCTTTGATTTCTTTTTGTTGTCTGATTGCTGTGGCTAGGACTTCTAATACTATGTTGAATAGCAGATCACACTTAATTCTTAAGGTACTTGCATATATGCTCACTCATTTGATTTTCACATTAACTCTGTCAGGCCACCAGGGAAAGGAATATGACCCCCATTTTATGGGTAAGGAAACAAAAGCTTAGAAAATGTGAGCTTCCTGACCAAGTTTTAAAGGTGTGTGGTCAGGAGTCCTCAAGACTGACTAGAAGACCACTGAACTAGCTGTCAACCCCTTTCTTCTCAAACAAAAGCAAACCAAAAGATTGAAAGGAAAGGATGAAAGAAGAAAAGAAAGTTGTTGTAGCTATTTTAATATCAGACAAAGGAGACTTTTGGGCAAATAGGATTAATAGAGATAGTTAGGTAAATTCAAAATGATAAAAGGGTGACTAAAATTAAGAACTCTTCTTTCATCAAAATGTGGTATAAATGAAGTACCCGAAGAGATAAATAATAGAATGAGATATAATATTTATAACACAGGGGCGCCTGGGTGGCTCTATCATCTGCCTTCAGCTCAGGTCATGATCCCAGGGTCCTGGGATCGAGCCCCACATTGGGCTCCTGACTCAGCGGTGAGCCTGCTTCTCCCTCTCCGTCTGCCTCTCCCCCTGCTCATGCTCTCTCTTTCTATCTGTATCTCTGTGGCTCAAATGAATAAATAAAATCTTTAAAAATTAATAATAATATTTATAACATAAAATAACTGTCAGAAGATGAGTATTTGGAAAATATAAAATATTCTTAGGAATCAGTAATAAACTGGAGAGGGAATATAGCCAGTAATAATTGTAATAGCATTGTATAGTGACAGATGGTAGCTATACTTATGGTGAGCATTGGGTAATAATCTACAGAATTGTTGTATCATTATATTGTACGATTGAAACTAATATAACATCACCTGTCAACTATATTTTGATAAAAAATTTAAAATATATGATCTTAACTTAGAAGAAATTAACCCCAAACTCTTTACTTCATTCATTATTTTCTTACACACTTTGTCAATGATAATATATTTACAGATATTGTTATAATAATACTAGTGAACTGGGGAAAGATCTGAAAAAGCATTTCACAAAAGAACAAAAAGTAAATGGCTGGTGAACATAAGGACATGTGCTCAACCTCTTTCATAAGTTGGAAATAAAAAATAATACCAAAACAAGATACCATTTTACCACATATAATACTGGCACAGTTTAAAACTGTGACTATACAAGGTCTTTTTGAGGATATGGAACAATGAGAACTCACATGCATTGGTCGTCATGGGAATTGATGCACTTTGAAAAATAGTTGGGTGTTGTCTAGCAAAATTGAATATATCCCAACAATTCCACTCCAGGATCTATGCACTAGGAAACTTCACGTCTGCCTCAGGACACATGTACAAAAATGATAACAGATACAGTGATGTAAGAGACAGAACGTTGAAACAATCCCAATGTCAACAATAGAATGAATGAATTGTGCTGTGCAGGAATCCGATACAGCAATGGAAATGAGTGAAGTATGACTACCCTCAATGAGACAGATAGGACTCATGCTTATTATGGTGAACAAGAAAAGATGCAAAAATACATGCATATCTTTTATTTAAGTAGGCTCCATGCCCAGCGTGGAGCCCAGCGTGGGGACTAAACCCATGAGCCCGAGATCAAGACTCCAGCTGAGATCAAGAGTCGGATGCCCAACTGATTGAGCCACCCAGCTGCCCTCCAAACTGTATATTATGTGATTCTATTAATACAAAATTTAAAAATATACCAAACTTAATTACATTGTTTACGGATGCATTTCTAAGTAGAAAAGCAAGGAAATCATTCTTTAAAAGTCAACACAGTTGTCTGTGAGGAAGAGAAAGAGTTGAAATGAGGGAGGACATAAGAAGATTCATGGGGTGCTGGAGATTTGTGGGGCGCTGGCAATATTTTATTTTTTAACCTTGGTGATAGTTACATGGCTTTTCGCTTTTTCATTCATCTTTAAGATATAACATATTTTATGTACTTTTCTATGTTATGTTTTATCACATAATTTTAAAAACATAGAAAAAATAGGTGCACAGAAGTTGGAGAGGGTAATGTTCTATGCACTGTTGTATCTGAATGTTTCTGCATGTTACACCAACCCATAGCTCTGACACTTTCTAGCTGTCTGGTATTGGCTGTGTTATTCAGTCTTTCTCAAACTTGTTTTTCTCATCTGTAAAGGGAAACTGAAACTTTTTTTGACTTCAAGGTTTTTCCTGAGGATTGAATGGTACCTGATCTAAAACACGAATAGTGTTGTTAATTTTTCAGCATAAACGTCCTCTGACTTTCAAGCATTTGCCTGTTCTTACCTTGCATGCTTTCCTACATAACAGTATTTGTTTTGCATTTTAATGAAATGTTACATGTTGGGATAGATACAAAATTCACATGCAGTTGTAAGAAATTATGCAGAGAGATCTCATTGACCTTTTGCCCAGCTCTCCCGGCGTACTTTCAAAACTACAGTACAGGATCACACTATGATTTTGACACTGATACAGTCAAGATGCAAAACAGGGGTGTGACTTTTTTTTTTAATCCCCCAATTGAAAAACAGTCCCCTTTGAAACCTGTAGTAGAGAGGTAAGTTAGTTCTTTGGTAGCAGGCTTTTAGGAGTCTTTCATGTCTACCTTCACAGACCATCTCTGACTAAGGTGGATAGACCCTTCTCTTGCCTGACTAGTGACCCATGACACCATACTGCACTCTAACACACCTCAGCCCTAAGCATCATAAATCGGTTTTATTAAAGAAGAGAAAGTATATAAAACTGTTAAAGGTATTTCTGTCTTAGAATTCCACACTACTGCTGCAATGTGGCATTCCCACATCCCTCCCTCAGTCACAACTCATTACTATATAGTCAGGAAAAAGTGGCTTTAAAAATTATTTTTTTCCTTTTGATATTTTCAGGTGCCCTTCTCCCTACCTCCATGGTCTTCCCTACTCCAGTCTATTGCATGTGTGACTCTAGATTAATTCTTCTAAATATAACGTTTATTTTGCCCTGATCAATACACAAAAATGTCCATGGTTCTCCTGTGCATCATAAAATCCCCAACCATTGGAGTGGCATTCAAGGTCTGAACCTCCTTTAAAAAAAAAAAAAAAAAAAAAAATTATTTATTTATTTGACAGAGAGAGACACAGCGAGAGAGGGAACACAAGCAGGGGGAGTGAGAGAGGGAGAAGCAGGCTTCCTGCCGGGCAGGGAGCCCGATGTGGGGCTTGATCCCAGGACCATGGGATCATGACCTGAGCCGAAGGCAGACGCTTAACGACTGAGCCACCCAGGCACCCCTGAACCTCCTTTTGAAGGCTTATTTTCTATTAGGCTTTCACCAGTTACAACAATAACAACAGAATACGGATCTATTCTGGATGTCTTTACTCTACCTTGCATTTTCTTGCTTCCAGGCATTGGTAAATGTCATTTCCCCACCAGGAACGTCTTCCTGAGACATGGCCTTTTCACATTTTGCCTTTTATGGAAGACCCAGCTGCTTTGTACAGAAGCCCCGGCTGCTCTAAAAAGCTTTTAGGACTCACTTTAGCCAGAGTGATTGCCCCCTGCTAGAAGCTCCTGTATGTCTGTACCATTTGTTGGGCATGAATTTTTTGTGGTGCTTATCACTTTTATTTAACTCTTGAATTGTTTAATTAGACCTGTGTTTAACCCTTTTCTTACTTCCACAAAGACAGATATTATTTCTTATTCTTTCTATCCCCCAAAGTACCTTTCAGGAATTGACTTCCAATAAATATATGTTAAGCTTTTTGTTATGCTCAACGTAATTGCTTGTAGGGTCAGAATGTGTTCATCAGTTCTTAATTTGAGTGGAATTCCTAAATATTTTAGCAAAGAAAGTTAGGCTGGAGATGAATAAGAGGAGCGGTGGTGGTAGGGGGATGAGATTGCCAGGTTCCAAGCCTGAGTTGATATTTATTTGTATGACCTTGGGAAATAGCTTAGCCTCTCTAAGAGTTTGTTCCCCTAACTCTGTAACAAGGCAAATAACACTTCTTATTTCTTGATGTTGTTAAAGTTAATGGAAATAACTCATATCAAACATATTGCCTATCATCTGGCTCAATGTGAGTGTTCAGTACATTTTTTAATAATAAAGTGTTTTAAAATTCAAAAATACTTACACAGCATTTTAAGAACTTCGCATTTTACTTTTTTTTAAACCTATTCATACATGTCCTGTAGTCTACTCAAAGAAGGAAAGTGCCTCCTTAGGCTTCACTTAAAATGTCCACTGGAAATTCTTTAGTTTTTGTTACACACTTTGGGAATCTGAGGTCAATGCAAATTGTTGTCTTAATACATATTTTAGACTTGTTATTTACTAAATGTATGTTTTTGGAACTGAATTGTACAATATTTCATATAATACTAATTTTATTTACATTAAAAAGTCTGTTAATGAAAAGTTATGACATCTGCCTGCATATCTTGGTAAGAAATGGATTGTTACTTTCAAATAGTATCTCTTATTGTCCACCAATTTACCAGGAAGTTTGACTGTATGTCCTTAAGTTGGATTATACAGCTGATGGCCTTGCCCAAACCAGATCAAAGGAAATACCTGCTCTTGTCTCAGGCTCCTTTTTGTGGCAAATGTAGGCACCAGCTCTAAACCACGGTGGTATCCCACTTTGGCCTGACTTTGAGATCTGGTGATTACCTGGTGAGACCTGGACCTAAGGGCAGAAACCCAGAGAGATCAACATCACGAGTCTGTTCCACCCTCACAACGTGCTCACATTGACCCCAGCTTCCCGATCCTGGGGTGGGGAACTCTCATCTTGCTAGTACTCAGTGAAGGTCTGATTGATCACTGATTGCATGTGGCATGTTCAGATATGGGTTTTGAAAAATGGCCCTCTGCAGTGTGAAGAATGAATTGTATGAAAACATGAATAATGCATCAAAACATGTAGGTGGCTATTATTCTCAGATATGAGGTGATGGCAGAACGGACTAGGAGGCCATGAGTATGGTGATGGGTGAAGATCAATTGGGAAGGTACAGTTTACATGACTCAGTGGAGTTGGTACGGTGGGGGAGGGAGAAGAGAGTGTCCAATATGATTTAAAGTTAGACAACACTTACCCAGTGTACACTCGGATTCTACAAGTTAGATCTATAATTGATCTTTTAGCACTTCCTACAAGTGCTGTCAAATAGTGGTTACCTACAGAATGCTGGGTTACTCTGTATGCACGTGCGCATGCGTGCATGCGTGCGATCTCACCCGCGTGAAGGCTGGGCTTCAGTTTCACCCACCTTTCCATTCAGATGCATTCTAGATACTAAAAAGTTTCTGAGCAGTTGAATTAACTGTCACAAATCTCGCTTAATTTTATTCTCAGCTCATTTGCCGTGTACTCATCTTACTCTAAGCCCTTCTTGTAGTAACTATTATTTCTTTATCCATAGTTCTGGATGTCATGGTTATCTAGTTTCTTAGCATCGCTTGCTAGGGGTTGACTTGCTAAAGTCAGGTAGACAAAACAAAGAAAAAACTTTTGAGAGACTGTCACTGGGGGAGGAAGGAGAATTCAAAAAGCAGACGTAAGAATGGATTAAGTATAGCCACTGAGTGATGTGATGGGTAAAACCTGGGCAAGTATCCTAGATCTCATCAGTCCCTGAGGGTATTACTGAATTAGAGAATATAGTCTTTGATGTCCATAATGCACGGTTTGAGTCATCACAAGATGATTCAATTATATTCATTATAATCTGTGTGGGAAGACAGGTGAGTACTGTGGAGTTCTTTCTAGAAAGATTTCCTTTAAAAATGGTTAAGATTCTTAAAGTTTGTACTTAAGGAATGAGATTTAGTTATAACGAAAATTAACTTCTATGAAACATGTCATTTCCCAATATGTCAGATAAATGAGATATTATGCACATAATCCTAGCATAAAAGAAATTCTCTGTTCCCCAATTACGTAAGAAAACGGAAATATTGATTTGGGTATTTTCTATGTCATTGTTGAAAAGCAGGTCAAGTAGATAGCATTTTGAGGGTCTTACAATTTCTTTAAGAGCTTCTCCAACACATTATTTGCACATAAGATTTTTTTGTTGTTGTTGTTGAGGATTAAATGATTGCTTAGCAGAGTGCCTGGCACGTCACGACTTTTTATCATGATTATGACTGTGATTTTATCCTTTTTCTTCTCTTAAATTTCCTGTGACTATTTAGTTTTACACTATATATCTTTCATTTCTTAGTTTTAATTCATCTGTGCTTTTGTGTGTTGAGTATTAAATGGCATTAAACTGAATACTTTCTATAAGTATTCTCAGAGTTATCAGAGATGGTCTTACTAGAATAAAGGAGAAAGTTGGCAGCTGTACTTTTTTTGTGTAGCCAAAGGGCTATATGACAGTAAAATACTCTTACCCCAAAATTTGGAAATGAGGGAAATAGACCTGCTCTTAAAAGATAAGCTATACAAAGTTATCCTCATCAAGGAAAATAAGATAGAGCAGTAGCTTTATTTAAAAAGTATTAGCTCAAAAAATAAATAAATAAAAAGTATTAGCTCGGGACGCCTGAGTGGCTCAGTTGTTAAGCGTCTGCCTTTGGCTCAGGTCATGATCCCAGGGTCCAGGGATCAAGCCCTGCATTGGGCTCCCTGCTCAGCGGGAAGCCTCCTTCTCCCTCTCTCACTCCCCCTGCTTGTGTTCCCTCTTTCGCTGTCTCTCTTTCTGTCAAATAAATAAAAAAAATCTTTTAAAAAAAAGTATTAGCTCATTCAAATATAAACAGCTTTTTTTACTTTTATTTTTTGTATTATGTTATTTTAACCACCATACATTACATCATTAGTTTTTGATGTAGTGTTCCATGATTCATTGTTTGCATATAACACCCAGTGCTCTATTCAATACCTGCCCTCTTTAATACCCATCACCAGGCTAACCCCTCCGCCCACCCCCTCCCCTCTAGAACCCTCAGTTTGTTTCTCAGAGTCCATAGTCTCTCATGGTTCGTCTTCCCCTCTGATTTCCTCCCCTTCATTTTTCCCTTCCTACTATCTTCTTTTTTTTTTTAACATATAATGTATTATTTGTTTCAGAGGTACAGGTCTGTGATTCAACAGTCTTACACAATTCACAGTGCTCACCATAGCACATACCCTCCCCAGTGTCTATCACCCAGACACCCCATCCCTCCCACCCCCCACCACTCCAGCAACCCTCAGTTTGTTTCCTGAGATTAAGAACAGCTTTAATCCTAAAGGATACACTGACCAGGATCTAACTAATGAAACAGAAAATGTGCTAGGAATATAGGACAGCCTATATTTAATATAAGGGGTTGGTTACAAATGTGTTGGAAAGGGCTGCAGAAACAAAAAAGGTGATTGTCAGAGAGCTGCTAACTTCCCTGGTCTTTGGCTTCTGAGTCGGCCTCGGCTGCTGCTAGCTGCCGGATTTGCTGATGTGATGCTTCAACCATCAAGAAGCGGTGCCCCAGCCCGTGCTAAAGGGCCACCCAGAGTCCAGTACTGAAGAAGCTGGAAACGCAGAAGAGGCATTTCTGCTGCTGGGACTGCTTGAGGCCACAGCTGCTTTGTCCCTCTGCTGACCACAACAGTCAGCAAAAGCCTCAGCTTCTGGAGCTAAAAATTGGACATTTTCTGTCTTCCTGTTTCTGCCCACCTTGCAGTGTTTCCTATTGGTGAAATCCAAGAGGGAGCCATCAAGCCAGAGGGCTGCAAATATAGAGGATGGGCTTTTAAGCCCAGCGCACAGAGCAGACTATAGATGTGTGGATGTGGGGCTGTGGGTAGATGAATTGGATGAATAACCAGATTATTCAGCACCCATGCCCATGCTTCTTCCTTCCATTACTTTCCATGACCAGCAATAATCACTGCATGCTTCCACCTGACATCCCACTGTGCTTTGTACAATGAAACTCTTACCCTCTGTCATTGTATTCACATCTGGGTTCATTCCCCTTGAGTTTAGACACAACCTACCTAGATATCCTGTAACTTAAAAGCTAAGATAAAATTAATACCCACTAACTTTCTTTGTATAAATCAGTAGGGAAAAGGAGGAGAGGAGAGAAAATTAGTTACTATAAACAAATCTTTATGTAATATGAAAGAAATAAAGCATGAAATAACACCTATAATTCTCATTTCCGTAACTAGTTTAAGGCCACAGTTGATATATATTTGCCCTCAGCCAGTAGCTCATCTATTTGGGATTTTTGACCTAGTAAAGTAACCCAAACCTTCATTACTGAAGGGTCTATGTGCTTAGTGTCAGCATGCAGCAGGAAGCCAATTTCTCTTCCAAACAGTAACCTTTCTCTTACCTGTTGATATAGTTGCATGAGGATCCCAAATTGCCAGGTAATATTGTTTCTAATTTAGTGGTACTTTGCTTGCAGCCCACAACATAAGTATTCCTCTTTGTGGCTAGAGAAAGCAAAAATATTTTATGTAGGTTATTAAGTGTAATAGTTAAGAGGAAACACTCTGACTACCTTCTCTTGATTCCCATTTCCACATTTCTCACTACAGAAAAGCCAGCACCAAATACTGGCCCCTAGCTCAAATCAGGGGAAGCATCCTGTAGGAACCCCTAAATCCACAGGTGTTATCACCCAGCCTGGGCCATAATGTGAGCTTCAGGAGGCTGTTCCTGCAGTCTCTTAGGCTATGGGTTGATGAGGTATATCATAAAATGAGTAACTCTTACGGCGGTAACTCACACCTTACTTGTTTTGCTATAAACTGATTTTTAAATCCAAAGCAGTGTTGTAAAGGATATCCTGACAATGAGTGCAGCATTCTATAAGTTTGCAGATAATGGTGCTGCCAAACATTGTGAGCAGGTTCTGGAACTGAGTAATTTCCTCCTAGGAGGAAGGGACACTCGGGAAAAAGCTCCTGATGTCATGGTCCTACCAGGAATGTTATCCCTAATGCAATGATGGGTGAGGGTTTGACCTTCCTTCAGGACACTAATGAGACCACATTTGGAGTTCCCAGGCTAAGAGTCAGGCCTCTTGGAAGCCAGCTGAATTCCTTGACAACCTTGACTTTGCTAGAGTCTGTTTCAAAACTCATTCCTTCTCCAAATCTATCTCCGAGCTATTTTTTAATATCATCTTTTTACCAAGTCTCTTTTCATATTTCAGGTAGCAAGTTATCTCTTTTTCCTGTAGCCTTACATTTTCCCTCTAGTTTGGATGCTGATATTTTTACTCTGCTGTGTGTTCATTAATTTATTCATTCAATCAATATATCTTAAGTACCTACTATGTTTTAGGCATGGTGCTAAGCTCTAGAAATACACAAGTGAGGAAGAGTCATGATTGCCTTGGGGATCCTACAGAGAGGCAATTAAACAGCCACTGTGAAATTAATTTTACTTTGAAAGAAGTTCCAATTTAGCATATAGGCAAAGTTTTATTTCTCAATGCTTGATCAGTTTAGGGATTCTGTAATTCCAGAGAACATAGATCCTTAACTTCCTTTTAATGAAAATATTTTGATTGCATAATTCAAATGATCATATTCAACAACTATTTAATTTCTCATATCTGTCCTAGTTGATTTCATGAAAAGACACATAACCTTCCTTCTGAAATAAATTTTAGTTGATCATTAAAACTAGTAAATCATAGTTTCTCCAACCCATTCATGAGTGTCTCATGAATGTACTTTGTGCAATTTGTGCAAGGTGTTTATGGTTAGGTTATATAATATTGCAGTTGAGAACATGGGTTCTGGACCCGGACCTCCTAGGTTCAAATCCTGACTCCAGCATGGCCAGCTATGTGATTTCAAGCAAGTTACCTACCTGTCTTGCCTGAATTTCCTCATCTATAAAATAATGATAATACTGCCTCTATTCTGGTGGTGCTGCTAGGAGAGGGTTAAAAAGGAGTTCACACACAACAGGTACTTAGAACAGTGCCTGACACATCCTGAGTAACGTATAATGTACTAAGAAATAAGATCATTTGACTTCTAGAGCACATCTATCAAGGATATCATTTTAGAATGCAATACAAATTATAAATGTACTTAATTTATTCATGTTTGATCTGGAACACAAATGATAGCAGGTAACATGATGTAATAGGAAGAGTCCCATAATGGGACTCTTGGGTTCTATTTCTGCCTCTATACTAATTAGCTTAACAGTTTGATATTTAAGAGTTTAATGCCTATTTTATCCTTTGGAAAGAGACAGGGTTTAGACCAGGGAAAATACCAGACACTGTGATTCAGTAATTCCATGAAATTAGAAATCACATCAAGAAGTGTTTGCTTTCTTAAGACATTCTTTGCTGTTGTCTGGTTGTCATGCTAAAGGTCCACTATTGTCTTCCTAGGTGTTATCACAAGCTATGGACTATATCTGGATGGTATATTAATTCACAATTCCTCAGAACTCAGCTGTCATGCTTATGGATTTGCTCCTTGGAGCTTACATTCCTTCAGAGTCCAAGCATGCACGGCCAAAGGTTGTGCTCTGGGCCCACTGGTGAGTATGTGCATTTACATTCTAGGAATGTATTCGATGTCAGATGACAGTGAATATCAAGGAAGAAGTAAATGGTGGTGACTCACTCTCTGCACAGCTAGGCTTTCAAGCAGGATGGGAGATTTTCTTTTTATAAAATTTTATTTAAGACTTAGAGTTTATGTTCAACATAAATTTCAAGATTGTGCATAGATCTAGTAAAGGACAGAATTTATATTTCACTGAAATTTTTCAAGGTAATTTGGCTGGTTGAGCAGAAGTACATACGATTTTGTTTAGTTTAGTTACATATTTATTTAAAGTGGATGTTTTTGTTTCTAATAATGGGCTCAACAACTGAGTAAGTTTATGATTAAAAAGTGAAAACAATTGAAAGTCCATGACGGCCATAGTATGGCAAGCCAGCTGCCCAGCAAGAAGGTCGGTCAGTTAGAAGGTTAAGCTTGCCTCATCTAACAGAACAAAATAGATTTATATCATCAGGGTGATACAGTTTCACAAGAACAGTATTTAAAATTGCACAGATATTAGCTTTTGATATCCACATTTCAGAAATCTATAGGTATATCTGTATTTCATTAGCCGTTAAAAGATTGACAAATCATGCTTTTTATTCTTTAATATAATTTTTCAAACTCAATAGTGCATAATTGTCATAGACCAGCATGGCATTCTTTAGCTTCAAAACATCAGATTTTATTTTTCTGCATTTTTCTTAATTAGATTTCGCTTCTTTTAAGGGAAATGCTCATTACTCTTAGATATTTTTGGCAATGTTTGCTAATGCTCTATCATTTTAATGCACTCTGTCTTCATTGGAGAGTGTATCATATAAATATTACCTTGGAAAACAGCTCTACAGTTTCATTTTTGCTTCCTTATTTTTTTTTTTTAAAGATTTTTATTTATTTATTTGAGACAGAGAGAATGAGAGGGAGAGAGCACATGAGAGGGGGGAGGGGCAGAGGGAGAAGCAGACCCCCTGCCGAGCAGGGAGCCCGATGCGGGACTCGATCCCGGGACTCCAGGATCATGACCTGAGCCGAAGGCAGTCGCTTAACCAACTGAGCCACCCAGGCGCCCTTTGCTTCCTTATTTTTGATCACACCTTCCATTTCGTTTCAGAGGTTGGTTGCTTTCCAAGCTGCTAACATCATCTATTGGTGGGGCTGATCTGTAGTCTTTACTGCCATTAAGTATTTTATAGCTCAGACCCTCTGATGGTTACTTACTCTTAAAAGCAGGAATGGCAATAGCCCAGCTTTTCTTCTCCATTCAAAAGAAGAGAGAAAGAAACCCAAGAACACTTCACATGAGCTTGAAACTTAGACTCTTTCAAAAATATAAACTGCACATCATGGTTCTGGCTACTAAATTGGCTCCCACACCGTCTCTTGATGTTCTGGCAACTTTAAACAAGGGGGACACGGTTATTGATCTGCGTACTGTGCAGATAAGATAGTCGGCGATGTTAACCTTAAGAAATCAAATGCCACGGTGCCCTGACGGGAAGAGAGAAAACAGAATTGGATTGTAAAACCTGCTCTGCCATGGCCTCGTACATTCTAGACTCGGTCCTGACGTAAAGCACGGTTATTTTCTCCCCTTGGTACTTTTCTTTATCCTGTGCTCAGAATGCAAACGCTTTTCCCAAGTCAATGATCCATCTCTAATCACTGGGATTGAACAACAATGTCTTTATTTAGAACAAGTCAACTATATGCTGCCAAGAAGTTAAAACCTACGGTCTTCAATTGGTTTCTAAAATATTTTTGTGCCAATTAGAGTACATATTGTGCCCTTAAGGGATTACATATCTGAATATTCTAAACCTCCCCGGATATCTATCACAATCATGAAGGATAGTCCAGATTCAGACACACACATCACTTAAGGGTATTCTTCATCTAAAGCCAATGTTACAAAAAGAGTTTCATTGAAGCAAAAAATTCATGATTTCTGTTTTTAAATCTTTTGCTGGCAGAAATTGAAAAATAAATTTTTTGTGAGTCGATTTTTTTGTTCACCTAACAACATTTTTGGATGATAATTCTTGGTTTTTGGAAAGAGAAACCTGTTTATTTTACATCTCTCACATATTTGGTATCATTGTTTTACATGCATGCAGGGAAACACTATTCTATGATTTTTTGTGATAAATATGCTCTGTTCCTGAATGTGGTATGGTTCACCCTCAAAATTGGCAAGCTCAAATAATAAAGGGGATAAAACAGTAAAAAGGACAAATTTGATAAAACAGAATATTTTAAAAATAAAAATGCATACATATATTCCACATTTTTGCCATTTTAATGTAGTGTTAGCTCAGTATGTTTTGTTTTTAGCCTGACCAAGTTTATTACCTGTTACTTGTGATTGGAAAGAATTACTCTGTACCCATCTGAAAAAAAGATTTTTTTGTAGTTTGTTTAGTTCTCATCCAATTACACAACGTATTTGGCTTTTAAAGAAATTTCAACGTTGAAAACAGTTTATAATGTCTTTGATCCTAATTTTAAGAAGCTAATATGCATTGTCAAATTTAATCCAGTAATTGAAGTTTTATAAATGTTGGAAATAATGAAAAATTAACAGAAAATGCAACAGAAAATAACTTTTTAAAACCTATTCTTGCTTTCAATTATAGTGTTGAATTATACTAGAGAGAAACCCTTCACATTTTGTCTTGCTATAATAAGAAGCATTGAATTTATCCATAGGATAATCACTTCGCTTTCGTTTGTTTTTTTTCCACTTAGCTAATGTTAGATGATACTGGTGGAGTCTAAGATTGGGAATTTTATGACTGTGTCTGGCCTTGGAACATTCATTGGATTCAATTCTCCAAGGACCCTCTTAAGGATGAAATGTGAAACTATATGTCACTGCCGTGGGATATGGTTAAAAAGCTGCTTTGGTTTCTTAGTGATGGCATGTTCATACACATAATCACACCTAAACACACATATACACATACTCACCTTTTCACATTTGTTTTTTACAAAGAAGCAAATTTGTTATTTAAGACATCTAAATCTCCATGCCCATATGCAACTGTCAAGAAAATCCTAAATGGGAAATCTACTCAAAGCCTGCTATTATTCCTTGTGCCTCATTGGCAAACATATTTACCCTACTAAGCCTCAGATTTTTCAACTCTTAACAAAAGGAAAATAATGGGGGCGCCTGTGTGGCTCAGTTGGTTAAACGACTGCCTTCGGCTCAGGTCATGATCCTGGAGTCCTGGGATCGAGTCCTGCATCGGGCTCCCTGCTCAACAGCGAGTCTGCTTCTCCCTCTGACCCTACCCCCATGCTCTCTCTCTCTCTCTCATATAAATAAATAAAATCTTAAAAAAAAAAAGGAAAATAATGCTCACTTTAAACAGGATTGATGTAAAATTTTCAGTGAAATATTCACAAAAGGATTTCTGGTACATGATAAGAGTTTTATTAAGGATAAAAATTTTATTAAAATGTTTATATTTTCATGGCTCATTTATTCTCAAGAAATTTTTTTCTGTGTCAGGAGAGGTTTCCAGGTAAAAGCCAGCCTTCCAAAATGTCTATTCCCTAACATTCTTCTTAAGGCAAGATAGATAAACAAAGAGGTAATTTTTTTTTTTTAAAGACTGAGTTGAAGCAAAATAGTACAGTTGCCAAATTTCATGTAGAGTAAAAACTGAGGTATTTTATCCAGATACTGAAGGAAATTTTTAAAATATATCACTTTGAATTAACCACATATTTGAGGATATTAATATAATTATCTGGAATTGCCCTTAGTTCTTCAACTTTTTGAATCTCATTTTATTTGGTACGCTTTAAAATCATTTTCTTTGCAATAGTTTGAATTATATACATAGACATAATGAAACCAATTGCATTGTTATGAAATATTAAAATGATGAATTGATATTTTTTCTAGTCAAGTTTCTTTATCATTTTTTGGTACATAGTTATTAGACTAAAAAAAATGAGTAGGAGTTATAGATCTAAAGAACCCCATAGCCTTTCTCAGATGAAAATAAAACATGTCGTGACCTCATACTTATTAAAAATTAACACTCTGTCTTTTTCACATTTATTTTCATAATTGGGAAAGTGCATTTGCCCTAACAAATGAAGGTTTCATAATTGAGCATATTTGCCTGCCTAAGGATTTCATGTTTGATCACCTTCCGGTAAGGCATGAGCCTGTGCTTTAAGAATAAGGTCAAAATTATCAACATATTCAATACATCTTAAAAGGTCAAACATTTACGAGGATGCTTATGAGTATGTGGTGATTAGTTAACAAATTTAAGCCAGTTATTAGAAGATGCTAAATATCCTGAACCCCATTCTACTTTCTTGCCACTCTTACCATCCTCTGGTCACCTAGTCATTTTATATATTTAGCCACTAAAATCTTCCTGGCCCCTGTGCAGTTAGGGATTACATTTTCCTTCCGAGTCCTTCTCTTTAACTAGTTCATCTTTCGCTCTTTTCTGCATAGGTTCATTAATACTCTATTAATGAAATTTTCAACGTTTTTGTGATTATACCTTAGGGATGGAGTCACTCAGGTACATTTATTTCTTGATATCTGTCTGGCAGGATACCGTCTTTATGTACCTGGTAGCAACACAGTTCGGCGAAGTCTGTGTGAGTGAGTGAGTGAGAGAGGGGGTGAGAGAGAGTGAGTGAGTGAGTGCGCGTGCGCGCACGTGTTTACAAGTGCACACGTGCGCGCGCGCGGACGTGTGCACAAGTGCGCGCACGCGCATGCCCACCGGCAGGCAGGCGGACCAAGAGCCTTTGACAAAGCCCAAGAGCCGAGCGCTGCAGTCAGGAACTTACGAAAACAGAACTTATGCCTTTCCTTCTCTTTTGCAATCACATAAAAATTGTTTCTAAGCAGTCCTAGAAAGAGTCTGTGGACATGCACAGCCATAGGGGCTCTCACAGTGTGAGCTGATCCACATAGTCTGAAAACATTCACAAACAACTGCCTCGGTCAGGAGCTCAAATTCTAAGCTTGAACAGCAGGAGGAAGAACACATGAGGTATGCTTTGATCCTGCTGACAAAATGAGGTATTCATACAAGATGCTACTGTCAAAATAGTTTACTTCACAGCAAAAGAGATTCTTTGAAGAAATATGCTCAAAGTGAAGCATGCGCTTATTTTATTTGCAAACAAAAAATAAATCTTTTTACACTCATAGGTGGAAAATCGAACTCTAGAAGCTCCTCCTGAAGGAACAGTAAACGTGCTTGTCAAAACAGAGGGATCCCGGGAAGCCCACGTGAGGTGGGACGCGCCTTTTCACCCTAATGGACGCTTAACATACTCAGTCCTTTTCACTGGGATTTTCTATGCCGATCAAGGTAACTCGTTTATGATTTTTAAACTTTTGTAACGTCACAAAACAGTTTATTTCCTTTTGAAATCTTTCTTTGAGCGACAGATTTTGATGTCTTTATTTTCCCTAAAAATAGCCTTTATTGATGAGTTAGAGCCGCAGTTCTCATTGTGTGGTCCCCAGGGCAGCGGCAACAGTTTCATCTGGTACACTGTAGGATGGGGCGTTCTCAACCCTCAGCTCTCCCCGACCTGACCTACTGATTCAGAAACCCTGGAGGTGGGGCCCAGCACTCTGTTTTCACAAACGCTTCAGGTGGTTCTGACGCATGCTTAGGTTTGAGAAAGACCAGCGTACTGTATATTGTATAGTCTTTCCCCTTGCTTAATAAATGGTGGAAACCTAACACATTATTAATGCACGGAGTTGAGCTTTAATTCTGTACTCTATCTTAAGTAAATGATTTTTGTGATTGTTTTACCATTTCTAAACTATGTTGGTGTGTGTTCCAGTATATTAATTAGACATAAATTGGACTGCAGTGGGTTCCTTGAAAGTACTATCAAAACCCACCTGATTATTAATAGTTATTAAAGGTTAAGTGTGGTTAGCTATGATGTTTAAGTAACCCCTTATCATAGAAAAATGTAGCTATATATCTTACTGGAAACTTAAATTTTTTATTTTATTAAGTGTTTACTTTTATAAGTTTCAAAAGTGGCCCTACTATTTTTTAAAGGACATATTTTCAGCGTTTCTTTTTAAATTAGTAACAAATATGCAATAAGGTAGATATAATCACCTACATCATTAACAAAATGATGTTCCCCAGGCTTTAAGACGTTTATTTCTGAACTATTTGTTAACTATTTGCAGGATGTAATAACACCCTCAAAGTGTAAAACAGGTAAGGAAAGATGGGAACAGACTTTTTTGAATTTGACAACTTAGTATTTTTGTAGTGTGTTAGCAAGCAAATGCACAGCGAGTTGAGTGAAAGTCAGAGTTTGAGCTTATTCCCTCAAAGATTGGTGTGTCCCTCTTTTATGCAATCAGGGCTTTGATGTATTCTGCTGTGAAGCACTTGTAAGATTATGAGGTGAAGGAGTGATGATCGATTTGAAAAAAAGAAGCAACATTTAGGCCGGACCCGTGACAGCCCAGCTATTTTCGCCAAGGCAGCTGGGTGAATAATGCAAGAGCCATATTCCCCCTTGTGTTTAATCTTGCATTGTTTTTGCAGAGAAAATTTCTGCTTGCCTTCTAAGTCATGTCATCTTCGGTTGTCATCCCGTCTCTCAAACCATCAAAACGGTATTAAATGTTGCAAAGCTGCGCAGCAAGAGAACTTTCAAAAGTCAGAACCCATTTGCAGAGCAGCCCTTGTAGAAAATGTATTCTGTTCTCGGCAGAATTTTCCTTCAGTTCTTTCCACTGAGAAGTTTACTGATTTCTCCCAGTGGAATCTGCTGGAATTTATCGGTTCATGGTTGGCAGTCACAGATTAAGGTAAATGTCGATCCGTAATGACCCTCTACATGTTAGTATTGCAGTAAAGCTGGGCTTTTATGTCAAAGATATCGGAGAGGGAGCTATTACACATGACAGGGGTGATCAAGGGACTCCAGACCAAGGCAAGCATTATTAAATATTGACTAGTTCTGTGATTTATGTAGAGCTGGAGGAAAAAAGTGACTTTTTAACCATTATATATTCTTCAGCAACGAAAACCAGCCATTTATCTCCTGCTGGTAATAAAGAACAGAGTGCCTGCATATTTTAGTGGAGGGAAAACCTGGTCTTATAAATGAGATGAACTCCTTCATGATAACATTTCAGTTTGTTAATTGCCAAAAGCAAAACAGACAAATTGGAAGCAATTACAAGATTTGACTTAAGGAGTTTGGCGGTATGCGTTCAACTCCAGGGTTAGAAGGGGGTGATGTTGGAAGCAAAAGGATCATCTTGGGAGAGACCCCAGGAAATTCATTTCATTGGTTCACATCACTCGAACTGTGATGTCCAGTCTTAAGTAAAGGATTTCAAATATTGTCTTGTCCTGACGCCCATCAGCAGCTAGGTGACATTTACACTGAGGAATGGGGGGGGGAGGGGGCGGTCAACATGGCTCTACAAGAAACAAATTAAACATTAATTCATCAAACTTACTTAAGATATCATCTGTTCACTAGATTTATACAAAGCTTATTGAATTGTCTAATGGCTAATTGGTTATTTCCTTGACATAATGAACAACTGTATTTCATCTTTTTCTGTGATGGTTGCTAAAAAGGTAGTGGTTAGAATGAATAAGATAGGAAAACTCAGCTGGTAGGAAGCAAGCCTAGCTTCAAAATAAACATGCATGTAGCCAGGTTACTATTTTGTAGGGCAGGATATTGGGCTGTCTCTGTAAGATACTCACACAGGATTCTATTGTACGTGTTAACTTAGATCCCAAACTACAGACTTCACAAAGTCAGCGTTGGATTTTGAAACAACAAAATAGGCAGCACATATCAATGTGTGATTACTTAAAAAGTATTTACTTCTGACCAAGAATTACATTCTCATGAGTTAATATTTAAAACATAGAAAAACAATAAGCAGTTAAAAGAGTCCAAACTATTTTGTATCTTAAAGGAAACCAATGAGCTGTGTTTCCTATATCCTTCTTGAAATATTTTATGTATATACAAACAAATATATCCTCACTTGAAAACATATATATAGTCTTCCTCCCATACATACAATCTTTTATGCAAATGATACCATATTGTACACACTATTTTACAATGTATTATTTTTTCCATGTAATCATTTCAGAGACCTTGTCACATCAGTACCTAAAGAACGTCCTCATTCTTCTTACATGGTATCAGTTGTAGAGATTATATCCTCATTGGTTTATTTATTTATTTTTAAAGATTTTATTTATTTATTTGACAGAGAGAGAACACAAGCAGGGGGAGTGGGAGAGGGAGAAGCAGGCTTCCCAGGAGCAGGGAGCCTGATGCGGGGCTGGAGCCTGATGCGGGGCTGGATCCCAGGACCCGGGGATCATGACCTGAGCCGAACCCTGACGCTTAACGACTGAGCCACCCAGGTGCCCCATATCCTCATTGGTTTAAGCAGTTCCCTATATATGGGCATTTCAGTGGTTTCCAATCTTTTGCAATTTCAAAGAATGCCTTAATGAATATAGATATAGGTATGCCATTCACACGTGTGCAGGTATATTAGAATGATAAATTCCTTGAAATGATCTGTGAGGTCCAGGGAAATGTGAGTTTGCAACTTTGTAAGATATCATCAACTTTCACTCCGTAGAGGGCGTACAATTTCTGCTCTTGTGGGAAATGAATGAGTACCTGTATCTCGGCAGCCACATCATCTGAGCATGTTGCCAGTCTGATTATATTAAAACAGGTATCTAATAGTATCTTCAGTATGCATTTCTCTTATTGGGAGTTAGTCTGAACTCATCTGCATGTTTAAAAACCTTTCGTATTTCTTTTTTGACGAATTCACCATTTGTATCATTTGCCCATTTCTTTATTGAGCTTTAGGAGCTCTTTATGTATTAACAAAATCTGTTATGTGAGCAGCAGTTTGTCCCTTTTGCATTGTTTTTTCCAGCACTTTAATGCTTTCTTTTTATATACATTTATAGTCAGTCTACTTGGAATTTATACAGATATAATATGTAATGTACAGATCAAAACATTTCCCCCCCCAAAGTATCCCACTGTCTCAAAACCATTTATTAAATAATCCAAATTCCCCACTGGTTTGAGCTGCCATCTTTAAAAAGTCCTAAATTTCCATATTTATCTATAAATATATCTGCACAGATCTGCACCTTTATTTACATTATTGTAGTATTTTATTTATTAACACTCTAGAATGTATTTAATGTCTGGTAGGCCTAGTCTCCCTCATTATTTTTATTTTAAAGAACTTTTCTACCTATTTTCCTTATTTATTTTCTTTCAAGCAATATTGTTAAGTTGCTACTTCCCTCCAGAAGTCCTGATGCTATTTTTATAAAGACAAGATTGAATTTACAGGTTAACTTAGGTAGAATCAATATTTCTATAATGTTGGGCTTTTCTAATCAATAATATGTTTATACTTTCTATTTGTCTTCTGTGTCTCTCACTAAAGCTTAAAGTTTTCTTCATATAGATCTTGTACATATTTGTTAAATCTGTTTACTAATACTTTATAATTATATTTAACTTATCTTTTATAAATTATAATATATGTTAATATATACATATATGAATAATAAATTAATTTAAAAGACCTGTTTTTCAAAATGATACCTGGAGTTTACTCTGAGATACCTGTTTACAGAAAGCCACACTTTCAAATATTTATATCTATTAGGTGATCTTTCATCTAACTTGCAACAAGCATCTGTGCCTTTTTTGTTACTAGGATTTGTTGTCATTTTCCCTAAAGCACAGAAATTTTACTGGGTGGAAAATGGTAACCTGATCAATTAGGCTGTCAACTAGTTTTTAATAAATCAAATCTGAAGTGTGTAAAATGGCACCAAAGGTAGACATAAAGGATCTCTGTCCCCATAGAATTTGCAAACAAATAAAGAAGATAGACAAATTAGCCAGATCGTTCTCAAGTGCATGAGGCAAGAGAAAAGCCAGGTGTTGATGTAACAAGTGGAATAGAGCTAACTGGGGGAAAATTTTGGAAACACTGGGCCTTACCCTTTGCTTCCATGATGGATTAGAACAACTTGAGTTTGAGGAGTTAATGAAAGAATGACAGAACCAGCACAAACAAATGTGAATGGAAAAAATTAACAGATTGCCCAACCCACACAGGGATATATTAGAACATATTTTCTGCCTTTTCTTAATGTCGACCATAAAAGTGAGGATTAGCGCTTAGTTCTCTGGGATTCTAACTGATTTGAAACATCCATTCAATTATGAGTAACGTTATGATGCAAGTTAGATTATTCTAGGGTCTGTAAGTGCCATTTACTGACCTTGAATAAGTACTTTGCCCAGTGGCTCTCAAGAGTGCCTCATTCACCTTGCACAGGTGAAGAGGAAACGCCCACACATCAGTTTACAACATCTTCAGGATTTTTTTCTCTTCACATATATAAAGTAACTAAAAATTTCATTCATAAGTAACAGGTTATAAAAGTTCCTTATGAGGGGCGCCTGGGTGGCTCAGTCATTAAGCGTCTGCCTTCGGCTCAGGTCATGATCCCAGGGTCCTGGGATGGAGCCCTGCATCGGGCTCCCTGCTCCGTGGGAAGCCTGCTTCTCCTTCTCCCACTCCCCCTGCTTGTGTTCCCTCTCTCGCTGTGTCTCTCTCTGTCAAATAAATAAATAAAATCTTTAAAAAAAAAAAAAAGTTCCTTATGAAACATATTGAGTGTGGGATTCTTTTAAAATAAAAGAAGTGTGTAAATTTAGGAAGAAAAACAAAAATGACTGACAGCACAGTAGTAGAAATATAGCTTATGTGACATTGTTTATAAAATTATAAATTTTTTGATCTGGTAGGTGAAAATAATGTGCGATGAGAATTTATGTTTATATAATTATTTTATGAAGTTTCAAAAAGATTTTCAACTACAAATATTGTAAAACTATCTAATGGTCCAGAAGGAAAAGAGAAAACAGTGTTATTAAGAGAAAAAGAAAATCTGAGGTCCTGTAGAATACATCCCCAAACGCCAGCCTCTTTACTACTAAACTAGATTCTTTAGATTCGTTACCCTTTTCCTATTCTTAATAGACAATACCATGTCCTGCTCTTTTTCTTAAGCAGTTATTGCAGAGTCCTCTGTGAATAGTTTAATTCTTCATTATCCTCCCTTTTGAATGACTTGGGAAGTGATCTTCCTTGCTTGATAACCTGACAGATTGTTTTTTGTCTCAGTTTCTAAGGCAAAGCACTAGGGTGTGCTAATTGCTGAGTCCTTTGTGCACTGTTAACTCTCACCTGCCCTGAAAACCTGAATGGCGGCTTAGTTTTTGTCTCTAAGTGCCTCCTTCTCCTAATCCTCTACTTTGTGTTGTGGCATGGAATGAAAGTATTTGAGAAAGAGAGAACGTGGATTACCGGGGGTGGGGTGGGGGGGGGGGGGGGGGGGGGGGGGTGGCGGTAATGAAAATTACCCTTCAGCGTTAGCAAAGGGAAATATCATTTTAGTAATAATAAATAAATAAATAAATAAATAAATAAATAAATAAATAAATAAAGTGATATGATAAATGCATACTGTTAAACATTGAGTCATTCTATTGATTCCTGAAATTTTTTCTTCCTCAGTATAGAAACGTGCAAGGAATAGGTTTTAGGAGATTTTTTTTTCCCAGTGTAGATACTTTCAACCAGGAAGGAATCTTAAAAAGAAAGAGTGGAAGAAAAGGATAGGGAAGGGATGGAAAAGGAAGGAAGGAAGGAAGAAGGAAAGAAAGAGAAAGAAAGGAAAAAAGGAGAGCAAATAATGAAATTAGCATTACTCAGGTGCTTTTTTTTTTTTTTGCTTGAATGAACAAATGGCCCTGAAGAAAAAACGACACAATTAGTTTTGAAGACTTTTTAAAAAGGGAAATGGAAATTTGGAAATAATACACACACACACACACACACACACACACAGGTGTTATCTCTGGTGGTTTAAACTTCATTTTTCGATTTTTTACTTACTCAAGTTTTAAATTCTCTACAATACATAAATACCATTTTTGCAATAAATTTCTTTAAAAAAGAACTAATAAAAGCAGAGGATTCCAAAGCAGAGTCCTTTGGAGTAATCACAGCTGGTTCTGCCAGGAAGGAAGAGAGCTGAGGGTGAGTCAGAAATTCGAAGGTAGAAGCTAACAGGAGGTTAAAAGGGCTTGATGTAAATTTTAGTGATTATCCAGAACTCTCTTGGTGTTGTGTGTAATATTAAATTTTCCTTGTCATGTTTCGCCTGGGTTTCTTTTTCCAGTAGTTGCCAGTGGTCATCACACAAACAAAAGTACTGAGGATATTGCAAAACAAATAAGGAAACTAAATAGGCTTGGTCAGAGAAGCAAATGGGACTCTCTATGATTGAGACCATAAAGACCATGTTAGGGAAGGACTGAGGAGTAGAAGATACTGGGTTGTTGAAGTTAGAGGATAGAGAGCAGGGGCCTGAAGTTTTCCTCCCTGGTAACACCTGGAAGCGAGGGATGGGGGTAATTTAAAGACAGAATAGGATTTTTCTACATGGAAAAACTAGACAGATATAAATATGATTGCCCACCCCCCTTCATGGTTCTCCAAGCATAAACTTTTCTTCCTTTTATAATTGGGTCAGTATCTCATTCCACTATCAGTATTAAGTAGTCTTCTCCTTAGCATATATTCCCAGCTAGAAAGAAAAGCAAGTAAAGAAGAACCAAAACTTCTCAAGTGAACAAAGTACTGTTGGGTTTAAACCAGATGAATGCATATTTTTAACCATGTTAAAATACCAGCACCCAGAAAAGTCTTACCTTCTCCAGGAGTTGCTGGTCACCAGAAATAATGCTTTAGATTGTCAGTACATTCAAACACTGTTAATCTCTAAAAACAAACAAACAAACAAAAACTCGAAAAACCACAAAAACGCAGTCCATCTTTCAAGGTTACCTAGAGAAATTCAGAGACTTTTGCACACAATCTGATTCTCTGAATGCCTTTCTTCCCAGAATAAACTGTTTCATAAAAATTACAAGGGGGGAAAAAAAGAGAAGTATTTGTTTTCTTGGGAAGGTAAAGAAAATAATCATATGTGGGAACCCCTTAGACTTCCAAGGAGTCTGTGGGAAGGCTAATGCTGTTAGGAAAGGGACAGCTTTGTTTTATAGTCCCTGATGTCGGGTTTTTAGTGTGGAGGGAAATGTGCACTCTCTGAGCTGTGCTTGCAAGCAATGCAGTATCCCTGAAACGCTGCCCTCTGGGAAAACCCGCCAGTGGGGGAGTGGTTACAATGAAGCAGTACAGCTTGTAACTTGGAATCCCATCGGAGAACTTTGTAGTTGCTTGTCAGTCAGTGGGAAGATAAAAGAGGCAGCTTCTTTTCAGGCAATTTGAATTCATTTCCCCGTAATGAGTTAGAGGGTCAGGCAGCAGGAGTGAGCTCGCCTGAGATCTTATAAAGTGTATTTTGTGGGAGGGAGAGAACAGTGGCGGAGCAAAGGGAACATAATGTCTGCCTGGTTGCTGAATAAGCAGACGAACGTGGCCAGTGGTTGGTCCACTTCTTTGCAGGACCACTTACCTGCTTCCCCATGTTTCCAGAAGGACAGGCCAGGGAAAGTATGGCTCTACCCCATTTTATTAAATAAATACCCAATACATGAAAATTGAAACTCAATAAAAGTCTAAAGTGGCAGGTACTGGTATTTCCTACATAAATACTCATCCAGCACAGACCTGTAAAAGGCATTATACTATGGGTTTTTTCACATTAGATGATTATTGATCATACAATTTCTTTGAGAGACACGGAAGAAATTAAATGAGTGTCATGTTAGGGAGTTCTCTAGCTATTGATAATAACTCTGGACCTCTCTCCCTGACCATTTTTAATGTTTTAAAATTAACACCAGGGGCACCTAGGTGGCTCAGTCGTTAAGCATCTGCCTTCGGCTCAGGTCATGATCCCAGGGTCCTGGGATCGAGCCCCACATCGGGCTCCCTGCTCAGCGGGAAGCCTGCTTCTCCCTCTCCCATTCCCCCTGCTTGTGTTCCCTCTCTCGCTGTGTCTCTCTCTGTCAAATAAATAAATAAAATCTTTAAAAAAAAAATTAACACCAGATATATTAGGAACGACAGCTATGGAAAAAGCTGGTGCTCGAAGCCAGGATTAATATGAAGACCAGTAAGAACACAGGGAAAACAGAAAAAATTACTTTCTCCCCGTTTCTTTGGGAAGCAAATTTCTCTTCTGCAAAGTAAGAAATTCCTGTTAATAGACTTTTGCATAAAGTTCCAGCACATTTCTAGGGATGTAAATACAAATAGAAACACATGGGAAATAAAAACAAAAAAAACAAAAAAAAACATTTTACTTGTAGTTAAAAAAGATTATTGCTGCACTGTTGGTGAAAATATGAATGGGCAATAATAAGATGTATGTCATTTCAAACGTTTGGCTATAGAATACATACTCACTGAATATATTGACACCTCTGATTGTATATCATGTCATGGCCAATAAAGCTATAGAAATATGTAATTAGGAGATATTCTTCCACAAGAATGGAGTTAAGCATTAATTTATCAAAATTATTTAAGAACTCATCTGCTCTCAACACTCACACAGCAGCTTATTGAATTTGTGTCTCATATCTAATTGGCTATTTTCTTGACATAATGAACAAGTACAAACTCTATGCTGTTGTGTCTGTTGAAGCGGCGACGTAATGATGAAAGGCAAATCCCAGTCCTGGGCGGCACAGTGGCGGGGAGTGGAGTCCACAGAGGCAGGAGAGAACGAGAGAACACCGGGTCTCTGTTCTCGCCGCTGAAGCTCGTGTTTTAAACCCTGCTGGAGCATCTCTGTGTAGGAGTCTCTCCGTTCTCCTGCTTCATAAAAGGAGACTGTTCATCAGCAGATTACCCCCCAAAGTATTTTACTGTGGTTTGTGGAAGACTTTTGAGTGGGTTTTGTTTTTTAAATCAAATGGGAGTCTTTAAAGCATGTACAAACGCTCAAACCATTTTCGAACTCACACCATGGCTGATTTCGGGATTTCTAGTACACAGAGTGAGGTTCACCGGAAGACACCAGCCATGGAGCAGATATATAATATTTTGAAGCGATATTGTATACCACTAATATACCTGTCAGGTGTGGGGTTTTGCATGCTTTTTGTCATGGCAAGTGTTTAGTGTTTGTTGAATAAATCACATTATTATAGTTGGTTTCAGATATTTCTAAACTGAGAATAAAACCATTATACCTAATTATCTGGATATTGGATAAAGAGGCTCTTGATAGATAAGTGTCAGCTATCAATTAATATTAGAAAGAAAAGAAAGAGTGGACTATATAGAGAAATAGAAAAAAATCTAGCCCTCTCGGACCAGCCTCTGAGACAGAGTCCTACAGCTGAGCTACTTCTGTGGGGTGGGTCACAGGATGGACCCCTTCGATGATGGTGGGTTAGAGTGTTACAAGGATCACAAACCTTATGTTTGGCTCCTTAGAAAGTATTCTTAGATGACTCTGAAATCATCATGCTGTATACTAAGAACAGACCAGTGAGAACTAATATTTCCCAACTTTTTGCATGAAGTTATCAGATCAATGAGTTACTTCTCTCAATCCAAAAAACAGAATCTAAGAATGCTAGCAGACTATTTAAGAAAGCACAATAAGTTTATATAGTTTTCTGAGAATTTGCTTTCTTTGTTTGTAAATAGGTTTGCATGTAAATCTTACTCTTTTTTTTGTAGTCATACTCCTTTGGGGAGATATCAAAAGGACTTTTATACCTGAGGAACACATATCTAAAATACTAGAATTAAATTTGCATATTTGTTCATTTATTCATTAATTTGTTCATGCCACAAACACATATCTAGTTTTTATGGAGCAAGACAGAAATTATGATAGGTACTAGGTTATAGTGTGAACGAAGGAGACAAGGTCCTACACAGAAAGGGGTTGTGGTTTATAATGGGAGAAACTCACAAATAATCACATAAAAATATAAAATTGCAAACTTTAAAAAGCATTAAAGTGAAAGGATATGTCACTAAGATTGCATAAGAGGGAACTTAGTATAAATTGGAGGATCAGGAAAGACCTTTTCAGCAGATGATATTTAAGGTAACATCTAAACACTAACTCAGGGGAAGAATATAGGAAAAAGGATTCCAGAGAAAATGGTATTTGTGAAGGATGTAAAGAAGGTAAAATTTTGGAGAATTTGAGAAAATGAAATAAGGCCAGTGTGACTGGGACAGAGTGGATGAGGAACAGAATGTCATAAGACTGGTAAGAGCTAAGCAGGAGCTACTTCATGAGGCATCCTGAAGGATATTTTAAGCATTTTGGCATAGAAATGCAATGTAATTACAAAGGATTATCAATATTTTTTGAGTTGTTATACAGATGGATATTACTTAAACTTAGTAGCTGTAGGCTTAGATTGGAATATTTTGTGCTCTTCAGAAATACTTTTGTCAAAATAGTACTAATTATAAATGAATTATATTTTCATTTGGTTGGCATCCAGTCCTTTTTCCTATGGGGATATACATATGTGTATATATACCTGTATGCATATACATAATATATTTGAGATCTTGCCACAAGCATTTTGTATCCTACTTTACTCATTTAACATTGTATCATGAGTATTTCTCATATCATGTAAAAAGCACCCATAAAAAGCATTCTCAGTAAGTACATAATATCACTGGTATGGATATACCAAAATGTATTAGCCATTTCATTGTTATTGCATGTTTAAGTTTATTATTTTTACTGTTAGAAAGAATGTTTATTATTAACATATAATTCTACATACATCCTTAATATATATTGCTAAAAAAGAATTGTTAAATTAAAGATTGGTAATATTTTTTAAGACTCTTGATAGACATTAGAAAAATGCTTTCAAGAAAAATCGTATCGGGGCGCCTGGGTGGCTTAGTCAGTTAAGCATCTGCCTTCAGCTCAGGTCATGATCTCGGAGTTCTGGGATCCAGCCCCGCATCCAGCTCCCTGCTCCTCAGGAAGCCTGCTTCTCCCTCTGCCTCTGCTGCACCCCATCTCTCAAATAAATAAATTAGGTCTTAAAGAAAAAATCATATCAATTTCATGTCCCCTAGCAGTATACAAATATGTTTATCTTTCTGTAATTATATTAATTTGATAGGTAAAAATGATAAGTTGTTTTAATTTGCATTTCTTTTATTCCTATTGAGATCAAACATATTCTGTATGTTTATTATTGTTTGTTTGTCTTTCTTGTTCACACACTTTACTCAGGAGATTTTAGAGGTTTTTAAATTCGTTTTTTATCTGTATGGAAGCTTAAATATTATGAATAGTAATTATTAGTCATTAGAATGTCAAAAGTTCAGTTTGTCTTTTTGGCATGTTTATGTGTTTTAGGGGCACCTAGGTGGCTCAGTCAGTTGGGCATCCGTCTCTTGATTTCAGCTCAGGTCATGATCTCAGGGTTGTGGGATCAAGTCCTGCATAGGGCTCTGTACTCAGTGCGGAGTCTGCTTGAGATTCTCTCCCTCCCCCTGCTTATGCTCTCACATGCTCTCTCCCTCTAAAATAAATAAGTGAAATTAATGAAACAGGAAATAGTGTTTTATATTTTTGATAATGAAATCTCTGCTTATTTTTATAAAAATATTTTTTCTCTATCCAGAGTTAAAACATTATGTTGTTTAACTTTGTTACATTTATCAGAGATTTAAATTCATATGTATGATGATGCTAATTTCTGGGCTATTTATTCCTTCTTTCATATCTCCGTTTCTCTTTGAATCATCACTATGACAATTTAATCTTTGTGCTTTCAACATTTTAAATATTTAGAAAATACCTTTGTATCTTATAGTTCCCCTCTTCTCCCTGCAGCTTATTACTCATTTTTGTTAAAAGATCTTAGTTCTTACATGTATATTTTTCCAGCTGAACACTAAATTGAGTTGAAAAAAATGCCACTGAGATTTTTAATGGACTCATCTTTTTATAAATTAATTCATTACATCTTCTAATATTTCTCATCCAGAAATGTGTTATGATTCCATTTATTTAGGTATTTTATATCTCACAATAAAATTCTGTCATTTTTTTCATAAAGACCCTATATTTCTTATTAGGGTTATGTCCAGGTATTTTGCTTTTTCTTTTTAATTTACTTTTTCATGATTGTGCTTGTTTATTTTTAGTGTAATATTAAAAGAATCATTACTGGTATCACATCTGAGTTTTAAAATATACCATTTTTACCAATACTTTCTTTAAACATTTATAAATCTCTGAGTTCATTTTTCCAGCTCTATTAAGACAAAATACAGAGGTCCTTACATTCTGTGAGTCCAGCCCACTCAGTTATGTGAATTTAGATGTATATAACATACTGACAGACAAGATGGATGCTTTTACTGTGAACAAAAGGGGCTTTAATTTAAGTTCCAATCACAAGTATAACGCATACAGCATGATTATTTCAGGTAAACCACAACCAAACTTTGACTAATTTTCTGTTTCCAGAAATTCATTTGAGAAAATTAAAATAAGCTTATAAAGTAAATATAAAAGGTTTAACATATTTGTATCCATTGTACCAATTGAGAAAACCAGCAATTCCTCTTTTTGGAATTGTTTAATAGAAATAATTAGGCACACAAAAATATCTGTAAAGTAACGTTCCTGGAAAAGTTTATTTGCGTAACAAAACTTGAGAGGACTGTTCCTAAATGTCCAGCTATGTGGATTAACCACATTGTGGTGAATTCATTTTAAAGATTATGCAGATGTACATTTATTGATAAATATGCAGTATTGCAGCTACAAAACAATACTATAAAATTCTGGAAGTGTAAAATGTAATAATATATTTATATGTATGTGTGTGTAAAAATATGAAAGCATACATACCAAAATACACCAAAATATTAATAAGGTGACAATGATTATCTTAAAATTTTGGGTAATTTTAGTTTTTCTCTTCATAGTGTCTGAGGTAGTCTTAAAATTTACAATAAACATATATTTCTTTTATAATCCGACAAAGAAGGAATGAATGAAGGCAAGAGGAAAAAAAAGAGGAGGGAGTTTGTAGCACGTGTTATCTTATAGTAAAACTATTGGAAGATTTTAGGAGGCAATAGACCCTAAAACTCCAAATCTCAAGTGAACTTGGGAACAAAAGACTTGACTTCATTAAGCATGGGGAGTTAAACATCTTGGGCCTTGACTTCTTTCAAAAGCCTAACCGATTGCAATTACTGTTTATTATCTTCTTGCTTTTACTTGAATCCCTTAAACTTAAAGTGATTCACTTTCCCTTTTCCCTAATAATTTATTCCTTTATGATAATAGAGTTTCTTAATATCTTTTTTGATTTGTACTCTCTGTTTCCTGTCTAATGATTTACTTGGTATGGCAGACGTGCAAAAGTTATCGTATTAGAAAAATTATTATGCTATAATAATTATGGTACCGTCAAACTGAATTAAATTATGCTTCATTGTAAATAGTAAAATGTATTAATTTTTTTAAAAGCCTTTTTATGCCAGAGAGGATAAATAAAGTTACCTTTATATACTTTCATTAAACACCATGACAGTACAAGCCACATTGACAGAATTGATAACAAATCAACTCACTCCTTCTCACAGCAATCCCTTCCACGTAGTTCTGAAATTAGCTTTCTCAGGACTATGAATTAAATGCAACGTATTTAACAGAATCTGTGCATTCTATGAATAAGAGTTTCACCTTCATTTTGTGTGAATATTATATTTAGGTAGATCTTGGAAGAAAGTTTCCTTCCATCGTTTTAAGATGAAAATGAACTTGCATATTAAGTGTGCATTCTTGTTTTCCCTTTAGCATATCACAGCAGGGCTGTCCAATAGGCATACAAAGTGAGCTATGCATGTAATTTTGAATTTTTAATACACATTTAAAAAGTAAAAAGGAACAGCTGCAATTAACTTAGTAGTCTATCTTGTTTGAACAAATATACCCAAAATATTATCATTTCAACAGGTAATCAAAATCTTAAAGTTAATGAGATTGCATGTTCTTTTTCTCATACTAAGTTTATTTGTATATTTTACACTTAAAGGATACTGCAATTCAAATGATAATCTTGATCAGAAATAGTTGATCTGTATTTAGTTTTCATAACATTTTCAATTAAAAAAGTAGATTCCCATACCAACATAATTTAAAAATTTTCTAGTAACTATAAATCACTTACAGGTTTTAATTTAACTTAACTAAAATTAACTAAAATTAGAAATTCAGTTCCTTGGGGCACCTGGGTGGCTCAGTCGTTAAGCGTCTGCCTTCAGCTCAGGTCATGATCCCAGGGTCCTGGGATCGAGCCCCGCATTGGGCTCCCTGCTCAGCGGGAGGCCTGCTTCTCCCTCTCCCGCTCCCCCTACTTGTGTTCCCTTTCTCGCTGTGTCTCTCTGTGTCAAATAAATAAATAAAGTCTTTTAAAAAAAAAGAAAGAAATTCAGTTCCGTAACCACACTAGCCATGTTTCAAGTGCTCAATAGCCACATATGGATAGTGGCTATTACATATGACAGCTCAGGCTCAGAACATGTGGGAAAGATATCAGCACCTTTTGTGAAAAGTGAAAAGTTAGGCCAATGCCAAGCTATTGGGAACGTGTTGTCTACTGGATTTCAGAGGACGTAAGGTAACTGATGTTTTTTCTCATTAAATCAACTGTTTGGCTGGTTGGCTGAATTGGTAATCAAACAGTTGCTCTGGGTCTATGAACAAATCATCTCATTTTTTTTAGGTCCTTTAATATTTTTTAAGGCTAATATTTGTATGTGCCTCAATCACACTGAAAGCTGTCTCCCCAGGATATTCCTGTTATCCTCGAGACAACCCTTAATATAACTGTTACATATAAAATTTTGAGTAAAATAAAGAGCATCTACATTAAGGGAAAAAATTAAATGTAGCTACTGAGCTACCATATTTTGTTCTTACTTCTCAACTGTCTTATAAATCATGTAAATAAGTACAATAAACATTTATTGAGTGATTCCATAATACTTTGGATCTCCAGGTCCATCATTTGTGATGACACATAGAAGTTGGTCCGGGAAAGCTAAAAGTATGTCGTATGTCAAATGACGCCTTCCATCAAGTTTAGAGCACCATTTCTTTCTTGACATTACAACTTAGTGTAATGGCACTTGGCAGTATAGGCATTTCTGATATGACTTCTTTTGGCTAGCTCAGCATTCTTAAAAAATAAATAGTTTTTTCACTCTGTGATTGAAAGGGTTAAATAGTACCAATTCATTACCACTCACAAAAGGATTTATTTTGTTCTCATAAATCAGTTGTATTCCACATTTTTATTATTCCCTTGGGTGAGCTACTCCAATTGAAATCAATACAAGTGCAAGTGACACAATCAATCTAGATATTTGATTATGGATTGGAGATCCCCAGGTCTGCTTTTTTAGCCAGTTTCTTTCTGATCATCAACCCAAAGAACTAACTATTCTTATTGGCACCTATGACTTATGAACATGTTTAAAAAGCAGATAATTTTCATTTGTATACTGATGATGGAAGCCTGCAGAATGAGCAGAGATTAAAAGGTCAAGACTTAAAATATGTAACCATAGTGTTGTTAATAAGCTGTCCCAATTTTTCAGTATTTTTCTTAACATAAAGTTAGCTTTAAAATAACTTTATTCTTTTTTTAAAAAATACGAATTAATACAATTGGTGGCTGTAAACTGCATTCTTAGGCTACATTAAGTAAGTGATTAACTACTTCTCATGACAGAGACGTTACCTGTTTTCACTCATTTATTTTAGAACTTAACCACACTAACTAGGTTAATAAGAAAACAGTTAAGGTGAATAAAATGCCTTTGAAGGGATTCAAGCTGGTTCTTTACATTTCCATAATTATCCAGGCTGGAAAGCCACCATCGAGGGATTTAAAAGAGAAAAACAGTTCAACTTTAAATTAGAGAGCAAAATTGATTAAGTTGTTGCTCAAGAGGGCAACATTTATATATCAAACTCTCTTTGCTTTACAAATAAATTTATATCTTATGATCCTTTACATATTGAATGCTTATTTTGGGACTCATGGTACCACATTATAGTTCTCTTGCCTCTGACTCTAGCCACCTGTTCTTGGTTCTTAAACCAAATTTTTGCAAAGGCACAATTATACCATTTTGTAACTCATTTTCTTATATTTAGGATAAGGCAATATTTGGTACACTTATCTGATTATTTCCTTAAAATAAATTCCAAGGCAATATTAACACTACATTTTCTTCTTTCAGCAAATATGTCAGCCTCATTTAGCCCTTTAATTGTTTTCACTGAGATCTGTAGGAAAGAGGATGTTTTGTGTTTTTTTGCAAATTACCTCTGGAAGGCACATAAGTTTCAAAGTTTAAAAGAAGTCCTTCAGAAGCAGTTGAAACAGCAAATCCATCCTTCTTTCATCCAGAGTCTTTAATTATTCTTCAGTTACTCTTGTTAAGCCTTCAGAACAGCAGCTATCCCTGCAGTCAAAGCCATGCACTTGGATTTCCATCTACAAACTTCCTGGGCATGTGGAATTAGGGACTGTCTATAACAGATTTTCTTCCTGCTTCTTCCCTTTTCAGTAATTTGCATGTATAACTGCTGTATAATGAAAGCTGTTCACAGCCTTGATGACAGAATAGTGCAGTGGCATAAGATAGGGCTCTGTCAATACAGTGTTCTTTCCACATACACTGTTCCATTCTTTAAAAAGAGTTTACTCAAGAAAATCAATCTAGAAATTGGCAATGCCTCTCTTTGTACCGGAAGGCAGCACATTTTTAAAGAGGTAGTCACTTTAATTATTCAATGCAGAGGTGAAACTTTTCTTTAAAGGGCCAGAGAGTAAATGTTTTACACCTTGCAGGCAATATGGCCTCTGCCATGACTACTCAGTTGTGCAGTCATAGCATGACAATACCTAGAATACAAGTGTCTGTGTTCTAATAAAACTTTATTTACAAGAACAGGAAGCTGGCCAAATTTGACCTGTAGGCTGTAGTTTGTGGATCCCTGGTTTTATTATAATTTATTTATAAATTTAAATACAATTTATATATTTTCCTTGTGTATTTAACTCTTTCATGAGGCTTTTGATTTTCAAAAATTATGTATGCTAACTTAAAAAGTATGTAATATAGGAATGACAATGAATCCCACTCCCTATAAATAACCCATGTCAACAAATGCAGAACATCATTTCCATCCTCTCTCAATTCATGAGTGGTTTCTTGGTAGCAAACAACAGAAACAAGTCTGGTTAATTAAGGCAAAAATGAATTATTACAAGAGAACTGAGCATTTCAAAAAGTTGTCAGGAAAGCTGGAGAGTCAGACTTGTGTGGAGACCACAATTAGCTTGGCCCAGACAAGCTTGGCCTCCCTCCCACCCCCGCCTCACCCTCCCCCACTCCCAGAGCAGCACAACCACTCAGTGGCCCTGGACAATTGCAGCTCTGCTTCTGCATTCTCAACAGTTCTAGAGACATCTAGAGGAACCCCTGACTGACCTGAGTTACTGTTTCATTCCATCAAGCTTTGTAGTCCCCAGGTGGCAGCATCTAATTGGCAGCCCTGTAGTCAGTATCCACGTGAGCTCCAGCTATCCTTGCTTTAAAAAAAAAAAAAATCCTAATTATATTTCTGATCATTTTCTTTGAATATATCTATCATCTTCTCTTTTGTTGTTATAATCTCTTGATTTTTTTTCTTATGCATTGATTATGATTATCTTAAGGCTTTCTATCATGCCATTGATTTTAATTTTTAGCTGTTTCTATTGTGTTTCTTACTTTTTCTAACTTTATTAGATACTTAATGATTTTTTTTCTAATTTCCAATTTGTTTTCTCCCACTCCTAGTAACACCAGCTTCTTCCCCCAACTCAGCACAGTGGTCAGTAGAATGGCCACTCTTCCTATTTCTATGGACTCAACTCAGTTCATTTCCCTTCAGACTGGAGAAGACTAGTAAGAGTTCCAAGAATTTTCCTTGGTTTTTATTACTTACTCTAGGAGCAGAATTAGGAACTGTGCTATGCTGAGCATAAATGTACCATATCTTCTTTTGTTGTGAGGTTTCAAAATTAATGTCATTAATTTGTTCCTTTTCCTTTACACATTTGCTCCAGGATTTTCAGCTGTTTTTGTTAATACTATTATTTTTGTTCTCCTAGTTTTTTTTTTTTTTTCCATTTTGAAAAGCATTTTGGAAAGGTAATTCTGTCATACTAATATATCCATTCTTATCCAAAAAAACATAAACTTTTGAAAGTTCACAATTTATGCCTAATTCTCTTTTCAGCAAGGTGATTCATTTCCACAGTTTGGAAACCGTAACACACAGACTCTAAGATAGCATAGGATTATCCCAACCTCCTGGTACTCACACTTGTGTAATCTCTTCCCCTAGCGTGTAGTCAAAACCTGTGGCTTGTCCCTATCCAATAGACTGTGGCAGAGAAGGTAGGATGTTAGTTCTGTGACATTACATAAGATTGTAACCCATCTTGCTGGGAGACTAGCTTCCTTGCTGGCTTTGATAAAGTGGGCAGCCATGTTGGGGAGACCCAATTGGAAAGAAATGAGGGCAATCTCTAGGCAACAACCAGCTAGCAACTGAGGGCCAATAACCTTCAGGAAACTGAGGCACTCAGTTCCAGTAGCCTGAAAAGAACAGAAAGCTATCAACAACTACCTGAGCTGGAGGTGATCCTTCCCCAGTAGAGCCTTGAGATGGGACTGTGGTCCCAGCCAACACCTCGATTGCAACCTTTTGAGATCCTAAGCAGAAGAGCCAGTAAAGTGTGTCCAGGCCCCTGACCCACAGAAAGTATGAGATAAGAGATATATGTTGTTTTGAGCTGCTCAGCTTGTGGTAATGTCATTACACAGCAGTAGATAACTAGTACAAGAACACAGGACAATGTGACGGCAGCGCATAAGGCAGGCAGAAGTCACTACAGAACATGATATAATTCTCACCTGAAATTGATGTTCTCCTTTAATGGAGTATCTGTCTCAAGCATATATGTCTAACTAACTGAAAAGAAAATTGTAAGCATTTCGTTAAGAATTGGGGATAAGTTGCTCAGTGATCAATAATGATTGTTGAGCTATGCATTTGATCACGGTAGTACTAGAAGTTCAGCATGGTCCGTGTGTTTAGTAAGGCTGTCCTAGAATTCCAAAAGGAAACATCAGCTTCTGCTAATCACTTAGCAGTGTTCATGTCCAGTATTTACTCTGGAAGCTGTAGATCACTTTCCATGGTAGCATAGTTTCCCAAATGGTAGCATATTTTCCCAAATAGCTCTTGGCTGATTGAGATAATGGCAGTAGTTTGTTCATTTGGGAAACTAACACTTTGTCCAAATGGGGAAAATATAAATCAAAGTAGAAAAAAATCTGACTTTTCAGAGTATAACATAGTTGATGAAAATGGACCATGCTTCCCTATTTTACCACAATCATAACAAACCTCTTAATTTACTCTTGTGAAGTCTATCTGCACACACACACACACACACAGTTCTTTTCTGATATTAATAAAATGAGATCCATTTAGGAAAACCTGACTGGTATATAAAGCAAAATTGATGAAAAGAAACCATGCTCCAAAGGACTTTTTTAAACGATATTTTAAATATTTGGAAGAGTAATTGTACAACATTAGCAATAGTCTTGCCCATACATTAAAAAACAAAACAAAACAAAAAATCCTCAGTATTTACAGAACTCTTAATGCTCTGCATGATCACAGACTCAGGGCAGGGGTTTCTTAAGCATCTTTTGGTGAGTTGATGAAATATTCTATGGATTTATTCCCTGAAGTATAATTGTCATTCTAGCAGAGTGACCACTCTAAAGAGGAATCAAAGAAGCACAGCTTTTACTAGATGACAACTAATTAAAAATCACATTAGAGTAATTACAATAATGGTAAGAAATATGATGCATTAATAGAGCACTGTCCTTCTCAGGGTGCTGAGTCGCTCACAGGTTACTCATTTCTTTCTCTTTCAAAATGTTCTGTGGAGAAGACAGCTACGTCTTCTATAAATATTTCCTATGTTGGCAACAATTTAAGGCCAGGAATAGGTCTCTTTAACCATATGTTAACTTAAATAGGAACAAATACCCAGTGCCATTCAGATCTCTGCCAAGGTGATATCTGTGATCGTAATGGAGTTTGGAGGATGCACGTTTTGGGGAAATTATTTTGGGGAAAATAATTTGAAATAATAACTTCAGAAATAATAAATAAATGTAATTTAAATATTAACACATGCTATAGAGTGACCTAGAATTATTAGCTCACATTAAAGGCCTTATTCACCACTTTGCCCAGATCTGCGGTTTGTCATTCCATGTCTTTTGATTTGGGGATTGGCAGAATCCCGTGATAATGAGGTGGAGCTGAACAACACTAAAATTGAGACCTCAATACCAGGAAAATATAGCATTTTCTTTTTACCGCAAGAAGTGGGAAAATTAGTTAACACCTTTCCTACCTTAAGGTGTAATTGGATTCAGAAAAAGGCTAACTTAAAGCAGGACCAGGTCTGACATGGAAAATCCTCACAAGGTAACAAGAATCAATTTGGTTTGTTCACTGTCATTTCTCATTATAATCTTTGTCATGAGAATGGATTCATGTTGTGCCATTTTCTGTTCTTGTTACAATCTTTGTCACATGAATAAGATATCAAGATGCTAATGCCTGGCATGCAGTCTTCTGTATGTGATGATACCGTACAAGACAACGCTGGCCTTTGCAATATTATGTGTTCTGATTGGTTGTTCATTTCACCTCTTTTCCACAAGTTAATAAGGCTGTAAAAAGGAGAGAACCGAAATGGCCAGCCAGTCAAATTATAGAATATTGAAAAGGTCAGAGCAGTACAGCACAGAGGAAAAAAAAATTATGGAATATATGGTGCATTAAAATTCTTGTGACAGTGATTATAACATGAATGGGAAAGGATACCTATTTATGTTATATCAATCTGGAGAACCCCATAGGACAATATTCCTGAGACAGCAATCATTTACGCATCCCTGGATCATATTTATCTATTTACACTGGTTTTTGCTTAAAAAGATAATTGTTTAGAAAATATCCTACTGTTCAACAAATAACATTAAATGTAAGATTTTTTAGCCTTAAAAAATGGGCATGAATGCTATTAACATTTTTGTAAGATTTCATATCTGAAGCTAAGAAAATGTTCTTTACAAGTAAAATCTGTTGGGCATAGATTTATGTTGGCTGTTTCCCAATTTAACACTTTTTTCTTCAGAATAAAGTAGAAAACTAGGACTGAATGAATTAACTTCTTAGAATGTAGAATATCCTGAGGCAGCATCCAGGAGTTTATTTGAAAATTTTATGTGATCTACACAAAACTTGTTTCTTTTTTCTGTTTGTTTTTTTGTTTTATTTATTTATTTATTTATTTATTTATTTATTTATTGCTTGTGATGCATGATGTTGGACAATATACAAAGGATCTCTCCTTCCCCTGTATCTTCAGTGGTGAGATTGAAAGGGAGAGAGAGAAATACTTATCAGAAATCCTGAAGTGATGGTTCTCTGATGTGCAAAATGACTACTCATTTTAAAAATTATTTTATGTATATTTAAATGTTTCTTATAGAACAATTTACCAGATTTTTTAGTCTGTAAAAATAGATCTGGTTTAAGAGTCCACTCTATACTTTCTGAAGATGCATTATTTCACAAAGAAACTAAACATTTTATAGCCCAAAGCTAGAGTCTGAAGGCATCATTATGTCAAAAGAGACCTAATTATTTTGGGAAACAGAGAAAATGAATTTTGATCATTACTTTAAGACTAGCTTGAACATGGATTAAATAACCCTAAAATGAGTTGTTCTACATACTTAAGAAGAATCACCAGTGATTCCTGGGCCCTGCCTTCGAATAGTCTCATTTGGTAGGTCTAGAGTGGAACTGAGCTCTGAGGATTTTGATAAAGTATCACCATATGACTTTGATGTAGGTGGACCCTGGAACACTAGTGTAGATGATCCCATCTGCAAAGTGCTTAGTGTGACCCCCAGGTTAAAGCCCAGTGGTGCTGACCACAGCCAAAGAGGTGGATGAGGGGAACTCTACTTCAAACTCAGTGCCTGGGGGCAGTGTGACGACAAGCTGTGGTTCCAGAACACAGGAGCTTAACTGGGCCTGCACCGTCCACTTATACTTACAAATAGGGTCAGCGCCGAGGGTGACCAGACAGAAATGGGCACCTATGATAGGAAATGCTTATCATTTTAGCATTTTCTAGCTTGATCCTTGAGGCCGAACCAACGGGGCTGAATTTTCCAGCCCACTGAAAACAAAGTTTATGCAGTGAAAAGCAGTAAAGCGAGACCCTCTCAAGAGCAGGGGATCTGAGGACTTGCATTTTAAGAATTTTCCCCCAAGATCTCAGAACTCAAACTGGTCAAGTTCAAAGGAAGAAAGAGAAGACAGAACAAAGTGGAGAAAGAGCCCAAATCTGTGGATCTGGTTTTGGTTTTGAATCTGGGGGTTTGTGAGCTTTCCCGAGGGTTAAAATCCTGCTGGTTGCTCTAGGCCTATGAATGGAGCTGCATGTGAGCGGGGATTGGGGAGCATTGGACTCACTCAGCTGTGTGGTTCCTGGAGATACACAAGTTCTTTTTTGAGCTGAACAAAATGGTTATGTAATTGCATACTTCTCATAATTATTGAGTAATTATATACTTCTTATAATTACTGAGTAATCATTGTTCTATAACTAGAACTTAATGTTACAACTAATTGTATAATTACCATGTATTAATGTTATCTGGGAAACTTAGAATAAAGTGGTATTTAAAAATTTGCCCCTGCCATGCCATTTTCAAAGCTAGCAACAGTGTTTGTTTTACAGCTAGAAATTTGCTTCAGAAACAAACAAAATATAAGGGAAAAAACCCTCACCAATATTAAAATCATAGATGTTAACTCCTTGTTCTTGCCTTTGCACCTGGCTTGAAATTTGTAAAATTGTATTCTCTTGGCTTAATTTTAGAACTCTCATCGTTATTTTGCAATCTTCAATTTTTCGTAAGGTGTGCACTGTTACAGTACTTCAGACATTATGGGAACTTGAGGTCTTCAAATGCGGATAATGTAATTTTTCTTCAACAGTGCTTACCAGGGATTGAGAGTAAATCTGAACCAGGTTTCTTGAGTGCAGTAACGATGTCTTGTACATCTTGAGCATATTGTTATCAGAACCTAGCAAAGCCTGCTCTCTGCATGCAGTTGGAGTCAATAATCTGTCTAATCAGGTTGACTAGTTACAAAGAACCTGTGAGCGCTAATAGAGTGTCATGTGGAAATGTCTTTTCGAGGCCACTTTTGAGGTTTCAGAACTTCTTGTTGATTATGTGTTCCACATAGACATCTGTGGTGTCTATTTCCATTTTAGGAACTTAAAACAAATCTCAAGCAGTGAACATATCTTTATTTTATTTTACTAAAATGGAATAGAAATTATCATCCCCATGTTTTAGCCCTTAAGTACCATTTATTCCCTTGGGAATAAACCCCTCCTTTATGCCAATTTCAAGTTCAGAGTAATAAATTCTTGCATGACACTAGGGATTTCTTCTGGTTATGGAAAACACTTAACTTATACCTGTGTATTTTGCAGAAATAATTTTTTTCAGCTACATCCTTCTTCCCAGAGCTATTATAAGTATCTTTTTAAATTTTTTGTTTTTTTTTTTAAAGTTACTGTCTGCCTTACCCACATTTTATGAAAATGCTCATAACTAGATATGAGATCCTCTTTCACATCATTTGATCCTTTATTAATTATAGAGTATATAATTAATTATAGATGTATAACCTTATGGGACAATGACCTAGTGGTAACAGATGTGATTAATGTTGTTTTGTTCATTGAAAAAATTAGAATTTTGATTAATATACATGTTGGGTGGGAGAAAGGGAAAATGTAATAGGTAGGTAATTGCTACAGAGGAAGTAAAATACAGAGTGTATAATTCTTAATCACTTGCTAGTTGTAAATGTTTGTGTGGAACGTATCAATTGTATTACAGCAAAAACAGTCACACTTCCTAGTTGCTGTAGATGAATACCTGTTATATGCTGGGTAATGTGAAGAAATGATCTCACTTAATCTTCACAGTAACATTGCAATCAAAATATTATCATTCCCAGCTCACAGATGAAAAACATGAGGTTCAGACATACTGAGTAACTTAGCAAAGAGCACACTTTTCAAGAATGATAAGGACAGGCTCAGATGCAGAACTTTCTGACAACCAAATTCATGTACTTTTCCTTGCACCATATTCTGCAACAAAACTGTGTCAAAATATGATATTTTTGGTAAATACTGCAACTATTAAATTCTGTTTACCATACAACGCAAGATCATTATTGGTATGTGGCCATCTTTTAATTTTTAAGCATTCAACCAATAAAGATTGTATCATTATCTGGAAATATTGCAAATATCCTTTCCCCTTAAAGTCCAACACCGTGTATGTTTTTTATTCATTTGCCTATATTTGTAGAATTTGTGTGGGGGAGATTAAAGGGACGTACAGCAAAAGTGTTTTGGCAAAGAAAAAAAGGCTATTTGAGGTAAATATTACTATTCTGCGTGACTCTTCTGTGTTTTAGGAATAATAACTAAATTTTACTAAATTTCAGCAATATTCTGAAAAATTCACCTCATGTAAACTTTTCAGGGAAGCATCGAATGTAGACAATGAAATAAATGTTAGGACAGGATTTTCAGTTATAATCTTTTCCTTGTTTTAAGCCTAATTTCTGACTCTTCTGAACCTTGAATGTAATTCATTTGTGTGGGAGAGGGAGATCAAACCCTATTACTGAGCAGCAGAATTTTTCTGTATCTTAGACATGCTCTATTTGAGAATGGGTTTGCTCAAGTTTTAGAAGGATGGTGGTGGTGGAGCTCAGTGACGGTACATTGATGGTGATCCTTGGACACAGTCAGGCAGTCTCTGGTTTGGCATAGAGCTAAAAACAGATCTTCTGATCAAAGTAGACACAGACTGCTTTTCAGCATATTCTGGCCAATTCCGATTTAAAGGGGTAATAGGAAAGCGTTGTACCTACCTCTCAAGGAAAACAAGCAACAATTACCCCAATTGATAACAAATGAAATATCTGCCATGTATAATTTGAATATACTATTTATATCCAGAACCACTCTAGATGGGGGAAAGAGTGTGATTTCCTCCAGTTTGCACATCATATAAAATCCAAGGATGAAAAAAAAAAAAAAACCCTCAAACAATTGTAAATAATCCATCATGGGATATTTAATATGTCCGTGTCGAAGTTTCCCTTACATGCATGATACTTGTGAACAGCTTCACTCTTAGAATAACAGTTCAGTTATTTTGATCACTATGATGAATGAATGAACTCTTAAATATACACTAATTTTCAAAATTTTCCTTTTTTATCAGCAGGTAATAACTACACTCTTCTGAATGGCACACAAGCCATGCACCGTGGTGAAGAGACCAACCGTTGGGTACTCATCAAGGGGTTGGTTCCTTTTACTAACTATACTGTACAAGTGAATGTTTCAAATAGCCAAGGCAGCTTGATGAGTGATCCTGTAACATTTGCAATGCCACCAGGGGGTAAGTCTATGAACAACTTGGCTACATAGATTTATATAAATGCTCTACTACTAAGTCTCCACTGAGTGCTTGTTTATTGTGAAAATTAATTTTTTCTTTTTTTAGAACTTAGAAGCTCAATCGTATTTCTGGTTGTTTGGGTTGTGGTTGTTTTGTTTGGTTGAGACCCTTTTATTGATTTTTTTATTGTTCTCTTGAGACCACTTTCATCTTGTACTGTGTGTATGCAAGGGTATATATCATACATATGTATCTCTTGCTTTGCATGTTAAAAAGACTGGGAAATTTTTTTTTGTTTGAGACTTCATTTAAATCCCAAACTTGTATTTTCAGTTTGAGCTTTGGTTCTCCTTCCTGGTTTTTTGAAGAACTTTATATATCTATACCTTTCCATTTGCCAAAAAAAGGGCAGTGTGCAGCAATAGAAAAGGAAAGCCACTCACACCACTGGAAAAACGCCTTTAACTTCCATGTCCTAATGATTAGAGTTCAATAGTGTCACTTTTATACTTGAAATGTGATACAGCTAAGATATTTTTATTTTAACTATCTGTATAAATAACTGATTTAACTTATTTAGATATATTATTTTGATCTGAAGTCAACCCCACCCTTGTTTTAACTGTTGGTGGGACTAATTGCTAAGAAGAAAACTCCCTGTTAGATTGGTATGGACAGCCCTTGAACAAAAAAGCATGCCTCAAAATAATAAGATCGTGATTCTCAATGGAGAGTTCAGGAATGTCAGTTTTCTGAAAATACTAAAGGCATAGGACTCCAAACCCAATGGCTGTCTTGTAGCTCAGCTTCAAACACCAGTGTGCTCTGGACTAGGGGAGAATGTCGCTATGTTGTTAAACAGCAGGACTGGATAAATACCTCTCCCACCACAAAGGGTATAAGAGCAGCAAAAACCTCATCACGAGAGGACAATGAAGAGTTAATCTGTGGTTTGTATAGACCGCTTCTCCCAAGGAAAGATTTAATACCTGCTGTATCATGAAAACCCCTCACTGTTATCTACCTTTCATGACATTATAAGACTTAATGAATAAATGTTTACCAAAACACCTGAAACTCTAAATGGCAGAAGCCACATTGTTTAAGAATGCTTGAAAGAGACAGTTGGAGCTGAACGACTCAGTGTCATGTTTCGTAAACCGATAATAAAAAATGGGGATTGGATTTAGATAGGGGCTTGTTTAAGAATTGAGACCAAAAAACCAAAACAAACAAAATCAAGCAAAGAAACCTTAGGTATTCGTATCTTCATTTTTAAACCTAACTCAACATGCTGGAAAGGACAGAACATTTGATGACTCTATACCTTAGTATATAATACCCTTTATTCACATTTAGAAATTAAACAGTAATTAGTGCCTTAATGGAAAATTTTAAATTACACAGCAATACCTTCTTAACAGGATATATAGGAATTTAATGAGTTATATATTCCTTTTATGGCATTCATACTGCTTTATATGGTTTGTAAGTTACAAACCATCTAAAGTTACATCACATTCATAAAATAGGGCGAATTTAATTCATTGTTCATGCACTTCGGAATGCCTAATAATTTGGGTCAGTATCTCTGTGTGCATGTATATATACAATTCGGTTAAACATAGCAAGCTTCTCATGCAAACTCAGTATGCAGCTGTGGCTGTATGTGTCAGTGGTTAGTAGAAGAGTTAATATTAGGCAAACAGGAAGAACTAAAATTTTCTTTCTAGCGGCACAATCGACCTGAAGTCAACTGCTGAGTTTACTTTTATCTCTACTCTGTGGACGCTTATTCATGCCATTACCATGCTCTTCTGCAGGCCCATACTCTCTGGGCATGATGCAGTTATTCACTTTCTAAAGTCAGAAATCCAGAATTTGGGAGATGGCCCTTCACCAAAAGAGGAAGCAAAATGTCTTCAAAGACAGACAGTGATTTGCTCAAGTTTATTGCAGCCATTAAGACATACTTTTTTTTTTAATCATTAGATTGTTGTTGATTACAATTAGGAAACTTATAGCTTTGAAATTATCTTTTTTATGACCTTGTGGCAGTTTAAAGGTGACACCTCATTGATTAAATAGGTTTTAGTTCATGCTTCCTTTTACTTAATGATCTGAAAACATATTATCCTGATTTACACATAAAATCATGCTGAAAAGCATGTGGCATTCACTAGAATATGTGTGTTTAAGTAGAATTAAATTAGTACTGAGAGTTATTAAAGAAATCTTCCATGCCTTTGTCCAGTGAACTGTGCTTCGTACCGAAATGAATAATAAATGAACCTATGTACAGAAGTGAACCAACTTATGGGCAGAGAAAGTTCTATATGCTATTTACTTTTCCATTATATTTGGATTGTTACCATTTCTGCTGTTTCCTTGATTTCAATATTAGGTCTCTTTTTTTGGTGATGTGGAATTCTTACTTTCAGTGCTGGATTATGCAAGATTTGTAATGATAATACCCTTAGTTATGTTTTCTTCTCAGTGTAGTTTAAAAATATAATAATAGAAGGCTTGGACAAAATAGACATGCTATTTTTTTTCTTGATCAAATGTTTGCTATCAAATGTGGCCCAGAAAACTGCCTTGACCCCCTAGATCTGGCCAAATCCTACTCATTTTTAAGGTTTCAGCTTAGAAATAGGTCCTTCACAAAGTTGTGTTTTACCAACCGAGGCCTAGATAGGGCCCCTAGGTGTCCTAGGGTACAGTCACATTATAGTGAAATGATCTGTCTGATGGGACTGTCACAGTCACTGGTTATAGGATCCCACACAGCGGGGACTGTTTCGTATTCGAGTTTTGATCTTCAGGGCCTAGACCAAACCTGGCACGTCGTAGGTGCATAATGAATAATCTGTGAGTGAATGAATGAATCAATCAGTCAGTCCAGATAGCTTAATTAATAGTTTTAAATTGCAAGCTTCTCATTGCTCAAGCTTGCTCATGCCTCATCTTCTATCTGAACAACCTTCTATTGTAACCAGCTATGGAGAATATGACCCCCTCTGCACACTGTTGTCCACTGTACGAGTACTGTGCTCATGCCGATGTAACTGGGGGCGCAGATCAGAGGGCAGGAGATCAGAGGTAAAAAATACTCTCAAATTGCACCAACCCATCGCTCTTCGATTCCCTCCCTATGGTGGTTACTTAGGTAAGCATAGAATAATGGATAATTTACACAGGAATTTGGAAAGAAGAGGTGAGGGAGGGCACAGGGTACAAAAACTTTTACCCTGGTAAATCATCTCTCATTTGATGGTTATGAAACATCTTATTTGATACCAGCTTTCTCTGTTTTTCTGATGAGAAAAAATAATGACGAATATGTAGTTTATACCTCAGGAAAGCTGGAAAAAAAAATTTTAAAAACCAGTCTAACAAGATCTAATCTCAAACCCTAGTGAATTCCATCAGATCTCCCTGTTTCATTGCTCTTGTGTTGTTTAAGAAAAATAATTTTATTTAAAAAAATAAGGCTCTCAACTTTGACTAAACAAGCAAAAAAAGAATATGATTAAACAATCTTATAAACAAAAGTTATTTTGAAGATGGAAATTAAGGCAAGTGGGATCGTGGAACCAAGAGCTCAGCACAAAAATGCACAGTGGCAAATCCCAATCGTACACACTTTTTATTTTAAAAATTTGTTTGAAATATTATTTGGTCAACTGGAGGAGTCTGGGGGGTTATTTTTCCTTCATTTCTGTAGCATATCTCTAACCACTTCCATGCTCAGGTTTTTGTATTTCTACAACTACTATATTATTTGGTTGTTTATAATAACATAATGCTCATATTTAGCAGTAGGATATTCATAGAAATGAAGAATATATTTAATCTGAGCTCTTGAATAGCATTATAGTGAAGGTTCAAGAGTTCTAGGAAAAAAAATTAAAAAAATAAAAATGGAATCCAAATGTTAATCCATAAATATGAAACTTTCCTGTGACCTTTACCCCTTCAAGGTCTGGAGTTACTAATGGGGTTAGGATTTCAACTCTTAATGGGGCTCAGTGCATTAGTGTTTTGTATGCATGGAATTCAGCATTCAGTTTAATAAGTGGTTGACATTGGTGATGTCCCTTAATTTGCTTAAATCTAATTGGCTCTTTTATCAGTCAAACCTGTATGGATTGGCAATTGATCAGAAAGGGTCAGCCATGACTCTGCATGTAGTTAAAGGATGGAACCCCCCTCACCCCTCCACCCCCCCTACCCCCGTTAAAGTCACAGTTGCATGATAATAAGCAAGGGAAGAACAAATGAGCTTAGAGGAGGAAGGCAAAGAAGCTTAGAAGTTTTTCAGGATCTTCAAGTTCAGAACAAAGGCATTATAGAGTATATAAATTTTAAATACACTGCATTTTGCCTCCAGACTTAAACCTTTTTTTTTCCAGATGAACTGAAATCTTGTCTGAAACTGTCTTTGTTACATCAAAGACCTACTCAGAAAGCTAAAAGAGACAGAAGAAGCATAAAAGGGCATAGTTTAAAATGATTAGTGACAAATTCCATACTGACGAGCTAGAAACAGATTTTTTATGAAATTTTTATATTTTTCCAAAAGGAATAATTTTATTCTATTTATCTTTCTCTGAACTGCTTTATTGTAAGAGTGAAAGGAACTCAGAGCCACCCGAGTTTGTGAACTTAATCTGGTTTTCTAGGACGGTAAATAATTTGTCATTTGTGCTTTCAAATTGATGAGAATTATTATAACCCACAGACTTCATAAAAATACTAAGCTTGAGGAACATGGTTCTTTTCCAAAGGTGGGTTATTAGAAAATCAAAAACTGAGAAACGCAAAATGGTTGTGAGTGGTTTGTTTTAGAATTTGTTTGAGTTTGTCTCTCCTTCTCTTGACCCCCAGCCCACCCCCTACCACCTAAAACATCAATGAAATAAAAGGAGTGCAATCCATTTGGAATTAATAGTTAGGCACATTGTAAAAACGTAGACTCTGGAATCACACAAACCTAGATTTCAATCCACCTCTTTCACTCACTGGCTGTGTGACTATGAGCAACTCACAAATATATCTGAGCCTCAGTTTGTTCATCCATAAAACTAGTTCAATGGTAATTCCCACCTGATAGAGGATTAAACAACACAATGTATGTAGTGTGCTGGAAAACTGGAAGCTGGAAAAAAAAAATTTAAAAACCAGTCTAACAAGATCTAATCTCAAACCCTAGTGAATTCCATCAGATATCCCTGTTTCATTGCTCTTGTGTTGTTTAAGAAAAATAATTTTTTCTTAAACACAGTGCCTATCTTGATAAATATTTGGTCCTTGCTACCTTCTTTGTTCTATTCCACTGCTAAGACTCTTTTTGAGTCTCTTGTGATATTGTGATTCAGAAAAAATACGTGTGTGGTCTTTGGCCCCATTTCTGGCAGAGAGTCCTTAAATCCCTTGGAATTTCCTGGGTGATGAGAGCTATAAAAGTGTCTTTTGCTATGTTACTAAGGTGACTTTTGAACCTCACCTAAGGGTAGGGGTTGGTTTCCAGTGGTGTCAAGCAGGTGATTAGAGTATTGGAACTTTCCGTCCTACCTCCTCTCCTCCAGGGAGGGGAGAGGGGCTGGAGGTTGGACCAGTCTCCAACGGTCAATATTTAATCGATCATGCCTGGGTTATGAAGCCTCCATAAAAACCCATAAGGATACAGTTCAGAGAGCTTCCAGGTTGGTGAACACATGGGTATTTGCAGAGAATGGCCAGTTTGAATAGGGCATAGAAGCTCCGAATCCCTTCCCACATACCTTGCCCTAAGCATCTGTTCCTTCTGGCTGTTCCTGGTTGTATCTTTTGTAATAAAACAGTAATCTAGTGAATATATGGGTTTCCTGAGTTCTGTGAACTGTTCTAGCAAATTAATGAAACCTGAGGAGGGGGTCATGGAAACCTCGGATTTATAGCTGTTTTGTCAGAAGCACATGTGGGGAGAGGGAGCAGTATTGTGGGACTGAATCCTTAACCTATGGATTCTAACACTATCTCCAGGTAGAGAGTGTCAGAACTGAGGTGAATTATAAGACATCCAGCTGGTGTCCAGCACCATTGGAATTGGCTGTGCAGAAGCCTTTTACCACTGAAAGCTGGACAATGTCCTAAAGGGAGGATGAGTGAAAATAAGAGTCTTTACACTCTCTGGGGAGACCTCCTACATTTTGTCCTCCTATACCCCACATTTATCCCTCAGAGCATTGACATAAATATCGACAGGCCAGTAGCCCTGCTAAGGGCTGGTTGTGATGTGTATTGGATGATGAAGTAAAGCAAGAAGGATGAAAAGTAATTTTCCTTTTAAAATAGCTTAAATATCTCCCTCCATGACCTCTGGATCATGATGTGCAAATGATTTTTACATCAAGCTCTCATTGGTTATCTTGGGATTTCAGTGGGCAGAAAAGCAGCACATTTTTTCTTAATAGAATCTCTTCTGTATTCATACCAAGCCACTTATGAGATACAATTTTTATGATTATTTTTTATTTCCATTATATGTATATTTTATTCATAAGTAAATGCTTTCATAACTTTGTTAATGCTAGCTAAAAGAGAGGAGTTTGAAATTTTTGCTAAATGTTTTTCACCATTTCCTAATTTTCCTTATATATATATATTTTTAAAATGTTGAATCTTGGAATTCAAAGTGTATTTCATTTTTCATTGAATAGGAAAGTTTAGTAATCGTTCAGACAATGCACTTTTGAATACCTAAATGAAATCTTTGCTTTTTGAAAAGTAACATAATGTTTCCCCAATAATATTGCTAAAAGAATAATATATGTTAGCCACTGATTTCTCATAGGTTGAAGTATGGAATTAATTTTTGTTTAGACATTAAAAGACTGGAATGCTTTTACACTTATCTAATACTATGTAACAAACCACCCCAAAACTTAGCAATTTAATACAACTATTCTTTATTATTTCTCATGATTGTACAAATTGTCCATTTTGGAAAATCAAATGAAGTCTCCTGGAAAGTATACTGAAGCTGTGAAATTTTGCCCTTGAACTAGAGCTGTTGAGTATCCATCTTGGTATGTTACAGAATAAATGGAAATTTTAAAAATTAATCTAGTGAATCAGTTAAGAGTAGGTAGGTAAAGAGAGTACCTACTGTATACCAGAAGGAAAAGGAAAAAGTATAAAAGGGAGCTGAATGATGATCTACCCTAGGAGCAGTCTACCCTAGCGGGGCGGGGGGGGGGGGGGGGGGGGGGGACAGCGCTATCAAATTCTCTGAGGTTACATGTTAGAATAGCTCTGCCTTTGAAAGAAAAGAGGAAGAAATCATTGATTATATTCCTTCAATTGATTAGGAACTGAGTCTGAAATTTTTGGCATGACTTAATCGGTGAATTTATTTTTCTCCTTCAGTTTTTAAAAGAAAGTACAGAATTTTCTCTCCTTTTTTCTCTTCTCAACAGAAATCCCTAAGACCTTTTATTTATTTTTTTATTTTTTTACTTTTTTAAAATTTTATTATGTTATGTTAGTCACCATACAATACATCATTAGTTTTTGATGTAGTGATCCACGATCCATTGTTTTCGTATCACACCCAGTGCTCCATGCAGTACATGCCCTCCTTAATACCCCTCACCGGGCTAACCCATCCCCCCTCCCCCCTGTTTGTTTCTCAGGTCCATAGTCTCTCCCATGCTAATCTTCTCTGTATCATTCCAGTTTTAGTGTGTGTGCTGCCGAAGCGAGCACTCCCTAAGACCTTTTAAAAGGAATGGTGTGGGTACTGCTGTGGACCAATCGTAAGGAGAATGGTATCCTTTTATGACAGAATCTCTAAGAGAATTAGAAGCAATTAGAAACTCAAAAAGCAGGGAGAGACCAAACAAAACAAAACAAAACAAAACAAAACAAAAAAAACCCACCAAAAATAATAAGAGCTGCAAAGGCAAACTCCGTTTTATCTCACACTTGCCTTATCTAACACAGCCCTCATTTGCTGTAGCACTTGAGAACTACAATTTCTAGGCTTTCTAAAATCTCTATTTAGTACAATGCCAAGATGCTACTTTTTGGTGTTTTTATGAAATTAATAGTACTAAAAATTGTAAAACTTTACTTGCAGTGTGTAAATAAAGATTGCATCAGCATGTGTTTTCTGGTTTTTATCGCTCTGGATCCACTTTATTTGCAAGATGTTTAAGTCGAAACTTCATCGTGCAGGTGGCCATGAGACATCTTAAAAATGAAAAGAAATGAATATGTTTAAAATAAACTGTAGGTTAGAAACCGAAATAAACAGTAGGCTAAAATGGTATATTACCTTCTGGGGGTGGGGGAGGGGTTGAAGGAAGGATGAGATTAACTGCCTTTTCTAATGTAAAAGTCACAATGAACATACAAGATTGTGAGGCACAGCCTTCTTTAAAACAACAACATTCCACCATGTAAACAGATGGTTTGTCTTTACCTCCAGTATATTAAAAGCTTTACAATTTATATTGCATTCAGTTCATATGCATCTTTAGAGTAGTTGTGCATAATGTTGTACCTCTGTGCATGTCTTCCAAATGTGCTATTTTTCTCCTGGGAAAATCAACCTGTTGAAAGTAATAAAGTAGGCAGATTCAATGAATAAATAGTATTTAAATTCTTAATAAAATAAATAGTGTACTTTTGAAAACATATACCAGGCCATTTCGTTTAGCCTGTGCCCAATTCCAAGTATGTTATGAGAACAGACAGTTATTTATAACTGTCTCAAACATGCTGTCAAATCCTTTCAGGAAAAATCTTACCTTTACCTTTTTTTAGAATAGTGAGTTCACCTTGCTGTTTGTGTGTGTGTGTGTGTGTGCGTGCGTGCATGTGTGTTTGTAAAATTACATGACATAAGCCAAGGAGAAGGATAAATTTCTATATCATAATTTGTGAAATTTTCCTCACTTTGCATGTCACCATCTTGACAATGAGCTTCCTCCTTACAAAAAACACTTTAGAAAGGGACTAACTTCTGAGCCATCAAGAAGATGGAAGCAAACTTTGAAGTGTGCTTACCATGGACTCAACAAGCCTCCAGCAAAGGGCTGCCAACTTCCCACATTTGCATACTCTCCTGTGGTTTGTATAGAAATACTCACGCCCACACACAATTAAGTGCTATCTTTAGAGCATCCTGGGGCAAGAGAGAGAGACAAAAAAAAGAAAAAGAAAAAAAGAAAAAGAAATCACATTTTTCCTACTTTACCAAGGGAGAGAGGTGGGAAGTATTCTCTCTTTAAGTTCCATTGATATTTAAAAATCATATTTTTAAAAAAGAATAAGTACAATTCCCCTTTCTGTTTTTTATCTTGGTATAAAGGTTATCTATAACTTTAAGGTTAAAAAAAATCATGTCTGTCTGACTGGCTCCGTAGTTTGAAAGCAACTTGAAGTTTTATTTGAATTCTTATAGTGCCCTAAAGAAATTTTTGCTTTATTTTTTTAAAATAATATCTTATTCTTTCCTTTTACCTTTGTTATCATAGGCAGAATCTATGCCTGACTTGCATAAAATTCTATGAACATTTACTTGTCTGTATAAACACTTTTACAAAAGGGAGACAAGTTCTTAATATACCTTAAGTACTTTAAAACCCTGTTTCCTATTTCTTTTCATTCATTAGGAACTTCAAGGAAATCCTTATTGTATCTCTATAGATCATCCAGAGTCTAAAGGCTCTAGAATTTTGTAAAAACTTAATGAAGAATAGATTGTGACAACAGTAAACAAATTCACTGCAGCCACTATGATATTCATGATTATTAATTAGCTGGGACAAGTGAAACTAGAAATGTGAGGGTATCTAGTGCATACTTTATGAGAGCAATCCTTCTCTTTACACCTCAACAATCATTTTAGAACTTACACTGTCTTCCATTTTTATTTAAATGTCTCATATGTGTGTATCATGCTTATCTATGAGAGTCTAAATCCATGCTGAGGACAAAATGTGTGGATGAATGATTGTAGATAAAGGAGTCATAGTCCCTTCCCTTCCCTTCCCTTCCCTTCCCTTCCCTTCCCTTCCCTTCCCTTCCCTTCTCTTCCCTTCTTCTTCCCTTCTTCTTCCCTTCTTCTTCCCTCCCTTTCTTTCCAGATCTCTCACCATTTATCTTGGCTCTGGGCACATGGTAGGAAATTAGTAATGCTTACTGTCATCCCCCCAGGGAGTCATAGTGGCCTTGTGTTATTTTTGCACCCAACATGTCTTCACCCTTCCCACTCTTTCTTTTGTTGACAGTGCTCAGATTTCCCTCTGGGCACCCTGAACTCCCTTGCTCAGAACATGTGCTATGTGTGGAATTGACTCTATCACCAAATCTAACCAATGAGAACATCATATTCCCCTGACCACAGTAATTTTTTTTTTCAGGAATTATAGATGTTCCAATTAGAGGTAATGTAGTAGTGTAGCCAACAGAGGTATATGCTGGGCTCTGGATTTGAATCTGGAATTCAGTTGGGTCTCCTGCAGGTCATTTTGCCCCTCAAGGACTCTGAGAATATAGCCCACATAGGAGAAAGCTGAGGAGATCTGAGAGAAGGAGGTAGACTGGATTCTGGAGACATCTCTTGACGCCTTAAATCCAGCTCTGCCTGAAACCAACTGTCTCCCTAGATTTTTCTTTTACAAGAGCCAACCCCTTTCATTATTTAAACCTGTATGTGTTGCGTTTTCTGCCACTTGAGAACAAAAGCGTTTAAACCACCAGATGCTTGAGAGAAAGGAAAAAGAGTAGAGAGCATTTAGAGAAGCCTCTTAACTTCTTGAAAATCACACCAAACTGGCGACTCAACGTATGTGTTAGCTTCTGTTTGAGCTGTCAAATGTGGAAGCCTCAGGAAGCAAACCTGATGTGAAATGAAATAATAATGACTAAGACTATGAAATTGCTGACCCCGTTCTGAATGAGACCAGTGGTCCTCACAGTGTGTTCCTGGGAGGAGAGTATCAACATTACTTGGGAACTTGTTTGAAATGCAGACTCTGGGGGCCCCTGGGTGTCTCAGTCGGTTAAGCAATCGACTCTTGGTTTTGGCTCAGGTCATGGTCTCAGGGTCCTGGGACCAAGTCCTATGTCCCCGCCCAGTGGGAAGTCTACTTCCCTGCTGTCTCTCCCTCCTCCTGCTTGTGTTCTCTCTTTCTCTCTCTAAAATAAATACATAAATGTTAAAAAAAAAAAAAAAAAGAAATGCTGATTCTAGAGCCCCATACTTAATCTGCTGAATCAGAAATTTGGAAGGTGAGGTGATACGATCTCTGTTTCATTAGATGCCCACTCCCCCAGGTAAAATCTGGATGCACGGCCTACCTGGATGCATGCCTAAGTTTGAAAACCACTGGTCATCTTTAGAATACCTTCAAAGAAAAAAAAAATATTATGTGATCTTGTCTGTGACTCTGCCACACGTGTAATTGAGGTACAGAATTGCTAAGGGAAAAATAGGTGGAACAGGTGCCTATACTTAACTTGGCTTTAAATATAGAAGTTCCATTCTCAGGGCCAGAGGCCTTTCCAGTGTAAGGGAGCTAGCCTGTTTCTCAGTCTCCCCGATGGAGCAGGAAGAGATACCATGGATAACCGATTCCAGATGTTGAGTCGTACCTGGGGCACCAGAAAGCAACAGGCAGGAAGTTTGATGCGCTGAGGGACGCCAACCGGCCCCACTGTGAAGACGCTGTCAGCTAAATTTCCTCTGCTCTTCGATTCCTTCACAGAACATCTGTTATAAGGAACTCCACATAACTAAAACCTGAGTCTCTTCCCTCTGGGGGATTTTCTTTAATGAGTGTCTTGTGGCTGTACCTCTGCTGTGGGCTTTTGAAATGTGTTCCTCAAGTCAGTTACATCTTCATCCTGAATTCCAGGATTTGCTGGCTATTAGACCTCATAGTTGAGATTTTTCCTTCTAGGAGTTTGCAAATACAGCTCCACCAAGGAGGCTGATATAGTCTCCAGTTGCCTAAGAAAAATTAAGATCATGTAATCGTTTATATGATAAAAATAGTGAATCTTTGCTGTAGTGATTACTCACGCGTAGCACTTACTAGGTGCGGATGCTCTTTAGCATATACTAACTCATTTAATTCTCACACAGTCTAGGAGAGAAGTGCTATTATTATCCCTATTTATACATGAGAAGGCTGAGGAAAAGAGATTGTCTTGCAACTAGTTTGTTAAGGTCATGCAACTAGTAAATGGCAGAGACCATATTCAAACCTAGAGACCGAAGCCTGGTTCTGAGGCACTGTGCTCTTGTTCGTTTGAAGCCCTCTCCACAGATGGCTCACATCCTCTCTTACAGAGGCAGCCCAGATTTCTAGGCTCCACTAGTCAATAAGGGTTTGAAGATGTGGCTTGACTCTACCGTTATGTCAAAGAGAGTTCCAAGGGTATTGTTTGGGTGAAATACCAGGCGTTCAAAACCTGTTGCCAATGAACTGGAGAGTTCCCCTCAATGAACTACATGACCCATGCATTTAAAGTTGACCTTCTAATGAGAGGGGAAAGAATTCAGTTAAAACAGATATTTTAACAGTCTTAACAAGGAAGCATTCAGCAAAAGCAACATTATGTAGTCTACACTCTGAATAGATAGCAAAAATTAACTAGCTGGACGATCCTTTCCCAGCAAGGATAGAAGTACTTACTTGCCCACCAGGTACTTTGACCAACTTCTTTCATATTTGCCTATGAATTTCTAAGATGGATTTCTAATTAAATGAAAAGAATGTTGATATAACCTCTATTTATTTATTTAGGAGAAAAGACTCATTTCACTTTTCCGAAAATACTCCTCTTTCTGAACTTTTAGCACTCCAGTGACATGCATTATCATTTACACTTCTTTCTTTGGCTTGTAATAGAAAATTTAAGTTTTCTGATCTGTTTTGCTGTCGCAGAGGCTTTTGTGTAGGTATGAAACAGAAAATCTCATTAGAACTAGTTCAAATACATTTACCCAAAACATTAGTGTGTAACAGTGGTATCAGTGCTCATTACTAAGTTGTCCTTTCTTTGGGCCTATACTAAAATTGAATTCTTTGTGTTAATGCCCTCTGTATCCCAAGGGAAATGAATAGATGTGATCTTCTGATTGTACATAATTTGCACTCTTATAAAGAGAGACTTAATTTATCTAATAAGGTTAATTTCTGAAAATTAAAGAAAAACTTTATTAAAAGGAAGAGAGCAAGGAAGCCTATATTTGTGAAAGAAGGATGAATGAATCCTTTCTCCCTATATTAAAAAAAAATTTTTTTCCATGAACATCAGATTAAAAACACAGCAGTCAGATGAGGACATTTATTCACAAGTGGAATATTGGAGCACCCAGGAGTGTGAACAGTGTGAGTGTGTAGGAGAATCATTCCCTGGAGCAGTCGGAAGAATGACCATCCATGTCCTCGAGGTCATTGGGAAGGAGGAGCACTTGCCTCATCAGAGTCTGCGTTAGAGGCCACGGACACACAAAAAGGCTTGAATCTTGCTCACACAGTTGACTCTATAGAGGCTCAAATGAACGTGTCTCTTAAATTGTGCATCTGCTAAGCACAGACGCTGAAGTATCTGTCCAACTATCTGATTTTTAGCTTAACCGCTACCCACCATTCCCAGCGTGTCCACGTACTGATTGTGTGATTTCAAGGAACTTACCTCCTCTCTAGGTCTCAATTTGTTCATCTGGAAAGGGAGTTCATAATCCTATCACCATCCTCAGTGGGTTTCCGTAGGGGCAAAGGATGTGCACACACAGAAGACCAGGGGGCACAGAAGTAAGAGCTTGACGATTTGTCTGAATATAAAATATGATATATAACAAGCACAAAATATATATAACCTATCACTATATAGGTTGAAAATTAAACCAGCCTCTAAATATCTAAATTTTTATTTTCCTTGCTGATTCTAACAACTGCCTTTTAAAGCTAAATGTAAGGAAACAGCAGACTGGTTGTGGTATATTAAATTATAAGTGAGGACTAATTTGAGGATCAAAGGTGCTCTTTGGGGGATATCACTCGACTGGTAGGAAAAGCATTAGCTGTCTCCCTCTGTCTCATGTACTTGTACTCTCTGTCTTGGAAATATCCTTCCCCACAGTTTCAGAATCTTGATGTTTAATTTAACACAAAGGTCTTTGAGAAGCACAACAGGGGGTTGTTCCTGGTAGTTCTGGCATTGAGGAAATTGAAATGTACATGTTTTTTCTCATTTATCAAAGACAGGCAAGAATCTAAACTGACATTTTATATCAAATGAATTATGAACTGTGTACTTTGTACCTAAGGGAACAACAACTAAATTAGAGTTTGGGATAAAAGAGAGAGAGAGACAAAAATAGGTTTTTAATAAAACATACAGTAATTTCTGTTACTCTGTCTGATGGTGACATGGCCAAACAGTCTTATTTTGTAACTGGTGAATGGATGTAGGCAACTCTGAAATTGGTAAGATTTAAATATATTTGAGAGATTTTCTCAAAAAAGATTAGACTAAATTTCTTCTCATGTAGCTAGGCTTCATGAACAGTGAAACATTCTTGATAATCTAAAGTTAACTTTTACCTTTTTGTCAATGCTCTCTTTCTTAGGGAAAAAAATAACATTTGCAAGTTCTTCGTCCAGAAAAAATATAAGATTAAAAGTTGCTGGAGGAAAAAATATAGTATACAAGATAAAAATAACATGCATGAAAATACTGTATAATATATCTCCTCTATTTATCTGTAACCCCCACAACATATGCATACTCACACACAAGCAAATTATCCTAGTGATTAAGAGCATGGATTCTAAAATCAACCAGATTAGGTTCAAAATTAAATTTCTCCTCTTACCAGCTATATGACCTTGAACAAGTGATACAATCATACTTTGCCTCAGGTTTTTCTTTCCATAAAATGGGAGAGATAGTAGTCATAAGGTTGACATTGAGAGAATTAAGTATGATAAATGCTTGCAAAGAATGTAACACAATGCTGGATACATAATAATTGTGTATTGCATTGCCAAGTTATATCCTTCCCATTAATCCCAATAATCATTTTTTAAATTACTAATTGAAGATTCTTGGAATTAGGGATGACCCATGCTTTCTTCTTCTAGGCAAAGCTATGTTTTGATTACTATGCTATTGGTCAGAAGTAGTAGATATTCTAATTTGTACTACGTATAAATTAAGGAAGTGTTATTAATATTAATACGTTTGTTTCTACTTCTGAATTTCCTCCAGATTTATAAGCCTAAAACTGACAAATTTCCTTCTTATTAATGCCATATACTTTCTGATACCAGTGCTACAGTGGATAGCAATTATGTGGCTAAATTACTAAAACAAATAATTCACTAATATCCTGATTACAGATTTTCATCAGATGAACTTAATGACCTAGTTATTAATCATTATTGTGGTCAAATGAGTATCAATTTTTTATTCTCAAATTTTCTATTACTTCATGAGCTGAAATCAGTTCTTAGAAGTCTTTCAGGATTTTTTACCCTGATGATGACTATTATTTACTATCCTTAATAGAGAATGTGAAATGAATGGCCTATTGAGGTAAGGGATGCCCTGTACACAATCTCGGTGTTTTAAGACTAGATCTAGTTATTAGTTGAGTAATTAACTAATCAGCTTGAATATTAGATCCAATCCCATTGTTAAGATGACTTTATAACCAATCCCCTCTTGTTCTTTCATTAAATAACTAAAATTTTGTCAGCTGTTCAAAGATCATTTAACTTCTTGGTTCTTGATATCCTAGAAGAGTAGATTCGGTAGCACTTTAAGAAAGAGTACTGATTCTAATTGTAAAATGTAATAGTTTGTTTTCTTAACTACCTAAGTTAGTTTTTAACTATTGTTCTTATTGGAGACATTCAACAAAAGAATATTTTATGCACTCTTTCTAAAGAGGGTGGCTTTGATGTAGCTTGCATTTATTCATTGTTAAAATTGTTTATTAACCTTGCTAAAAGCATATCTATTTTTAATTTTACAAAAGTAGGATTCTTTAGAGAATTATTTTAAATGAAGTGAATGAACAGTATTTTAACTAAAAATAGGATAGACCTAATCCATTAATATTTTTGTTGTATATATTTTAAAATATATTTCCAGTTGAAGATACAACCTACAGAAAGGGCTCAAGTAATCAGATTCTCAAGGAAAAAGAATTTAATCTATGCCACCTGGAAACTAATTTGGATGAATATGATGGTATTCAAAATAATAGGAATACTTAAGGAATACTCTTAAGAATACTAAGAGGAATTCAAATGTCACTAGCAGGGGCTTAAATAGAGTGTCTAAATCTAGGATATCTACAAGGGAAAAGAATAAAATTTGGTTGGTGGTTTGAGATGTAACAAAAAAAAAAATTCTTCTGGGCACTATGACCACCAACTTCAGAGCTTCTAATTAGTCTGACAAAGTGACAGTTCCACATTCTAGTTGAACAAATAATGTATCTAATGAAATTCAAAATCCCTATTTTTCTTTGAGCACAATGAGCTACATCATTCACAGCTTTGGGGTATTTCAAAATTAACAGAGGATGACTTCAGTCTGTCTGATGTTTCCTGGTTAACAAATTCACTGAAACTGTCTTGCAGAGTAATTTTAAGCAACACTTTAATCTTAAACCACAAAGGGAGGTGGAGTTGAAGGTATATTGCCTTGGTCCTATGGATGCTAATGTGAAGTGGAATCTTTTGTTTCGCAGAATGGTCAATAGCAATTAGTATTCAGTGGTGTCTTTTTATTCTGGTGCCCTTGACCCACCTCTGCCACCCCTTTCTATATTACTCCTATTATAAACTGTAACTGGGGATATCCTGGCTTCTTTTCCATTCTAATTAAAGTGTTCTTAGCGAACATGGGGACAATTTTTCATTTCATGAAGAACAATTACTAGAGCTAGGTTAGATCTGCCAATTGGGTTTCTTATAACTTTTGACAAATATTTGCACCAATTTTGACTGATGTATTCTCACACCAGTGAAATGTTGGTGAGATTTTGGATTTACCTCAGAAAGGTAGACCCAAATGAGTCAGTGAAAGACCAAAGACAAATGTCATACCATCTTCAGGTTTTATTCAATAATGTACTCTAAGATATTTTATTTTGTCACTGAGCTGAGAGGCAAATGATGGATTTTTTTTAATAAAAATTTATTTTATACATATCTTTCTTAGGGCTTTTGTCCTAAATATGCCTCTACTACACTGGTAACAACCTTGAGAAAAATGTCATCCTTACTTGAGTTTGGGTCTATAATGCCTATGGCCATTGTTATGCATTTTATTTTTCTGTTTTTCTCTGGGGACCTTTCTGGAAGCTTTCAGACACTAGGGTGCTATGACATGTAAGAGAAAAGAAAAAAATCCTGATAAAGAGATAGACTGAGACAAAGAAGGACAGAAACAGTATCTCCAAGTGTCTATTTCCAAATAAACCTCAAGATTTAAATGACATAGTTATTTAAAAAAAAAAACAACAAAACTTTCAAAAATGTTTTACTTCTTTCGAACCTCCTAGCTCTAAGATTTGTCTACTCCTCAAAGCAATATCCAGACTCCAAGTTGGTTCTTTAGACTCCTGTGAGGCAGATGGGGAAGAGGCAGGTAAAGGAGGCTAGCCACATTCTGCCTCTAAGGAGGGTCAAGGTTTTGGCTGGGCTAGGTTACTATAAAAGGCATTGTTTAAAATAACGATAGGAAGCTTAGGTTTTACAGATAGGTTGCTGGATTCAAACAGCAGCTCAACTACTTATTAGCTCTGTGGTCTTATGTAAATCACATATCATATCTGCTATGGTCTCAATATTTGTGTCTTCCCAAAATTCGTATGTTGAAACCTAACACCCAATGTGATGATATTAGAAGGTAGGAGCTGGGGAGGTGGTTGGGTCATGAGGATGGAGCCCCATGAATGAGATTAATATCCTTTCAAAAAGAGGCCTTGCTTCCTTCCACCATGAGAAGACACAGCAAGAAGGTACCATCCATGAATCAGGAAGGGGGCTCTTTGGTGGTAAATCTTACCTCTCTGAGGTAAATCTACTGGTGACTTGATCATGGTCTTCCCATTCTCCAGAACTGTGAGAAAGAAACTTCTGTTTATTGTAATCTATCCAGTTTATGGTATTTTGTTGTAGCAGCCCAAATAGACTAAAACTCTGTCTAAGCGTCCCTTTTCTTGACCCACCCCACTTTACACATGGGACTATTAAGAAGATTAAATGTGATAATTGTGTAAAGCATTTAGTTCAGGGCCTGGCATACAATAAATGCTTAAAATTAACTTTACCATTTTAATATGTTTATCTTTACTAATGAATATCAAGATGTTAGCATCTTTTACAAGGCAGTTAACCAGTCATTAAAGTTGTCAATTTGTTAAAAACCCTTAATATAATAAAATCAAAATCTTTACCAAAACTTTGAATGTTGTTCAACCTTCATTCATCCAAAAAACCATTTACTGAGCTCTTTCTAGTTGCTAGGTATAATCCTAGTTCCTGGGCTAGAAAGATTTCTAGAACAGATATAGTGCATTCCCTCATGAAACTGGAAGCTGTGGCTGCCATTTTGTTATTGCTTATAATTGTATTTACTGCATGTTCTGGATGGCACTTGGAAATCTCCAGGAAACACTGGAATGAATCAGGAGTACTTAGAACTTGATTTTACTTTATTGGGGTGGAGGGGTTGCTAATAAACTAACAATATGTGTTTGTAAACAATGAAGTAAGACAACTATGTGAATATTGTTAAGGTTGACTGTTAGTTTCTTTTTTTTTTTTTGAAGATTTTATTTATTTATTTGAGAAAGAGAGAGTGCGGGAGCACAAGCCTGGGGGGATGAGGTGGGCAGAGGGAGAGGGAAAAGCAGGCTCCCCGCTGAGTAGGGAGCCCCGACCTGGGGCTTGGTCTTAGGACCCTGAGATCATGACCAGAGCTGAAGGCAGATGCTCAACAGACTGAGCCACCAAGGCACCCTGGTTGACTGTTAGTTTTAAATACAAAGTTGTATCTTATTTATTTGATGAGGTATTGTAAGTAATTACTTTTAGAATTTAGAAAAATTAATTGATTTACTGCCGTTCTCATATTTGTAAAAGTGCAGTTTTTTCATTAAATAATTAGAATCCATTTTAAACCCAGTTCCTTAAGTATACATTCCCATAAAATGAAAACTTGGGAAAAAAAAAACTAAAAGTAATTTTAATATAAAATAATAAAGAAAATTGAAAGTTCTTAAAATAATTTAAAAATTTGTCAATTGGTAATAACTCATATTTCATTTTTGGTTGTACCTTGTCACTCATGCATCTCAGAAATGAATCTGGTGCTTGACAACAATAGCTGAACTCAGCCTAGATTTTGCAGTATAATTTTCTGATCCTTTCACTTCATTATTTAGCCTTGTTTTCTTGTGTTTTATATCAAGTGTTTTAAAATTATTTTGGGAATTAGGCAGGTGAATAATTATAAAACCTATCTATGAGTGGTTTTCTTCCCCCTCTCTTTTTGGGACTCTAATGACATGAATGCTTATTCTTTATCGACCTGCATAAGAATGATCTATACGAGGTTAAGTCTAAAGAAACCAGATAGCTGGAAATGTTAAGTAATTGGATCGTTTTTTTATATTTTGCACTCAGCTTTTATTAAAAAAAAAAAAAATCAAGGTATGTAAATAACATGATATGTCTATTTATTACTTTCAGAATCCAATCCAGTCAATTCACCAGACAGAACAGTAGCCACCATCTTTCCCTCCCCCCCCAAAAAAATGTCTTACAAAACTGAACTGGATCATGTCATTTCTCTGCTTTAAAAAAATGATAGAAATCAAAGATTTTCTGTCTTCTTAGTATAAATTTCAGACTCCTTACCTGGCCTACAAGACCCTCCAGTAGAACACATGTCACCTTCTTTGAGTTCCTCAAACAGTAAGTTCTACGTCTTTACCACTTCACAACTGCTGGTTCACGAATTCAGCAGAATCTTAGTCCTTCGGTGGGTCCCAGTTTAAATACCACTTCCTTAAAGAAGCTTTGCCCTTTCAATCAACGTCAAGTCAACCTCTTCTAATAATCTCTTACAGTATAATGTTCTCTTTCTAAGCACTTTGTGCATGTTTAACCACAGATTTATATTTGTTCAATGCCAGCTTTCCTCCATTTGACAATATTCTCATGCCCATAATGGTGGGGACTGTGGCTATTGTGTTCTCTATTATGTACCCAGCACCCAGAACCATGTTGGCAAGGGAGGAAAGGGGGAAGGGTAGATGAATTTTTCAGAGAATATAAAAATAACAATACGATTTTATCATTTTTTAATCCTTCTATACTTCCAATATTTATAGCTTGGAAACTACATAGTTACCGGGAAATAGGATGGAGTTTTGAATCAAAATACACACTTTTGAGTCCCAGCATGGCACTTCAGGCAACACAAGACTATAAAAGTAATGCAATACCCATACCATTTAATTCACGGTATGATTGTAAGATCAAATGAAAGAATGTAGGTGCATTTAAATGTTAATTGTTGTTGTTATGTTTTGAAATGAAAATTTAAGAGTTTTCTGAATTAGCCACAATATAATATTTCATATTATTTTAATACATGCTAATGCATTTAGTATAGTTTTCTAAGCTTTTGAAAATTTCTCTATCACCAGAGCATCTCAATAAGTGCTCCCCTCCTCACATGTAAGTTTTACCTCCATAAAATAAAACAAAACAAATTTTACCTCCAGACCACATGACTCCCAGCCTAAACTTAACTCCCTTATATGAAGAAGGGTGTGGTTAAAAGTACAATCTCTGGATTTGAGCCAATCAGGGATATTTGATATCTCTAAACCTATATTTATCTATAAAATGGGGAAATAATACTAACTACGTCAGAAGGATATTTTGAGTATTACAAGATAATGTATGTGAAATACTTAGTAATATCTAAATTGGTGAATGTTAATTATAAATGAAAACTATTTTAAAAAATATTTGTCTAGTCTTTTTGACTAAGATGTAATGAGATCTTCAGTTTTATGGCTCATCTGACTGATGAGGTAAAAATCAGTTACTAAGCTGATCAAAATTAAGATGTCTGGGCAGCTTAAGCTCCTTAATCGGTATCATCAGAGCATGCATTTTCTAAATATTGTGAATTTTTAAAGTGCTTACAAAAAGTTCTTTCATCAATATGATTGTTACTGCAAATAATGTATTTAGAGAGATCTCACTATGAAGACATCAAGGATGGGGAAGAAAATTACAAAGAGAAACAATTAAATCGTAATGTATGTTCCTTGTCCTTAAGTAGTTTTCAATAAATCATAAACATACAAATTTCCCAAACTTACTTAATTTCTATCATATATACAATCTTCGCTGTGGTGTGGGCTAGGGAGTCATCAGCTGGACTGTTTCAGCCTCTAAATAGTTATAAACTGAGCTAGATTTGCCTACGAGGCACTTGTGATGCAAGATACTGTCCTATTTCCACAAAATAAAAATTTATAATTACGATGTTTCTTTGGTAATTACAAAATAACCCAGCAATATGTGTTTTTCAGGACATTAAGTGACTCAGTGACCCTTGCTTAAGGAGAGATTTTGGAATAAACTATGAGGGTGTACATGATGTAACAGACATGGCAGAACCACGTGTCAGATATTGGGGGAAAGTTCAAGATCATAACAACAGCAAACACTTATATATTGTTTATAGTGTATACTTTATTGTATTATGTAAATATTACATTAACTCAATCCTCACAGACCAACCCTATGAAGTATGTTCTATTTTTATCCTTATTTTATTGATGAGAAAACTGAGACACAGAGAGGTTAAGGTACTTATTCAAAAACAAAGAGCAGAATCGGGATTTAAACCCAGGTCTGATAGATCTTAACCAATGCACAGACATCTGTTCTATGATTTAGTTAAAGTAATCTCTAAATAGAGACATTTCAAAACATTGGTAATAAGTTATTTCAGTTAAACATTTTTTTAAGTGCTAACTGGGCTTAAATAAGAGAGTGGCAAATGTCTACAATATTCAGGACTATCTGATGTAATAAAAAGCTTATTGAAGATTAAAAAAGTTTCAGTTGAGGAAAATACATCAACAGGAATTTTAGAAACTAAGAAATACTAAATGGCCAATAAGCCTGTTTTTAATACTTTAATCATAGTCAATATTTTGGCTTAACTAATATTTATATATCTAGCCCCAAATACTCCCATGAACTCCAGGCCCATATAGCCAACTGCCTTCCAAAAATATAATGGACCCTGTTGGTGGGAATGCATATTGGTGCAGCCACTGTGGAAAACAGTATGGCAGTTCCTTAAAAAATTAAATATAGAAATACAATATGATCCAATAATTCCACTACTGGGTATTTACCCCCCAAAAATGAGAACACTAATTTGAAAAGCTATATTCACCCTGTGTTTATTGCAGCATTATTTGTAATAGCAAAGATATGGAAGCAACCCAGGTATATCCATCCTTAGATGAATGAATAAAGAAGATGGAAGGAATATTACTCAGCCATGAAAAAGAATGAGATCTTGCCATTTGCAACAACATGGATGGACCTAGGGGATATAATGCTAAGTGAAGTAAGTCAGACAGAGAAAGACAAATGCCATTTCACTCTTAAGTGGAATTTAAGAAACAAAACAAATGAATAAACAAAGAAAAAAAAGAGACAAACAACAGAGTTTTAAAGTTTTTTTTTTTTTTTAATTTATTTATTTGACAGAGAGAGCGCAAGTAAGTAGAGTGGCAGGCAGAGGGAAAGGGAGAAGCAGGCTCTCCGCCGAGCAGGGAGCCCGATGTGGGGCTCGATCCCAGGACCCTGGGATCACGACCTGAGCCGAAGGCAGCCACTTAACCGACTGAGCCACCCAGGTGCCCCAACAACAGTTTTAAATACCGAGAGCAAACTGGTGGTTGCCAGAGGGGAGGTGGGTAGGAGGATGGGTGAAATAGATAAAGGGGATCAAGAGGTACAAATTTCCAGTTACAAAATAAATAAGTCACAGAGATAAAAAGTATAACATAGGGAATATAGCCAATAAGACTGTAATAATGTTGTTTGGTGACAGATGATGACTATACTAATCATGGTGAGCTCTGAGTAATGTATAGAATTGTTGAATCATTGTGTTTTACACCCTAAACTAATATAACCCCATATGTTAATTATATATATATATAATACAATCAATATATACAAGCATTTCAGAACCAATCAAATTCTTGGTCTATCAATATCAGCTTTGTTAAGTGAATATTCCGTATCTGTAAAAATATCACCTGCAATTATTTTGTAAAGTCATGTTACCAAAAAATGCCTGCACTCAATGGTATAGAGTTTTCACCATATATTGAAAGCAAAGTTTACTAAATAATTTATTTAACATATTCAGCTTAATCATTTCAAATTTTAAAAAATTATGCATAAATATACTTGTATAGAAGAAAGACAGGAGAGAGAGTCTGTAATAGTGTAAGAATGGCTGTCTCTGGGTAATGTAATTATGGATAATTGTTTTCTTCGTTTGGTAATTTTCAAATTTTCTATTATGAACATATATTATTTTTGTAGTTAAAAAATACATACTTTAAAAGGGGGTTGTGTTTAGCTCTGTAGAAACTAAATTTTAGCATTTGTTTAATATTTCTTTGATAAGCAATACTAAATTCGCATAATTTCATTAAGTGCTCTAATGGTTACATAAAGAAATAAAAATAAGTTCTCTGCATTCAAGTAATTTGTATTACTATTACTTTGGTGTTATAGTGAAAAGCCATGGCTAGACCTAAATTTAAGATTCAAGTTGGTGTTGAGAGATGAGTTACAGTCTTGGAACCAACAGATGTGTGAAGCCATTGGTTGCCATTTATTATCATATATTTCAGACATGTTGCTTGACCTTCCTCAGTTTGCACATCTGTGGAATGGGGCATTGAGAGAAATGATTGATAAAATGAATGTATTATAAAGTAGTATTTCAGATCTAATTTGATATTGCTGTGTTAGTACTCTCTAAGCAATTAATCTTTCATGTTAAAATTATTCATTTTCAGGCAATTGAGTCTTTATTTGTAAATGGATAATATGGTCTGGATCCTAACAATTATTGGGTCATAGGGGGGAGAGATTTTTCTGCAGATCTTACCCTCTATCAACAACTCCATCTATCCATCCATTCATTCATCCATACATACATTTTTATAGGACGTCTTCTGAAATGAAGCACTGCGCTGGGCACTATAGTATCCCCTTAAATATTTTGTTTCTTTAATAACATTCCTCTCAACCTCTGTGTATTTGTTGGATAATGATTGATCTGGCATTTCTATCTATCCATATGATCATTTGGAATCAACTATATAGCAATCTGAATAACATTGATGAACTCCAATATTAAGCAGGCCAAAAATAAGATTCTTCATGAATTTCTAGCAACTTCCTTGGGGGAAGGAAAGTTGGAGTTTCCCTGTGACCTACTCTGGTCAAAATGCACAAAGAGTGTCTGTGTTAGGTATAAGGCTTCATATTTTTGAAGATTATCAAACTGGAACACATCCAAGTCAGGTACCAAGGCTAGATAATGGTTGAGGCATCCTGGAAACTAGTTGGAGGAAGCAGAAATGTTTAACCTGAAATGGAGAAATTTAGTGGAGGAGAAGACCACCACTTAAAAATGCCTGAAGTTCTATCCCATGATGGTAGTAGAGGCTTGTTCTCAGGAATTAGTACAACCAAGACAAGGACCTAATGAGTACAGTGCTAACAGGACCAGCTATATGCACCCATCGCCCATGATAGCCCCAGTTTATACCTGCTGCAGCTCATTTAGCCCCTGTTAATTATTTAGAGTACCTTGTTTCACTCTCAGAGGTCCCGATGTGGACCAAAGATTATATTTACCCTAAATTTTGTAGAGGTTAGTACAGTTTTTAGTTTTATATCAGAAGGAGCTTACCAACAATAGAAACTGTCCAATAATGTAATGAGGCACCTTACAAAGCAACTATTTTCCTCTCACTGGTAATGAACACACACAGGCCTGAATGTCACCTGCCTGAGATGTTTCAGGCAAGAATCCCTTATTTGGTGGTGGCATTTAGGCTACAGGTACTCCAGATTTAAAATACTCTTGTTTTATTTTTAATGTTCTACAGTCAAAGGTAAATTCCATGGCACATTTATTAATAACACTTAATATTTTAACTATATTTTTCTTACTAACATGAAGACCTCGCCATTTTGTATTTCATTGAATTTTTGTGGGCTTTGACTAATTTCTGAGAACTAGCAAATTCACACAAGTATTTCTATGTCAGGTTCCTTGTGGATAATAAGGAGACAGAGGCCCTGCTGTGGTAAATAATACCAGGAAAGAACTGTTTAAGAATATGAATTGGACAGGGGCACCTGGGTGGCTCGGTTGGGTAAGTATCAATTTCAGGTCAGATCATGATCTCATGGTAGCGAGATCAAGCCCAGCATTGGGCTCCATGCTCAGCCTGGAGTCTGCTTGGGATTCTCCCTCTCCCTCTGCCCATCCCCATCCCCACTTGTGCATTCATTCTCTCTCTAAAAAAATAGTCTTAAAAAAAAAAAAAGAATATGAATTGGACAGAATATAAATTCAATCTTTACTAAAACAAATTTATTTAATATTGTAAATGGTTTGCTTTTATACTTATTTAATACATTTAAATTTTTTAAGATTTATTTATTTGAGAGAGAGAGAGAGAAAGAGCACATGGGCACAGGAGCAGGAAGAGGTGTAGAGGGAGAGAGAGAATCTCAAGCAGACTCCATGCTGAGCAGGGAGCCCAGCATGAGGCTCAATCTCAGGACTCAGATCATGATCATGACCTGAGCTGAAATCAAGAGTCTGTCACTTAACTGACTGGAGCCACCCAGGCACCCCAATAAATATAATATTTATTTTCTAGTATCAATCACCTACTATAACATGCTGTTTTGTGATATAGAATTCAGAGCACTGTCTTTGAATTTAAAGTCCCAGTTCAAGTCCTCACTCTGCCAGTAACTGCTTCTGTGATTTGAGATAAAAGATGTAACCTCTCTGAGCTTTAGATTCTTTATCTAGACTACAAAGAGATAATGCTACAATTTTATAGTGTAATTCTTAGGATTAGAAATAATTATGTTAAAAAAAAAACCTGGCACAAAGAATGTGTTCAAAAAGTTAGATATTATGAGAGACTGTTTCACAAACATTAAATCTATTTTAACCTACTTGCCACTATTTAACGCTGCTCTATTTGTACATCCTTGTGCTCAAGGTTGACTGTCCATTTGTTAGCACATCTGCATATTCCTCATAATTAATATCTTTTTTAATGACATATGGTTTAGTGACTGGAAATTGAGTCTTGCCTTCTGTTTTCAATTTGTTTATGACTCAACGACTCAATGTATGTGTCTGAACTTTAATTTTCCATTCTGGAAACTAGAATTTAAAATCCTTGCTCATATGTAGCTATTTCAGAAAATGTGTAATCCAAGGATTTTGAGTATGTGCCAGGCTATTCAGTGGTGCAGCCAGGATGCATGTAGATAAAAGGCCATGGTTTTCTCTTGTGTTACGTTAACAGGGAAGTCTAAATGAGGATGCCAATAATCTACCCTCTGAAGTGGGGGGCGGGTAGTTTGAGCTAGGCTGCAGTCAGATTCCAAGCGAAGCCAGGAAGAAGCAGCACATGGGCTTGGAATGAGCATGGGCAGAGTTGATGGAGTCGTAGACCCTGGAATCAGGCTGAGGACATGATTGCCCCACAGGAATAATCTCACATGGTCCCGATGGCCTGTCCCTCTGAAAGACAAGGTCCAGTGCACATTTGGATGTGAATTTCTGACTTCTGAACCCCATCCTGAAGCACTAATACCTCTTTTATGCTGTTCACACATTCTGTGTTACAGTTATTTGAGTCCTGTCTTATCTCTCTCCTAAACATAAAGTAGATGGTCTAAATCCCACTCTCCCTCATTCTGCCCTTTCCCTTCCCCCAGCAAAGAATCTTGTGCAGAATGGCATTCAATCTATTTTATTACAGATTTGAATTTAATACAAAATATCATAGATGTCTTCGATATCTTAATGCACTATTTTATTCCAGTATTTTATTTATTTTTTATAAAAATTTATTTATTTATTAGAAAGAGAGAGGGCACATGTGAGCAGGGATAGGGACTGAAGGAGAGGGAGAGAGAGAGAGAGAATCTCCAGCAGACTCCCTGCTGAGCATGGAGTCGGACTAGATCTCACAACCTTGAGATCATGATCTGAGCTGAAATCAAGAGCCAGTCTTTTAACCAACTGAGCCATCCATGAGCCTCTATTCCAGTATTTTAAATGCACACACATACACACAAAAACACACTGCAGTAGTAACAAGTTGGTGGGTGGGCTGTCCTGAGAAATGGGTGCATATGAGAAGTTCATTGAATTCATTTTCTCCCCACAAGTTTCCTCTTTTGGCCACTACAGCGTTGGTAGTCACCAGTCACATGGAAAAAAGAAAAAAAGCCTCTGCTTTTGCTTTTTAGAGCTCTCCTCAGGAATTTATAAATTTGTAAGGAGCAAAAATTTAAGGCATTCTGTTTGTTTTGGGTTTTTTTTTTTTTAGATAGGGAAGAATCCACAAGTGCATATCATTTAAAAGTTTAATAAAATGGTACATTTTAATGATTATAGCATCTAGACTAGTCCAATCTGCGATTTAATTTATGGCTTAATGTGTTGTATTCATTTTGCCTTCCAAAAAAGGTTAAATTTGAAATTTTATTAAAAACTCCCTTCCTTTGAATTTATAGATTGGGGTAGCTGTTTTATCCACTTGCCGTGTAGAATTAGTATTTACTGGACAAGAAGTGTTGATTCAGGAGGTTGTCTGTGGAGTGCTTGCCCCGTGAGGGTCATATTAAACTCGAGAGAAGCTTTTTGAGCAACATAGCATCTTGGAAACAATATATCAAGCTGATAGATACACGGCTCTTCTGTTAAGAAACCAGGGATGAAATTATGGCTGGCTCCCAGTTATTGCTTTGGTGCTAAGGAGCCTCTAAGGAATAGGTCTAGGATAAAAGGGGTTAACCAGAGGGGAAAGAAAGGGTTCCAGAACTCAGTGTTACTAGAAGCATGGAAAATGAATAGTTATATGTAAATAAGATGATCACTCTGTTTGGAAATATTTTGCAATTTTATATAATCAGTGTGACCAATTTAATGGGGCACCTTTTTTTGGTTATCACTCAGAACAGAACCCAAGGTACTGTATTATTATTATGGAGCCTACTTTGGGGCATGCCTCCGTTCTTTCTTAATTGCATGATCATGCAGTTTTAAACATGTGAATGGATTTTTGTGTATATATTTATAATTCCAGTTTTTTCATGTTGATGACTTATCAGAACTGATTTTTCTTCCAAATTTGGACTGTTGGTGATATGATATTCCTTGACACAGAAAAGTTAGACAAGAAAATAGTCAAATGAGGGGCATGACTTTATATGTTCTACACCATACACAATTTTGTCCTTTACTTTTTGCCCATGCCTTTTCGATATATGTCCATTTATTATGAATCAATTAAAAAACATAGAGCAAATAAGAAATAATCATTGTTAAAACTATATGTGTTCACAGATAAATGACCAATTAGCAAGTCTGTAGCAGTGGCTTATGGGATAAGTGGCCCTGGACAGAAATCCTACTGCATCCTGGCCATGTCACACTTCTACTAACGGAGGGAGCAATTTCATTCCATTTCATTTCTCTTCAAGCATCTGGTTCAGCCTCACACTTCAGTACTGAGCTGAAGCCTTGGCTTTTATTTTGCTCACTGAGAAAATGGAGACCATCAGAAGAGATCCTTGCTGTTTTTCTGTCATGAAATCTCCCTATCTCTCTGTATCAGCAGTCTCTGAATTCACTTCTGCACAATGGGTATACCATCCGTGCTCTGGTCAATAGCCAGCGTGCCCTGCTGGCTTGCTTCTCTCTGTCTCCCACACAAGGAATTGGCTCTGGCAGTTATTCTTCCTTCTGCTACATTATCATTTCCCCACATCTCTTCTGGATCTTTCCAATAGGTGTGCATACACTATAACATCTCCCAGTTTTTAGAACACCTTCCTTTAATACCAGAAGCTTCTCTAAATGCTGCCCCATTTTCTACTCTCCTTTAGAACAAAATCCTTCAAAAGAGTTGCCTGTGCTCACTATCCCCTCATTCCTTTCCCACCGTCTCCAGTCACACTGCCGTGCCTGCCACGGTACTGCATCTTTTCTTGGCACCTGTCACCAAACACCTCCACTGGGCCAAATGCAAAATATAATTCTGTCTCTTTGCTTAAACTCTCAGTGCGTTGGACAGTTGATCAGTCCTTCCTTTTGGATATGCTTTCTTTACTTGACTTCCAGGCTGTACCATCTCTAGGATTTTGTCCTCCCTCATGGACCACTCCTTTATGCCTCATTTGTTGTAGAAGATTCGTCCTGACCTCAAAATGTTGGTGGACCTCATGGCTCAGTTCACAGAAGTCTTCTGCACTCATTCCATCTACACTCACCCCTGGGTTATTTCATCAAGTCTCAGCCATTAAATACCACACACACCTTCATCCACAACTCCTATCCTGACTCATACTTGCAGCTTCTTCTTGGATGTCCCTCCTCTTCAATGTAACATGGTCAAAACAGAATTCCTGATCCCTCCCATAACTGATCTCTCCCCTCAGCATTCCTCAGCTCAGCAATGGCACCACCATTCACCTGGGAGGTTAGGTTCAACACACTGACAGCATCTTTAACTCCCTCATTTTCTCTTAGCAAAATACCCTCCACACTCACTTGAACAGCAGAATATATCACCACCTCTGCTTTTGTCACTCCAATCCATGGTCTTGTCATCTTTTACCTGGATTGCTACAGTAGGCAATTTCCCTATGTCTACTCTTGCCCCCACTCCTCCATTAGCATAGAGTAGTCTTTATAGGTTCCAAATTACACCATGTCCTTTATTAAAACCGGGCAATGGCCCCCAAATCCATTTCAAATGGAATCCAGAGCCCTTAGTATATTTTCAAGGCCTAGAATTGGAAAGGATCTTGAGGGATCTAGAACCTGCCTGTCCCTCCAACCTCTTTTCCTTTCCTTCTCCATGGCCCACATCAGCCACATTGGCCTCTTCACTGTTCTTGAACACAGCTGATGCTTCCCCTTCTCACTACCCTTGCACTTATTGCCTCCCTGGCTGGATTGCTCTTCCTCTGGACACTCATGACCTCCTCTCTCATGCCATTGAGGTCTCTGCTCAAATGTCACCTAATGACATGTTCTTCCTATGATCTTCCTGCCCAGTCTGAATTGTTACATAATAATAAAATTGCACTCCTTTTCACTTTCTCCTCTCTTACCCTGATTTATTTTCCTCCTGAGCTTAGCTGTCTGGTAGGATCTTATGTACCCGCTGGCTTAATGCTTGCTCCCTCTGTTTACATCTGAGTTCCACAGGGTCAGAGGCCATGTCTGTTTTACTCGGTGCTGTTATCCCTCCACACAAAGAATACTACTTTGCACAGAGTAGAGGCTCAATAAATGTTTATTGAATAAATTAGTGGATTATTGATGAACTCAAAACCCTTACAACAGATTGATGAAACCTGTAATGTAATTTGTCTGTTCTCATCACTGGCCATTCATTAGCTTCATAGTTCACAGGCAGGTTCTGCTGTGGAGGGAAGTACGTAAAACACACACACTACATAAGGATATGTATGAAAAAAAGTTGAAAATGAAGTCTGAGAGTTGTTTTCATTATTTTGATCCCTTCTTCTTCGTTAATGACCTCTAGTAGTCTTTGGCCATTAGAAACGTATATTACAATAATTAGAGTGTTCCTAAAAACTGACATTATAGTAGCACTTAAATTCTGCTGAGGGAAGTTCAGATCAGTCCAACATAATAATAATAATAATAACAACAATTAGTAATTACCAAGACCCCAAATAAGGTGCTTTATTTACATTGTCTCCGATCTTCACAACAATTCTCAAAGAAAACTATCCCCATTCTAAAGATAAGAAACATTAAGCTCAGAGCCATTAGGTGATTATCCTAAATTCACAGAGCTTTGCTTAATTTCTTTTGAGTTTCAGGCTAGCTTTGGAACAAATTTTAATATGATAGGTTCATTCAAGTTATACCTGCTGGAAAAATTAATTTAATAACCAGAGTCATCTTGTCATTTTTTTTAAGTAGAATAGGCTTTAGTTTCACTCACTCCTGTAAGACCTTATAGAACTATTCAAATAGAGTTCCCTGATAGATTATATCCGGTAGATAGGCTAAATTCAGGAAAAATTGGCCAGAGATTCAACTAAACTAGAAAAGGCAGCATAGATGCTTCAACTGGCAACATATTTGAATAAGAGCAACTGACTGTATAAATCACACGAGGAAAGAACTTTAGTTTTTATATTTTCATAGGTGAGAATTAAGTCTGGAATGTACTATTTTCAGCTAATCATATATATTTATCATTGTAGAAAATACAATTGTAATAAACCATCCTCAAAAAAAAAGCCAGTTGTGTTCATGAGTAGCAGTGTGATTAAGTGGCAATGGGTGATATACATGGGAGAAATGAAAGATCTGGACTCCTGCACTGTTTGATTGCTTGATTGCTTAGCAAAGAGTTAAAATAAAAAGGTACTTTAATATTTGGTTCACTAAGTTCCCTACATATTTTTAATTAGATAAACAGAAGTACAGGTGGGAATGTGCTGCATATTCATTTGTCTTGGCATTTGGGGGCTGGCTTTTAAGATTGAAATACTAATGTAATTGTGTTGAGATGAACAATAAGGAAGTACAGTAGTTCAGGAATGAAAATGTTAAATTAAATGGACCATGTTTAACATTGTTGTTGATCCTGAGGAACAGTTTTTCCAGTATATGGAGCATTTCGATTCCATCCAGCATATGTTCTCCACAGTTTTCTCTGCTCTAATTCATCTGTGTTTTTCGACAGCTCCAGATGGCGTGCTGCCTCCGAGGCTTTCATCTGCCACTCCAACCAGTCTTCAGGTTGTCTGGTTTACACCAGCTCGCAACAACGCTCCCGGCTCTCCCAGATACCAACTCCAGATGAGGCCTGGCCACTCCACCCATGGATTTCTAGAGTGAGCATGCTACTTTGTCCATCCTCCTCACTGTCACCTAGATTATACAATGTGGACATAATTTACTTTGTCTTAATCTTTGAATAGGTCAGTTCTCATTTGCAACAAACAAAGGCCGCCTTTTAAATGTACAAATAAACAAAAGACAAGTAACACCCTAGGGGATAATTATTTGCTTTGCAAAAATCTCTATTTTTCATTTATATAACATTAATATTTCTTCCCCCTTAACTTTCCATGAGCATATGTATTGCATAAAGCAAGCATAAACCTGAACTGAAAAAAGAAAATGCTGTCTGAACTGTAGATACAAAATTATAATACTTAGTCTACAGATTCCACGTGGCAATCAGTCTCAATAGTAGTCTAGAATTTTCTCAATACTACTAGAATTTACATCTCATATAAATGCAATAGCACAAACCCTCAACCAAATGGCTCATTATTTTAAGAGAGATCTCATATGACAACAGAAAATTACAGTACTTAACTGTATGTTGACATTTCTGAAAATTCTTTGCAATAAGATTTTACTTGTTTTTTTGAAATTTCTTTGAATATCTAAAGCTTCCTAATGAACATTTCTTTCCTATGTAGGTTATTTTCCAATCCTTCTGCGTCGTTAAGCTATGAAGTGAGAGATCTCCAACCATACACAGAATATGAGTTTCGGTTGGTTGCCTCCAATGGATTTGGCAGTGCACATAGTTCCTGGATTCTCTTCATGACCACAGAGGACAGTAAGTGGTCTGAACAATACACTGCCAAATGTTGTCTACATTAGGGACGATTAAATGTCTTAAGTTTTTCCAAAACAGAGAAATAAGCATCCACTCTTTTCTTGACAGTTAGTGACAATAATCTCTTCTAGGGCAAGGGTAGTCAGACTCTCCCGAAAGAAGAAAAATGTAGGCTTGAGGGATTTGTAGGGTGAGGACTTCAGAAGAAAAATTTCTACAGGAAGAAGTAATTTGCAATAAATTACAACATGGTCCCATTCTATCCTTCAGGATACATCTAGGTATCCTGCAAGAGGGAAGTTATCATGTTCCACTCGGTGTACTCTGCTTTGGAGGAATTCCAGCAGGCAGAAGAACATGGAATAGGAGTCTTACTTCATGAGGATGCTTACTATATCATTAAATGTTTTCCTGGAAACAGAGTCCATTATACTTTTAGTCACACCTGAAAGACAGACTTCAGAATAGAGAAATATAATCTGATAACAATGATTCTGCACTATTACAAAGAGTAGATTGGGATTGCCTTATTTAATCAAGAGACTTTTCTAGTTTTTCATGAAGGAGTTATGTTTACATATATATGTCTTGACTAGGTTATACATAGAAAATAAATATATGACTGTAATACTTCGTTTTATACAAATTACTTCTATAAAAGCATATATATGGAAGTATAATTTTTTTTAGAAAAGTTTGAAATTAAATCAAGCTCTATGGAGTGAATGAGGACACTGTATCTTTGAGCAATGAGGAAGGGTTTTTAGGGTTAATCTTGTCAAGTCTTTTAATCAGAGGCTCCTTAGTGGATGTGGCTCAGTTGGCCAATTGCCATTCTGGCTCTATATCCAATGAGGACCTGAATGACTTTCAAAAGGCTAGATATTAATCAGAAGACATGGTATTTGAAACAATATCAATTATATATTAAATAGATTCTTTTATTTCTCTAATACCCTTAATTATATTATTTTAGTGAGGATAAGACATCAAATGAGATAGAATCAGAACTATTTACCTTCCTTAAAGCTTCCTTTATTTTTTAAAAAGGCCATTATGAACAATAATATATGATACTTCGTTCTTTTCTCCCAATTTGTAATTACTCCCTGGGAGCAAGTTAGGTACTTTACAAGGGCACATCCAGTCCTTTTGGTCTCTTGGGTACCATTTAGTAAATTATCAGCACAGTGCAGTAAACGACACCCAAGACCCAGAAAGCATTAATGCACTACTCAATGCACCTACACCCCATGTAGGGGGAACATCACACACACTCTGGGGAATCTAACAACATAGTCACCAACTGTATACAGATTTATGAACTAAAGAGCTCACCCTCAAAGTAGATTTTTAAAGAAACATTTTTTTTAAAAGCAACTGAAAATAGACTTTTAATTCTCCTCCTTGGATATAGCTTGTTTGAAGGCACTCAGGAAAGGTTAACTAAAAATAATTATTCAGACCACTGCAGAGGTGGTGGCTCCTTAGAATGCCACCTTGAAAGAGGAGGGACATGGACTCCTTTTTTGGCCCCCCCAATTTCTATTCCCACAGAGAGAGGGCAACACTTGGATTTCCTCAGTGGTGATTCTTCTCCACTAGAGGCCATGAACTTTTATCTACAGGCAGGAAGTTATCACATAAATAAAGTATAAAACATTGCAAAGTACCAGTTAGCATAGCATTCTTTGTTGAGCAAACTTCTTCTGCCTTATCTTACTACAAAACAAGTCTTGCAGACTCTATGTGGTTAGAATTTTCATGCACGCAGACATTGCCTTCTTTGTGATTTGTAGGGCCTGGGTTTGAAGTGAATAATATTAACACTTCATCTTGTTTAAGAATTGGTAACATGACTGTATAGCTGGTATTAACCCAAGAAACCCAGCCATCATTTTTATGTAAATCCTTTCTGTGAAACCAATGACTTCTTTCTTCTTCCGCTTCATGTGCACACTGCAAAGTCATATACATTATGAAAGAGCCAAAGGCTGGCCATTTGCCCCCGTAGGTTAAGTCACCAGTGCTTGCTTACCCCTGAGACATAATGGCAGTGCACTCTATATTTTGGGTGTCAGTGGAGATGGATGCCATCTCTGGAAGGATGTGCAATTGAGTTGACAAAGAGTGAGTGATTGGCATTGGGCACAAGCAGTTTTTTTCTGTCAGGGCTTCAAAGCATTGCTTATGAAACCACCCATGATGACAGCTCCATGCCAGATTTGCACTTGATCCTGACCAGCACCGCCCATTTGCCCAAGTGCAATTTCTAATGTAAAAATTCTACATATCATCTTACAGAATAAAACAGAGAAGTCACCTCATGCCCACATTTAAATTTCATACCATCAATAGGCACCTTTCTGCATCAGCCAAAGCCTCTCAAAACTTCCTGGTGCCAAAAAAGGTCACCAAGTGCAATATTTTTAGTGTGATACAGTAAGACTGTGATTTTCGTCAAGCTTGTGACATGGCTGAAACCAGAAAGAGATACCTAGGCAGGAAATGAACTGTACACAGAGAAACAAATGCTCTGAGTGCAAAGAGAAGTTCTCATGGACAGAGAAAAGGGTTGTGAAGAATCTTAATAGATTTTTTTTCAAATAATTTGTCATTTATATCAGAGTGCCACCAATACCCAGTTCCATGCATTTTTAAAAATCTAGTGTGCTGATGCCAAATAATAATAATGCACATTTCCTATGAATATTTTAAATCCTGTTAAACGTGTGTTAATAAAAGATGTTTGTTCCAGCCAACTTGGTCAGTGTAGTGTTCGACTGTTTGCTACCAGATAAATACAAACAACTCATGGTTCTTGTTTTATGTGTGTGTGTGTGTGTGTGTGTGTGTGTTTGTGTGTGTGTGTGTGTGTGTATGTTTTGTTTGTTTTTGGTTTTTGGTTTTGGGATGCTGCTGGCAGTCCAAGCACCTGGCATATCTGCAGTTTGCAAAAATACATTAAGATTCTGTTAGACTTGGATGCATATGATTGATAACATGAAGACACTTGCCAAAGCACTGAAATTTTTGGATATTTTTTAACCTGAAATAACCATCACTCCTGATTATATTATTGTTCCCTTTCTCTTGTGTGCTCACAATTGTTTTCTGTGCAGTATATGCATATAGAAATTGTAGTTGGCTGGAAGGGTAAGTTTCCTGTAACTTTAGCATGTGGACATGTACTTTGGCCTACTAAAATCCTGCCCTGTGGAAAATACGAGAAACCCACTTTTCTTTAAAAATGTGGATTCCCTAGACCACCAAAAGTCAGCTAATCTGTTTTTCTCAAAGTTTTTCAGGTAACAAGATTGAAATATGGAATATCTTTATTTCAGTCATTTTAACAACAAACATTTATGGTATACACAGGCAATTAGATGAACCTAATGAAAATGAGATTGTTTTCTAAAAATTACTTCTCTCCTTCCAAAACAAAACAAAAACTCAAATTGGTTCTGGAGTGGGCCATTGAGTTATATATTTTTAAAAGACTTTAAAAATTTGATCATTTTACTAAATTTGAAGCTAAAGACTCAACATTTGTATTTTTAACCACTAATCGAAGAGGCATTATTAAACAAAATTTGTGGGATTTAAACAGTTTATTCTGTAGATTTACTTAGGCAACTTTTCATGAGCTCATCATTTTGCTAACAGACTGATTGTGAGTTTTGCCTGGAGTATGCTAGAACATAGGACTATGTATCCTATCACTTATACAGTGGAATTTTAAGTATTCTTTACATACTTTATATATTCATTATATTGGACCTTGTTGTTATTTTTCCCATACTTAACAATTACACTGTGAACAAGGGATGAAGCAATGAGGGATACTATTCTAGTATCTGGATCCTGCTTTACTGTTTCTGTCAGCATTTTTTAGTTTCCTCTCCCCAACCCCTCATTCATCTCTGAGATTCTCACAGCAGGTTACAAAGGAACAGAGGTTCTTTTGAAGTGAGACAGAGAGACATTGCAATGTTCATGGACATCTCTATCTAACAGAACACATTTCTTCCTCATTTGTTGTCTGGCAAAATCTGCTCATTTATCAAGCCTCTGCTCAAATGTCACCTCCTCTGTGAAGCCTTCCCTCCTCCTTGCTACCGTAGAATTGTGATTTGTATTGTGCTCCATCAATAGCCGCTTCTGAACTGTGACTTCTCAGGACCTAAGTCTCTGACTCATTTATCTTTGTACCATAGCCTCCCCTTATCTGCCATTTTGCTTTCTTTTATTATGAGTTATGGCTGTTAATCTCTTACTGTGCTTAATTTATAAACTATCATAGGTATATATGTATAGGAAAAACATAGTATGTATAGGGCTCAATAATATCTACAGTTTCAGGCATCCACTGGGGGTCTTGAAATGTATCCCTGCAAATATGGGGGGATGACTGCATATTCAGTGCCTGGTGGAGGATCCGATATAGAGTAGGTGCCCAAAAATTGTGAGTTGAAGTATTGATTAAGAAGACTTTTGTATAAGCAAACCCATGAAAACTCAACCAAGCAAACCTTATCTGGGTACCTGTCCTGTCCCAGGGATTGAAAGAGACATCAAAATTACAAGGATGATGAAGACACTGTTCTTTCCTTGAGGCACCCATTATCTAGCGATGGGGACATAGAGTGAAACCATAGTTAGAGTATAGAGAACTAAGGCTTCTGTGAGAGCAAGCCCAGAGGCCGAGCATTTCCCTCAACATGGGATGTCAGGCAAGCCTTCCCTGAGGAGAAGACCAAGAGAAGGAATAGGGAATGATTTATATTTGGAGTTCACTTTAATATCACATTTCAAATTTACTTCCTCACAATTGGCCCAGAAGAGGGCAGAAGAAGCAATTGCTGTTGGGTTGTCTGCTGACGCAGGAGGCCCGGGGGTGGCTTGCAGGGTGTTCTGCCAGTGTTTTCAGCCTCTGTCTGAGATAAGGCGGGTGAGGATGAGAGGCAAATGTGAGAAGGAAATCCCAAAAGCAATCCTCATTCTCTGCGTTGGTCAGAGGCAGACTGCTGCCTGTCCCTTTGACTCAACATTGACTGTCTTGACTAGGATAATGAATGTTCTAATTAGGCAGGCGTCTGCTAGCCCAAAATCATGTCTATTTCAAAATGAAGCAGGGAAGGATATATAGGAAGAGAATTCCAGAAGGAAAACACTTTTTTTCTTATTCTCAAAACCTATACTCTGAGTCTTGTGACAGGGAGAAGTAAAACTGTGGTATGAAATTCGATTAATTGATCAAGATAATTCTAGAGCAGGATTTTCTACATCATTTAATAAATATATTTGTGCTCTTAGGAGTATTTAAGTTTTGAAATTAATATTGCATGGCCAACATCTTTTTATTAGTGTGCTTTAGAATTTGAAGTCTCAATCTGCACCTTAAAAATGTTCTCTGTGAGAGAAAAAGAGGAACATTTTAAAATTAGAGTGGAGCATATTTGCATCAGTAGATTTTATTTTATTTAATGGAGAAATATGAACTATAGGTTTCAGTAGTCCTGCACAATTATTTTGCTTTCTTCATTCTAAAGAGGCTTCCTAATTGTTTTAAATACTAATTTCTGAATGCTGATATATTTATCCTTTCACACAGTGATTATAGGTATCTTATTTTATCCATAACAGAAGATCCATGATGAAAAGTAAATTATTTCATCTGCTGATTTAGAGAGCAAAATGGCTCTGTATGCATATCACTACATAGTTTGTATTCTGGTGCATGGATCCCACCCCCCAAATTCTTGTATTTCCAGAATTAATAAAAGCAAATACTTATTATTTTTTTTACATTCTTATTTTTATATCCTAAGATCCAAAGCTAAAAGCAACCAACAGAAACTCCTTTGAAAGGATGGATTGATTAATGAAATGTTCTATCCACCTGGCCTCAAATTCCCCTCTGAGCTCTTGGATCTCTTTTGGCCATGTAAGGCATACTGTTTTTCCAAATTGGGAACTTCCAGTTCTTTCAGGACATTTTTTATGCTTCAATGAATTCTCACATCGACACTTTTAATTTTCTGTCCCAAACTTTCAAGGAAGACTCCATAACCATTCACCATACAATATGCCCCAGTTCTAGAAGTCAAAGCATTCTTCCTAAACTATATTCTGCTCTCTCGTGGGAAAAACGGAGAAAAAGAGTTTCCCAGTATTGGTTCCCCTACTGGCAGATTATCAAATAGTATCCTTTCAATTTCACCAAGCTTCTAGTCTTCAAAACCTCCTTTTATTAGACAACGATGTGATCCAGTGTTACACAGTCCATTTCCTATTTTATCAGTTGTCAAGAAGCTGCACGTTCATTTTTGTGCAAAACAGAGTACACATTTTTAATATTTGCTTTGGGATACAACTATCGTACCCTCTTCATCATCACAAGATTAATATTTCTTTACCTTTATTTTATTGGTCCTATTTCATTTAAGTCTTTTATCATGAGGTGTCAAAAATCCTTTTTGGGGAGTAGTTGAGGTATAAAATACATTGATAAAAGAATTCATGATTAAAGAGAAGATAGAATCCATCACTCTTCTGCTAACATACCAGTAGCAAACATCGAAAGGCTACATTAACAATTAGCATGTACTATATTGCTATATATATAATTATACATCCATCTATTTGCCACCTTGATTTTGAATACATTGGCAAATTTAAGGGATATTCATGTGTGGAGTTAATATTACTGAACAGAGCTTTTGAACTGAGTTTTTAATTAGAATGATAAAAAGTTGCTTTAGGGCAGTAATGAGAACATCACAGGAAAACTGAGCAATCGTGGGTAACTCTAATAGCAAACAAGTGTAGAAGACGTGAGAAAACCACTGGAAGTTACATCCACACTGAAGGTGGGAGTCATTCAGACTGTTTATTCCTACGCACACACACACACGCGTGCGTACATGTGTGCACACACCCTTCCCAATACGCACACCTGACTATGAAAATAAATAAGCAGACCCCTCCACTAACGATTTTATTACTCTATTTTAGGCTGGGGCTGAACTTTTGAAGCTGATGAGCAAAATAGTTTCCCATAAAAGATAACTTCATTTGCCAAA